>NW_026592548.1:4233241-4292589 GCF_907164565.1 Psammomys obesus
CCTCCATATATATATGTGTGTGTGTGTGTGTGTGTGTGTGTGTGTGTAAGTGCAGTGGAACTGAGGAAATGTTTCATTTCATGTTAGAGCATGCTGTTCAGCTGGCCAGAATGGTAATGTCATCACATCTCAGAAATGTCCTAATGTCCAGAACACAGTGACCAACTGAGTGGCCTGATGTGACTCATGGTGTCTCTGTGAAGACTCATGGATGCTTGCACTGCAGAAACTGCATCAGTCTTTAGAATTATAGCTGAATATAGCATTTCTAGACAAGACATGGGTAGCTCACTTACCTTTAAGCACACTGCTTTCTTTGGAAGAGAGCCAATGTGGGTAGGATGGGGAAATGACCTTTAGAATAATGAGGAAGTTGCCTGAGATTTTATTAAATTTTCCTAATTCACCAAATTGAATTGCATAGCAGTATGGCTGTTGTTTTAATCCCAAATGGCTGGCAACTTGTAAATTCTTCTCTTCTCCTTCATTCCTGTCTCTATGTGTGTCTGCTTGTTTCTTTCTCCACACTAGAAAGGAACTCCATCCACAGAGCAAGTTGTCCCTGCCTCAAATTCTGACCAGTGCAAAGACCCCAAACCAGACATCAAGGCATCTTTAGACCTACCTGAGACTTAAATAGCTCTCCCCACCAAGGCTCAACATGTAGTGAACTGTGTGTGTGAACTCTCTCTCTCTCTCTCTCTCTCTCTCTCTCTCTCTCTCTGTGTGTGTGTGTGTGTGTGTGTGTGTGTGTGTGTGTGTTTCTATGTCAGAATCACATATTGGATGCCAGAAGAAATTCTACTCCTGTAAATGTAACCACAATTGTCCGATTGAATAAAATGCTGCCACCAGCCAGTGATCAGGATTCCAAACTTTTTTGTTTCTCTTTCTCTCCTCCTCTCCTTCCCTCCTGTGTGTGTGATGTTTTGCTGAGAGTTTCATTGTATAGCACCAGCTAGCCTAGAGGGTGGCCTAGTGGCCTCGTCTTCCCAAGTGTTGGAATTATAGGTATGAGTTCCCTCATCTGTAAAGAGGTTCACAATTCTAACAAGCAAAATGCGGCAGTATTTTACTCTGGGGGATTTCTACCATGTAGAAATCATTCTTGTACTTCTTCCATATTGATGAAAAGTATTTTTTCTTTTTATTTAATCTATACTATGCAACATCATCATCAAAGAAAGGTGCATGCCTGCAATTCGTGATGCACTAGGAACATTCTAACCATGATTCACCTATTACTTTTCTGGTCCTGATGGAAGATAGGGACTTTATCCTTCTGCTCTGCAGAAACTGGGTCTGACCAAGGATGGGGAAGCTGAAAGTACATGCTCCTCATCCCAACAGAGGAAGCTTCTTTAGGGACTCAATGCCTCTCCTATAAGTCCCAAGATTAGAGGTGCAATGTTGTATAGATAGCCCATTAATTAAAGCGTTTCCTTGTGCACCCTCCCACCCAACCTAATTACTTCAAGTATAAGACAATGCTAGGCTCTCAGCATCATAAATTAGACTTCCTAACTTAATGAGGGGGAGGGTGACCAAGTAGTTTCAGTCATGATTAGAAATAAGTTCTAAGTAAGGTACATTATGCATGTTCCTCCACAGTGGCTGTGGCTCTGTGGTGAGGTTATTACACAGAGAGTAAGAGACTTACTGGACTATAATTCATGAATGGTTAAGGAAACAGAGTTAATCTATACTTCTCTGGGAATGTAGATACAGATTTGCAAAGTCTACTCTCTGAAATTCTGAACAACAGCTACCTAAACACTCTATTTACAGGCAAAGGTCACAGGAATTGTTGTAATTGAGCAATATTGCTTATTTTGAAATTGTAATATTTGTGGAAGAATATAATAGTTGTCAACTTTTCCTGTCTGTAAAACCCACATAAATAAATAGTATATAGCATAGCAATAGACGAGTGACTAATAAAATCTAATTCAATTCCCAAGAATTAAAAAAAAAAAAAAGCTTGCATTGGTTTACTTGATAATTATCACAGAGTACAGAATAAATGTTAGATTAAGGTTTAGTTGCATAATATAGAAGGTACATGGATCACTATTGCATTTAGTGTCTAAACTCTTTAGTCTGAAGAAATAAGGCTGGAAAAAACAAACAAAGAAACAAACAAACAAACAAAAACATACTCACGGATTTGTACACAGGGCTGCTTCCAAGTGCTCATTTAGGTTTTGGAAAGGTGAAGACATTAACGTGGATATGGTTTGGAGCTAGTGTGTGGAAGGCATAAGACAATATAAAAGGAATTTCACATTTTTAGTTTTCTAAGTTTATGGGTGCTAAAACACAACTTCATCTTGAAAAATAAACCCAACATTATAAAAGTAGTCACAATATATATGAGCATTGTCATTCTCATGGTAAATGTGTTCTGCCCCATCCATAGTCTTTCTTTCTCTACATATGGTCTCAACAGCTAATTTTCTCTTCCTTAATTGACAAAGTCGCTCTAAGCCTGGCACATGACTAGAGAATTTACAAAGGAAAAGGAAAGGAAAGGAAAGTTTCCAGTTTGGCATTCCCTTGGGAGCAAGAACTTACATTTGAAAAGTGAAATTTAGGAATCCTGCTTTGCCGTAAACATATGCCCCCAATTGCATCTCAGGCTTAGCAGTAACACATTCCAACCCCACAGTTACTGCATATTTGCAATTTCTTTTTAAAGCGTTTATTTTAATATACACTAATAATACACAATTGCATATTATACAATATATTAATAATCTTAGGTTGGGGTAAAGTGCACATTTGACCTCAGGCATCTGTGCAGGTCATTTGCATAGAATGCTCCTGAGGCTTGGGTTCTAAGCCCTAGTTGAGTGGATGTTGGGAATTGAACTTGGGTCCTTTGCAAGAGCACTGCACATATTTAACATGCATCCATTTCTTTAGCCCAAGTTTGTGCAAAATAGGGCCTTTGTGTGTAAGGTCTCATTCAATCCAATTTTCTGTAAAATATGATATAATTTTAGCATTTTTATTTGATATCCAGGAAAACTTAACCTTCAAAAGTTCAGTTCACATAAGTGGCTCTGAATGGTCATGCAACTAACAGAGTCTATTCAAGCCAAGAAGCTTTGCTATTTAATGAGCAGCCTAGAATTGAATCACATATAAATAACACACAAGAATAATTCTCTTTACTCTTTATTCATCTATCATCTATGTATCCAGTCAACTATCTATCTATCTATCTATCTATCTATCTATCTATCTTTCTTTCTTTCTATCTATCATTTAGCTATCTGTCAGTCAATTTGTCAATCGAACTCTTTCATCTATTATCTGTATGTCTATAATCTATCATCTATCAATTATCTATCTATCTATTTATCTATCTATCATCTATCTATCTATCTATCTATCTATCTATCCATCTATCTAACTGTCCATCTATTCACCTATTCATCTACTATCAGTTTTCTTTTTCGAGGAAAGGTCTCTTACAACCCACACCAGCCTTGAGGCAGCACTGCAAGCCTCCCTGAACTTCTAATTATCCTGGCTGTACTCTAAAGTGCCGGGAGTACAAAAGTGTGTCAACGTTCTCATATATTTAAGAAAAATTTGTAAGAAAGAGCAAACCTCATATATTTTGATGGTACAAACCAGAAAAATGGAGTGTGAATAAGGCACTAATCAGGATTTGAAGGGACAAAAGTTAAGAAAGTATGGGAAAATAGGAATTTGTGACATAGAATCAGGGCTGGGTAGAAGACTCTTTTTGGATACTGACAGCCTGAGTTATGAATGTCTATAGCAAAATCTGATGATGATCAAATGAGTTTTGTTGTGGGAAAATTGACCATCTGGTTTTGAACTAATGTCCTAGATAACTGAAAAGCTGCACATGGGTCCAGGGCCAAAACGAAACTCAGAACCTATTGAAGTGTCAATTTCTAAATGGGCATGAGATTAATAGCTTCTCTCAGAGAAGGCCAGTTAAAGAGGACGTGAAAAGATTGATAAACACACCTGTGTGTAAAGATGTGCGAGCCACAGGGCCGGCCACTGACCCACAGCCCACAGAAGGCAAAGTGAAGACCTGCACGGTGTGATGCCAGAAATGTCATGGTAAAAGAATCAAAGCTGACATAACTAAGAAGTATTACCTTGTAATGATGGCAATTCAGTCTTAGGGGGAAATAACATTTTGGGGCACCCAAAACCATCCTAGGACTTCACTCTAAATGCAGGCCCTTATGCATGAATGGTTTACCAGCCACACTCACTGTCAAAGGAGCCTGCAGAGTAGTGGCCCTGAGGTTATGTACCACCACGGTGTTCACACTGCAAAAATTTCACCTCCTGAATTTCTCAGATGCTATCCTTGATTTTGCGCAGTGTGTGACTGTATTTAAATGTTCTGGGGCATGCTGTGTGTAAGGAATACAGAACGGGGATTACAGCAACTATAATTCTGTGTACTTATGTGATATGATAAGCCCACTGGCACTGGAGAATCTGTGAAATGCTAATGAAACAGAAGCAGCCTAGCAAGGATTTGCAGCTAGAAACAGGTGTGTGGGTGGTGGTGGTAGTGCTCGGAGACTAGAATGTCATAAGCCAGAACATGTACCCATAAAACGATACATAACTTTGCAAGCAGTTCGGGCATCGAATAAGGACTGGAACAATTTTTAGAGGTAGACACACAGAGGGTGATATGAAACTATGGGTTTTCCTGAGGGCAGCTTGTGAAGGACAGCTTTTCTATGTGAGACACGGGGTCCTCACAATGTTGGTACCAGAAACCTAAGATTGGACACCATGTAAAGAAAATGACTGGGCAAGGGAGCAAGGAGTTAAAGATAAGAGTCCTTTGAATACCTTTATAAAAGTGTAGGGAAGAGATAGATGTCTTCAATATTAGGTTGTTAACACAAGTATAGAATTTGCAAGGATTGCAATATATTATTTTGAAGCATGAATTATCTTTCTTATTTGTAATACAAATTATGATGTGGAAATCTAACAAGACTTAGAGATAACATTCACTTGGGTTCTGGATACTTTTGTTAATGTATGTCTACATGTGCATTAACATGTATGTATATTAACATACAGACTTAAATATTTACACACATGCTTGTAAAGTTCAGAACTTCATTTTATTTATGATCATAATCATTCGGTATATCTGACCTAATCTTCAAAAAACTTAGCATGATTCTTTTGATAAGCCTACCCTTGAGATGCTAGAGAGATGGCACAAGGGTTGAGAACACTGGATGCTCTTCCAGATGACCTGGGGTTCAGCTCCCAGCACCTACACGGTGAGGTGTAACTTTCTGTAACTTCAGTTCCAGGAGATCTGACACCATCTTTTGGCCTCTGCATGCAAATCACACATGTGGTGCAGAGGCATAAATGCAGACAAAGCACACACACACACACACACACATACACGACACACACATAAAATGACAATATGTCAAAGATAATTTAAAAAGACTGCCTCTATCTCATGAATGTTAATGCATATTCCCATGGTTTAAAATTAGACTGTTTCCAGTTTTTATTCCTTTTGCAATAATATAATAAAAGTTGGTTGATTTACACTGACAACTTTTCAGCAGGAAGAATATAATTATTTCCTGTTTTCAAGTTGCTCCCAAGTCCATTTTTGCTCCATTATAAATAATTAACAGATATCTTTTAACATTGCCAGTTTTATACATGGAAGTTGCATCAGTTCATATACTTGAACATTAGTATCCCTGTCTGTTGGCCACTCACATATGAACTTGAGTTAATTATTTAAACATCTAATGCTACAGTGTTTCTGTTTATATCAGGAGACTAGATTTCTAGTATTGTAAGGCTGACTGCTCAGGGAGGCTTTGCGTCTGAGGTGTTTATATTGCAGCTGACATTTAATAATGTAGAAGGCCAGCGTATGCGTCCACTGCATTTATTAGTATTCCCTGATTCTGCTTGGCCCTAACCTCAGCTAGTGCTTGAGATAAAGCTGATCTCATTGCTGACCAAGAGAGATGGGTAATGTGACTTGAGGAGAACAGTCAGCACATTCTATCCTTTATGCTGTCCTCAATACTTCAGGGCATGACATCTGTCTAGGAGAAAAAGGTCAAATATCGTGAAAATGTCCTACAAACAAATGGAAGTTTCTCGTTCAATTTCTTTCTCTCTTTCATACTGTGAGTTTGGCATGACCCTGGACAACATGGAAACATTTACAGGTGATAGCGTTTCAGTTATGCAAAGCCAGTAGTAAATGCCAAAGACATTCATATTTACACTGCTTATGTCTGTTTAGGAAGATTATTTTTTCTGAAGCCACTTAGGTTCAGCTTTCTGTTTTTCATAGCAGAAACATTTTAATCAACAAGTAAGATTAATAGAATTTGCAATCCTTACCCCAGTTTATCAATATGAATTTCTTTTCATTGTTCTTTGTGGGACACTTAATATTTGAGGAACCCTAAGTTCTCATACCCTTCAGTATGTCCGTTCGGTGAGACTGAACACCAGGGCACATTTCTTTACTGTGTGACGATGCAGGGCAAGTGTTCTGATGGTAAATATAGACTTCAACTGTGTTCTCTTTCATAAATGAAAGTGGATTAGTGCTCATGAGTATGTTGTGAAGCAAGCAAAGGGATCTGGCAGGAGCATCTTCTTATCTTGTGCTCTTGAAAGAACTTCAGACATATCCTACATTGTGGTACAAAGCTATGGTGCACGCTAGTCATTACAGCAAACCCTTGCTTTTAACTCTGACTCTTCTACCTTCTAGGAAAATTATTCATTCGGCTTATAGATAAGGAAGTTCCACACACATACGGTCAGGGTGATGCACCCCTGTTCCATCTGCACTGTGTTTCCAGTGAATGTTCCCTTTTTCTCTTTACTGTTGCAGACTACCTAGAACTAAGCACACAGTTTGTACTTCCATCATGAACACTTCTGCCCAAAATGAGAGGAACAATCTCCTGTCTGCATCAAAACACCAGTAAGAGAAAAGCTTACCTCATTTCTCTTCTCTGGGATCTCTTCACCTGTATAAAATTTAAATGACTCCCTACCAGACACATAAATTTGTAGAAAAGTATTTTATTTAAGTCCTCACAATTGTCAATTGCTTTTACCTCTTATGTATGAAAGTCAGTAGTTTTTTTTTTTGTTGTTGTTGTTGTTGTTGTTGTTTTGTTTTTCTCTTTTATACTCCAAAAACATTGGCTATTCCCTATTTTGTCTTCATAGTTACAGATCACATTTGCTGGTTCCCACTGCTTTTTCTGCTGTTCCAGTCTCATTCTTGGTCTTAGTCTTCATCTCTTTATCCAAGCATTCTGGAGATAGTGCTGTATGCACTGTTTCTACCTGGGTCCTGAGGGCAGCAGCAGACACAAGGCCATGCACTTGTTTTACACCATAAAATGCCTATGTGTTTCTATTCTATACAAAGACTTTCACTCACTATTAATTTGAAACTCATAGGAGAAATCTCTATTACCCCTTCTGGGCTTCCTCAGTGCCTATCTCTGGGACTTGCATTTATATTTCCCTCAAACCCCAATTCTTTCAGCTGTATATTGATCGTATAATTTCTGCTTAAATGACATTAGCCTCAAATTATCCAATTCTCAAATCAACCCTATAATTAAAGATTTATCATTTCCGTTTAAATGTCACTTCATATGCAAGGAAACTGAATGGAATGGCAAAAAGACCAGGATCTCAGGGGGGAAATGATGATTCTTTGGTAAAGGCCTTTAAGTGAGGGAATACTTGACCAACAACTTCACCTCATGCCTGCACTCATGCTAAATCACTCTCATTTTAACAGACTCTCTTCCCCTTCTGTTTAAGAGCTGTTGTCCTTCCAACTCTGTCAGAGCTTGAGTGAGGTGGGATATTATTTTAATTCCAAGTCCACAAAGTGGTGGCAAACACCTTTCGAAGCAGGGAAGCTTCTCATAGTTAATCTTGTTTTGCTTGCAAACACTTACTGTGGATAGAAGTCTATGATTCTTTTTTTTTATTTTTTATTTATTCTCCTCTCATACAGTACATTCTAACTGCTGCTTCTCCTCCCTCTATTCCTTTTAGTACATGCCCCATCTCTCCTTTCTCCCAGATCCACTCTCCTCCGTCTCTCACAAGAAAAAAATAACAGGTCCACAGCGGGAGTGAATGTACCTCAGACCCCTTTGCTTGGGACCCTTTTCTCCTACTGGGATATCTTGCCTAGTGCTGATATGAGAGTTTGTGCCTGGTATTACTGTATCTTGTTTTACCATGTTGATGTGTTCAGATGACAGAGCTGGGAGGTCAATGCTTCTTAGATGTAAAGAAACAATAGAGAAATTCTTAAGAACATCCCAAACAGCTTTTAAAAGTCTCCCTCACTGAAGATTTTTTCCAGGTCAGTTTTATTATCTTAATTAATCTCATGGACTTGAGAAGCAGGAAGATGCAGGTCGGAACACTGGCTGTGTCATCATCTGAGATGGCATGAAGATTAGTTCCTGGCTATGATGTAACCTCTTATCAATGCAATGGACAACAAAAAAAGTGCTGTGTTATCTTACTGTGAAGATTAGTTGAAGTGGGATGAGAAAAATAAGATTGCAACAATGTTTGCCACAAATAATGTCTTTAATAAGTTTCATATTCCTTGGTTCTATAACTTTTGACACTTTTCTTGTTGTTGCTATTGGGTGTCCTGAAACTTCAAATTACTTTTCAAAATATACTTGGTAATATATAGGATACACCAGTTATAATTGACATAGTAATAAACATTCAGAATGATGCGAATGCACAAGGGAGACAGATCTAATATTGATATCGTGTAAATCCCAGTTGGCTATGCTTCAGTAATAATTTAATCTCACTTCTCTCTTTCATCCCAACTAGTACAAAATGAAGAAAAGCACACATATCTAAAAGTTTCTATTTAATACAATATTTTTCTTCATGATAAAAGAATTTGATTAAAAAAAAGCCTGAAGGGCACAAAGAGTAATTAATTAGAACGCATATTTTCTGCAATATGCTTGGATATTGTTATATTTGTACTTCAGAAGTGTCAAATTTCAAAGGCGAATAAAACACCCTTTAAAGGTTTCAGTAGTGAGTATATAATCTCTCCAAGGAAGGCTGGAAACTCTTTAACAATAGTGCAAATTGTCTGCAGACCTCCTGCCTGGGCAGGATAAATTATTGAGATTTGCTAAGATGATTGACTATTGTTTTAACTGCTACTCATGTTTCCAAAAGGGTACATAAACAGATATTGGTTTCGAAGTCTAGACACAATGTGGGTTATTTGTTAATCACATGACATTGACACAACATTCCATCTCTTGGGAACCTCTTCTTGTTAGAGAAATTAGCAGTTTCAGAAAAAAAAATCTGCATTAATAATGACAAATAAACAGATCTGGAACCATATAGACCTAGCGTCTGTTTATTTGTGAATTTGTCATGTGACTTAGTCTATACCTTAGCTTTTTATTATTATTATCATTTATTACAATTTATTCAATTTGTATCCCAGCTGTAAACCCTCCCTCACCGCCTCCCAATCCCAGCCTCCTTACCTTTTCTCCTCCTATGCCCCTCCCCTAGTCTACTGGTAGGGGAAGTCCTCCACTCTTTCTATCTGACCCTAGCCTGTCAGGTCTCATAAAGACTAGTTGCATTGTCTTCCTCAGTGGCCTGGAAAAGCTACATACCCTAGCAGGAGGTGATCAGAGAGTCAGACACTGAGTTCATACCAGAGAAAGCCCCTTATTGCCTTACTAGGGAACCCACTTGGAGACTGAGTCTACGGGGAACATCTGAACCGGGTTTTAGGTCTTCTTCATGCATTGTCCTTGATTGGGGTATCATTCCCTTCAGGGCACCCAAGACTCAGTTTTTTGAGTTCTGTTGGTCTCATTTTGGAGTTCCCATCCTCTCCAGGTCTTTCTTTCACCCCCTTCATTCATAAAATTCCACATGTTCTGCCCAAAGTTTAGCTATGTGTCTCAGCCTCAGCTTCAATACCTCTATCAGTGAAGTCTCTCAGAGGTTCTCTGTGGTATGTTCCTGTCCAGTTCCCTGTCTTCTCCAGCTTCTGATGTCTATCGTGTTTGTCCTTATGAATGAGGATTGAGTATCTTCCCTAAGGTCTTCCTAGTTTACGTTCCTTAGTAGTATAGATTTTAGTATGTTTATCCTATATAACATGTCTAATAATAACTTGTGACTATTACCATGTGTGTCTTTCTGTTTTTTTGTTACTTCACTTAAAATGATTTTTTAAATTTATTTATTTTATTTATATATTTTTATTAATTACAGCTTATTCATTTTGTATCCCCCTTACGTCCCTCCCTCCTCCCCTCCCAATCCACCCTCCCTCTTCCCAACCCATGTCCCTCTCCTCCTCCCTTTCCTCTGATCTTAGTCTATCAGGTCTCATCAGGAGTGGCTGCGTTGTCTTCTGTGGCCTGGTAAGGCAGCTCCCTCTTCAAGGCGAGGTGATAAAAGAGCAGTCCAATCAGTTCATGTCAGAGACAGTCCCTGTCCCCATTACTATGGAGGCCACTTGGATATTGAACTGCCATAGGCTACCTCTGTGCAGGGGTTCCAGGCCATCTCCATGTGTGGTGCTTGGCTGGAGTATCAGCTTCAGAAAAGACTCCTGTGTCCAGACTCTTAGAATTTGTCACTGTCCTTGTGGAGCTCCTCTCCAAGTCTTACTATCTCCCAATTCTTTCATAAGATTCCCTGTACTCTGCCCAAAGTTTGGCTATGAATCTCAACATCTGCCTCGATAACCTGCAGGGTAGAACCTTTAAGAGGCCCTCTGTGGTAGGCTCCTGTGCTGTTTCCTGTTTTCTTCCTCCTCTGATGTCCATCCTCTTTGCCTTTCTGAATGGGGTTTGAGCATTTTAGCCAGAGTCTTCCTGTCTGTTTAGCTTCCTTAGTTGTACATATTTTAGTATGTTTATCCTATATTATATATCTAGTACCCCCTTATGAGTGAGTATATACCGTGTGTGTCTTTCTGTTTCTGGGATTCCTCACTCAGGATGATCTTTTCCAGTTCCCACAATTTACCTGCAAATTTCATGATTTACTTTTTTTTTTTTTTAATCACTGAGTAATATTCCATTGTGTAGATATACAACAATTTCTGCATCTATTCCTCAACTGAGGGGCATCTGGGCTGTTTCCAGGGTCTGGCTATTATAAATAAAGCTGTTACAAACATGGTTGAGCAGATGTCTTTGTTGTATACTTGAGCATCTTTTGGATATATGCCTAGGAGTAGTATAGCTGGATCTTGAGGAAGCGCTATTCCTAACTGTCTGAGAAAGCGTCAGATTGATTTCCAGAGTGGTTGTACAAGTTTACATTCCCACCAGCAGTGGAGGAGGGTTCCACTTTCTCCAATCCTCTCCAGCATGTGTTGTCACTTGAGTTATTCATCTTAGCCATTCTGATAGGTGTAAGGTGAAAATCTCAGTGGCGTTTTGATGACTAAGGACATTGAACATTTCTTTAAGTGTTTCTCTGCCATTTGATATTTCTCTATTGAGAATTCTCTGTTTAGCTCTGTACTTCATTTTTTAATTAGATTACATGATTTGTTGCTGTTTAACTTCTTGAGTTCTTTATATATACTGGATACTAGCCCTCTGTCAGATATAGGTTTGGTGACGATACTTTCCCAATCTGTAGGCAGTCTTTTTGCTTTGATGACAGTCTCCTTTGGTTTACAGAAGCTTTTCAGTTTTATGAGTTCTCATATATTGATTGTTGCTCTTAGAGCCTGTGCTGTTGGTGTTCTGTTCAGGAAGTTGCATTCTGTGCCAATTAGTTCAAGGCTCTTCCCCACTTTTTCATCTAACCCATTTCATGTGTCTGGTTTTATGTTGGGGCCTTTGATCCACTTGGACTTTAGTTTTGTGCAGGGTGATAAGTATGGATCTATTTGCATTTTTCTACATGTAGTCGTTCAGTTAGACCAGCACCATTTGTTGAAGATGCTGTCTTTTTTCCATTGTATGGTTTTGGCATCTTTGTCAAAATCAGGTGTCTATAAGTATGTGGGTTTGTTTCTGGGTCTTTTATTCGGGACTTGTATAAAAAAAAGTTTTAAGCCTCTGAACAAGGAATTAGAAGAAGATATCTGAATCTGGAAAGATCTCCCATGCTCATGGCTTGGCAGGATCAACATAGTAAAAATGGCCATCTTACCAAAAGCAATCTACAGATTCAATGTAATTCCCATCAAATTACAAACACAATTCTTTACAGACCTTGAAAGAAAAATTCTCAACTTCATATGGAATAACAAGAAACCCAGAATTGCTAAAACAATCCTCTACTATAAAAGATCTTCTGGAGGTATCTCCATTCCTGATATCAAGCTGTACTATAGAGAAACAATAATAAAAACTGCATGGTACTGGCAAAGATGATTTTAAAAAAGTCAAAAAGATGATCTTTTCTAGTACCCACAATTTGCCTGAAATTTTCCTGTTTTCCTTGTTTTTAATAGCTGAGTAGTAGTCTATTGTTTAAATGTACCAAAATTTCTGTTTCCATTCCTCCATGGAGAGACATCTAGGTTGTTTCCAGATTCTGGCTAATATGAATAGAGCTGCTACAAACACGGTTGAGCAAATGTCCTTGTTATAGTTGATCATATTTCACATATATGCCTAGGAGTGGTATAGCACAGATGTTTACACAGGAACATGGTATGCACAGGAATGTACAAAAATGATTATTTAAGAATGATAATGAAATAATCATGGGAGAATCTTCCAAGGACCAAGCTTTATACTGAACTCTTGAGAGGAAACAATAGTAATGAAAACAATCAAATATAGATTGGATGCATATTCAATAAAGTGGAATGGGTTACATAAAAGCATGCAGAACAATGCACATACTTGAATGTCTAGGTGTGTGGAAAAGGTCCTGGTTCTATCCAGCAACATAAAACATATCAAGTACCTTTACAATTCTAGCCAAAGTACTAAGAAATATTATTGGAAATTTTCAATCAAAGGAATATTGACTTTTAAATTAGCATTTCTGTCTTAATTTATTTTAATTAAGTTTTTTTATAATTTCATACTTGTATAGAATGAAATATAATGATAGCTACCCTCTATTTTCCCCTATTGTAATAAAGCATTGTCAAAATCCATGGTTGAGGGGGTGATAGGTTTCACCTTTTTTATTTTGATCAGTGATCATGCTGTCCAATTGACTTTTGAATATATGTATGAATAAGCTCACACATCTGAGTTGCACTTTGCCTGGGGTAGAGAAGCGTTCTTCTGATGAAGGGGTCACAAAACTGGTTCAAAACATTAAGGATAAGAGTGCTCAGCCCTAATAGAATGTCTATATCAAACCAGTCTTCAATAAGGTTCAGGAAGCACAGGAGAAGGAAGTAGGACCTGGAAGCTGTAGAAGCAATACCTAAAATGCTGTCTTCTGGACATGGCATGGTTGTTGCCCTCAAAAATTCACATGTGGTTACCCACAGAAGATTAACACAAGACCTAATTTCATCCATTTATTATTGATTGTTGAAAGCTGATGGAAGAAGGGTGAGACTTAAGAACTTAGGGCACTTTTTCTTATACTAATAAGATCAAAACTATGAACAGTATCCTGAGGTACAGTGTCATCTGGTTGACGATTTTCTCAGTCTTGTTCTGCATGGTGGTTGGAAGTTATTGGCACTTTTAGGGATCACTTGATTCTCAGAAAATGGTTGCTTCTTCCAGGTGTGCCCTTGCATTCTTGGATAATGACTTTCATCCATGAGGGTGTTGTCATGCCAGTTTTGAGTTCCCTGGAATCCAAGGTGACTGAAGAGTCAGGGCTTAGCTTAGCTGTGGATTTCTCTAAATAAAGGACTTACAAGAGTCTAAGGCTTTTATTGGATCCAAGTGAAACATCAGAGTTCTAAATGTTTATCTCTTTTTAACTTGAAGTTTATTGCAAAGCAAAACTATATAAATGACCTTTCTGTTTCTGGGCAGAATGAAGTATCTATGACAAGAGTTAATAACCCTACTGACACTATTGGAGAATAGTTCTGAAGGTGCTAGGGATTAGGAAACTGATGGTTATAATCCCCAAGGAGGGAGAATAACAGGGCTCTAGGGAAACTTTCAGGCCCAAAGAAACAAGTAAAGGATCTGGGCAGAGAACAGAGGATAGAGGATAGTGCTCTGAGTGGAGATGACATAGAAGAGATGCTGTTGAACATGCCTGAAATCCCAGCTCTTGGGGAGACAGAGGTATGCAGACCTCCATGAATTCAAGGATAGCTTGGTCTACAAAGTGAGTCCAGGACAGCCAGGGTAACACAGAGAAACCCTGCATCAGAAAGAAACAAACAAAAAAGAGAAAAAAGAGGGTAAGAGAAAGATCTTTTGAGTGGAGGAAACACAGCCTATATTTGTAAGGTTCATCTTAGGGATTCAGCTTACATTGCAGGATGATAGATGTGTGTAAAGAAATTATGTGGAGAAAGAGACTTCAATGAATTGGAGAAAATAGTGTTTGATCTACATTGTGGCTGAGAGAAGTATCTCTGCCCAACAGTCAAACTGAACATTCCATGGAGCATAAAGGATAGAATTCAGTACCACCTTTACTAAGGAGCTGGAAATAATGTCTAAGGCTTAACACCACTTTTCCTCTACTGAATGAAACCTAAAAGCAGTGTTTGAAGAGATTAAACTCCTTTGACTGACTTAAGCGAATTCCAGAAATAAGTGCCAGCATATTCATAGAAATGCCAGCTCAAAAGAATGTAAAGTTCACAGTATGTGGTTTGTCGTGAAATGGTTATGAAAAAGATGAACAATGGCTAACCCAGAACTGACATGGATACTAGGATTAGCGAATGTAATTGTTTGTTTGTTTTTAAAACCAGTGAAATTCTAACAGAAAGTGAAAATGAATTAGATTAAAGAGCATTGTTGAGATAAGAATTTTGATGCGCGAGTTGAAGAATATGGATGAGATGAAGTGTGTTTCACATTGAAGAAAACACTAGCATCTAATAGTAACTGTAAAAAGTCAACACCCAATAAATAAAAATTCTAATATGATGTAAAAATTGTTTTTCATCTTTGAGAAGAATTATAAACCCAAGCACAAAAACAATCTCAAACACTAAGAAAGAAACAAAACACAGAGACACATTAGACTTCTCAAAATTAGAGGCCAAGAAAAATCTCTTACAGACACACTTTGGATTGATCCATCACAGATAGAGGGAAAGGTCAGAGTCAAGATTTTAGCCTAGGTGTCAACAAAAGCAAGAAGAGAGAGGAGTGGGGGATGGACACTTTAAGTATGGGGAAAATGCAACTTTAAATGTTAAGCTGAAGAAAATGAAGGTAAAATAAATAAGGGTGTCTGTGACACTGGGAAAGGATGAGGACCAGTCACCAACAAACACACTGCATGGTAAGAACATTAAAAAGTTGTTCTTCAACTATGGGCAAAACGAACCAAAGGGAATCCCTGGGAAAGAAGGGAAAGTGTTATTTTAAAACACATGTAGAAATATAATGCATACATCTCCAAGACAGAGAAATGATTGTAAGGAAATAAAGTGTGAGTATCCCCACACCTTGAGTAACAGAATGTTACAAACAAAGGTACTGTAAGTCACAAGCTGTTCATTAAAATATATTAATTCTTTATATCCTGAAGTGGCCACTCACAGAGCAACTAAATTTTAACCTATAAGCAAAAGTATAAATTAAATGAAGAAATATACAGTTGAAAAGAAAGAAAGAAAAAGGAAAAAATAGGTGAATACATGTATTTTATATAGGTTGATTTAAATCTAGCCAAATTCAGCTCATCCTGTTGAATATAAACCTTCAGAATATTCCAATGAAAAGGCGACTATTACCACATTGCTTTGGAATTAGAAAACCAGCTATTTACCTTCTATAAGACATGTTTAAATATAAACATAGAAGTAAATTAAAGAGAAACACTATCTGGTATTTACACACAGAAGATAAAAACTAAGCTCACTTTATTCAAAACCTTCAAAATATGAACTTCTTTTCATAGCATCAAAGAGAAACATAAATCTATTCATTCAAGAACTTCATTTTTGTCTCTAATTAATTAATTAATTAATTAATTTCTTTATTTAAGAACTTTACATCCCAATCCTAGCCCTCTCCCTCCTCTCCTCCCAGTCCCACGTAACAACCCTTTCTTTCCATATCATCTCTCCTTCCTCCCAGAGAAGGAGAGGCCCCCAACTGTTACCAATCCACTCTGGTATCTCAAGTCATGGCAGAAATAAGCATTCTCTCTTACCTGGGAGTGCAAAAGCAGACTAGTTAGGAGAAAGTGACCCAGAAGTAGGTAACTAATTCACAGACAGCCTCTACCCCTATTGTTAGTGGACCCACATGATGACCAAGCTGGACATTTGTTACATATGTATAGGGGGTCTAGGTTCAGTTCATGCAAGCTCTTTGGTTGGTGATTCAGTCTCTGGGAGCCCCTGTGGGCCCAGATTAAATTACTCTGTAGGTCTTCCTGTGTTGTCATTGACCTCTCCTGCTCTGTTGATCCTTCTATCAGCTCTTCCACAGCATTGCCTGAACTCAGCCTCTTGCTTGGCCTTGGGTCTCTGCATCTGTCTTCATCAGCTGCTGGATGAAGCCTCTCAGAAGACAGTTTTCTTGTCTTGCCTGCAAGCATAGCAGAGTGTCATTGATAGTGACACGGGTAGGTTCTTTCTTGTAGAGTGGGTCTCAAGCTATGCCAGTCACTGGTTTGCAATTCCATCTATCTCTGTTGCATCTTTAACCCTACACTTCTTGTAGACAAGACACATTTTGAGTCAAAGGCTTTATGTGTGACTCAATGTTCTTTTTCCTCCTGTGGGATTCCCACTTGGCTACACGAGGTGCTGATTTTATGCTCCTAAACACTTGTTGCCACAAATAATATAAAGCATCTCAGTGTAACGCTAACCAAGCAAGCAAAAGAACTTCAACTCTCTTAAGAAAGAAATTGAAGAAGCTATCAGAAGTTGGAAAGATATCCCATGCTCACAGACCGGCAGGATTAATATAGTAAAAAATGCCATCTAATCCATAGCAATCTACAGATTCAACACAATTGCCGTCAGAATACCAACAAATTCTTTACAGATCTAGGAAGAATAATTCTCAACTTCATATAGAAAAAAAAAAAAAAAACAGAATAGCTAAACCAATTGTATACAATAAAATAATTTCAGGAGCTATCTCCATTCCAGATCTCAAGCTGTACTACAGAACAACAGTAATAAAAATTACATAGCATTGGCATATAAACAGACCTGAACAATGGAGTCAAATTAAAGACTCAAAAGTAAACCTAAATGCCTAGGGAAACTTAATTTTTGACAAAGAAGCCACCCATGTCCTTACTTCACTCTCACCAATGCATAACTTGTAGTTCAGAGCCACACTCATTCCTTTTCAAATCTCTTGGTTTATATCATTCTTAGATTCACCTGGATGCACCAAGTCTTAATTAATTCTAAATAATATCATATCGAACACCTGGATCTTAGCTATTGAATAAATCATACAACATACTGATTTATGATGTTCAAAACGTATAACACAAAGTCATAAATAGACAATCAGAGCCTCATGCAACATTTGCTTATCAAATTAAATTTTGCAGTGAAAGCAACAATATTTGTGCTTTTCTCAAAAGATCAATACCGATCTAATTCTTCAGCTAATGAACTCTCCTTCATGTTTTCTGCTTTTAATTCTTATCAGTTACAATTACTGCACCGCACACTAACGCTTTTCCACTAATCATAGCATTAACCAGCGCAAAGCTCTCAGTGACTGTCCTGAGTGAGAATCAATGCAGCCTGCCTAGGATCGTGCAAGACATGCCTGGTCTGACTGCCACCTACATTCTGACCCATTTCTCTTTGTTAGTCTAACACTCACTCTATTTTGGTTACACATGCACTGTTTCTATTTTATAAGACTTTTCTCACTTGATTCACAACCTTCAAAGTAAAGACATATTTGCCTAGAATCATTCCTAGTACCACCTAAGAAGTTATGCATTTGAAAATCTTGGATATTTTCAGTTTTCATGATAATTATTTTTTGTTGATGCTTTAATTATCAAAGTTTTGCCTCGGTCTTCTCTTTATATTTCTGGAATGTTTTAATGAACTCATAGTAATATTTTCTAGCTTCTCTGCTTTTCATTAGAGCAAGATGATCCACTGTCTCAGCCATTTATGCAGAGGTACAGGTTTCCTTCTTAAGCAGGAAAACAGCAGATGCCCTGCTTGTGAGATGAATGTGCTTCTTGCTAAGATAACTTTTTAGTTAGGGAATAAACTTTTTCATACCTTTTTACAATAGCATCGTGAGACAACCCAAAGATCATGCTCAGTTTCTCTCCAAACAGGACTTCTCTAGAGCTTTGTGGACTATGGTTCTTGATTTCACTCAGCACCAACTCAGAAATCACCTACAAAATATTGTCCAGATTTTCAGAACTAAAGTACCAGATTCCCATTTATGCTTGTATCTCACCTTCCAGTTTTAAAACAGTTTGAAATATTTGTCACTTGTATTTATTTCTTGCACCTCTTCAGCAGAACAGTCAGTGGAGAATGCAACCTATTCTTCAGTTCAAATTTCTTCAGAAAGCAAGGAGGCAACTAGTCCTCCTACTTTGTTTTTTTAAATGTTTTTTTTATTAATTACACTTTATTCACTTTGTATCCCCCCATAAGCTCCTCCCTCTTCCCCTCCTGATCCCACCCTTCCTATCCCTTTTTCATGCATGCCCCTTCCCAAGTCCACTGATAGGGGAGGTCCTCTTCTCATTCCTTCTGATCTTAGTCTATCAGATCACAGCAGAAGTGGCTGCATTGTCATTTTCTGTGGCCTGGTAAGGCTGCTCCCCCCTCAGGGGGAGGTGATCAAAGAGCAGGCCAATCAGATTATGTCAGAGGCAGTCCCTCTTCCCATTACTATGTAATCTACTTGGACACTGAACTGCCATGGGCTACTTCTGTGCAGGGGTTCTAGGTTATCTCCATGAATAGTCCTTGCTCATATAGACATATAACATAGGATAAACCTAGTAAAATCTGTACATCTAAAGAAACTAATCAAAAGAAAGGACCCTGACTAAAATGCTCAATCCACATCCTGAAAGGCAAAGAGGATGGACATCAGAAGAAGAAGAAGAAAACAGGAAATAACCTAGGAACCTGCCACAGAGGGCCTCTGAAAGCCTCTGCCTTGCAAACTATCAAAGCAGACGCTGAGACTTATGGCCAACAGTTGGCCAGAGTGCATGGAATCTTATGTAAGAAGTGGGAAATAGTAAGAGCTGGAGAGGATGGGAACCCCACAGGAGAGCAACAGAACCAGAAAACTTGAACACAGGGAACTTCCCAAAGACTCATACTCCAACCTACTATGTTTTGATTAAATACTGAGAAGAGTTTACCACACAGCATGCTTTCCCTGCACACTGCATTTCTCTAATGCCCTATTTCACAACAGACAGCATAATATTATTAGTGAAAAATACAGCTGCCATCATGAGAATTGTCATCTTTCCTTTGTTTTTACTGTGTCTTGAGTAGACCTTGATCTGTCCCATAATGCGCAGTTCTCCAGTGGAGAGTGGCTTTCACCATAGCAGTGCTCATAACGAAGGTCTGGGAGGGGCAGAGGCAAAGTAGACACCCAAACAGATAGATATTAAAATAGTAAGCCAACACTGATGGACTCAAGTTCAGCTACCTTGTGAGACTGAATGAATTTCATACCATAGGAATGTGATGCATAGACATGATCCTGAGGCAGGAGAATGACAATGGGCTTTCACTATGAGGTCTCGGATGGTGAGAGTTGGTTTTGATTGTGATTAGGAAGTAAATGTATTTTGATTCCTTCTATAATGTAAAAAATATGGCTCAAAAAGGGTTAAAATGTTTATAAATATCAGAATCTAAATTTGTTTAACTAGATAAAAATCTTTAAATCTTAAAATTTTTTCTATTCCTTTGTCTTTCATATCAGTGATCATTCATTCTCATTTATTTTTGTTTTGTTTTAAATTCCTTTACACGGTCTTAGAGAGGTTTAGTCTGTGTGTGGATGATGAGTTACAACATTCTACTCTGCGGATATTCCTTCTTACTTTCTCCTGTCTTCATCTGTCCATCTACCCATCAGTCCTTCTAGCCACCCATCCATGTACCCCTCTGTCCATCCACCCATTCATCCATCTACCCATCTACTCATCTGTCCATCTACTCATCTGTCCATTCACCCATCTGTTCAACTATGATTTTTTTTTGGTTTCATTTTGATTTTTAAAGTTATGATACTTACTGTCAGAGGTTTTCAAGTCGGGTTTACCTTAGATTTATGGTTTACATATGTTATGTTGTTACTTAAATGCATTCTAATTAGAGAAAGTTCATCCTAATATTCTGAAATCAAATTCATCTCACTATTCCCTACTCAACAAGAAAGAAAGAAAAAAAACCCTGCTTGATACTGGCAATCTAGCCTACTACTCAGGGCTTGGGAAGTCAAGGATCTTGAGGGGAACCTACAACTACACTTTAGTAAATCAGCAAAATCCTAAATTCTAAATATTAGTTTCTATACCCACAGATAAATATGGATCTCGCCCTTTATCAAGGAAACTTCTCTTTGCAACAGACAGAGACTATTACATAAAACAGTAACCAACCAAAATTTAGAGTTGTGGAGTCCAGTCTCAATGGAAATATTCCCAAAACACTGAAGGCTCAGGGTACTTTATGAAGATAGAGCTGAAAGATTGTAGGAGTCAGAAGACTACTGTGAGACTGCATCTCTCAGTAACACAAAGTGCTATACCCACAAAGTCTCACCAACACCATCATCTGAACATGAGATGAACAAAGACAGCAATGGTAGACATGCTGAAGTCAATGGCAGGAACACAGGAGACCACAACCCTACCCAAAGAGCTACAGGCAATGGAGAAATGCTGATAGTGGGAGAAATAGTCTTTCCCAGGGAAGAGCATAGCAATTAGTTATCAAATACAGCTGGGATACAAAGTGAATACATTTTAATAAATAAATAAAGATAAAAAAGAAATACCAAATGGGCAGCCCTGAAAAAATATATATGCACAAGTAGTATATATAGATAGTATATACACGTAATAGCAATTAATGAAAATAAAAAGGGGGGCATGAATTTTAAAGAAAGAGAGGAAGAAAGGAGTGGCATATGGGAGGGCTTAGACCAAGGAAGAGGAAGAAGAAATCCTGTAATTATACTTAAAAATTCTATTTCAAAACTTTTAATTTCAAAAAATAAAGAAATAAAATAAAATAAATACAACATTCACATATGTATCAATGTATATGTTAATGTGTCCACTCACCTTACATATAAGAAATCCATTAATGCCATTTAACTTCTATTTCTACACCAAAGTGTGGGACTCTGCAGGACTCAGGAAAGATCATAAATTCATCTCTAATAGTTATAGAGGGTAGAAGTCTAGGGTGAACATGACCAAAGATCAGCTTCTAGTGGAACCTGCTTCTGCCTTTCAAACTGCCTCCTTATTTTATTTTATTATTTTATTCATGGAACTTTTACCTGCACAACCTAAAGGACTTCACAAACATCTGACTCTCATCCCATCCCTTTGGAGATTACAATTGAGCACATGCATTTTGTTGCATGAGGATTTTCATATTTTTTAGACATTTTAGGAAAGAGAAGCACTTGAATGTACCCCACTCCACTTTTAAATAGGTGACAAGAAGAGTATGACTAAGTCAAAACGACCATGTTACAGGCTTTTTTTTTTTTCATATGTAGAGATAAGATATTTTCAGGAAATTAAATGAAAACATTGTTATGGTCAGGAGTTTACTGATGACTTCTCCAGGCTCCAGGCCAATGGTGGTGATGTCTCTAATATGTGCCACACCAGTGGGAGTGCAAACATTTAAAATTACATTCCCATTTTCATGTGCCCTTGAAAATCCTCACTTGTAGGTCTGATCCTTGGCAGTGTGACAGGAGACCACGGGGCATAAGACTGAGTATGCTTAACTGTATCCTGGAAGCTTTCTCCAACTTTAAGGCTGGAATGTGATTCATATCTTTATGCTTATCAAGGAAACAGCTTTGTTTTAGTTTTTGACATATACCAACCATTATGTACCCCAGCTGGCTTCAAATCAGACCCTCCTGTCTTGCCTCCTCAGTGTTGGGGGAATGGGCTGTGAAACTTTGCCCTTCAAATACTCTTTAATTCCACATTATTCCCCTTGTCCCACTAGCAAAATAAATTGACAAGTTCATTTCTTCTCACTGGCAAAGAATGGACTTTTACCTCTTGCTTACACAAGGTGCTGTGCTGACTCTGGAAAACAACACACTCTGAGACAGAATCTCCTTATATGCCTTTCCGTGGAAAGTGGTGTTTCATATGAAAACTCTGATTTAATTCACCTTCCGAACTGCTGTATAGTAAGTGTCAGGTCACATCCAGGTCATGTGACACTGAACTGCTTCCTTGTTTACAACATTGTCTCTGATAGATTCCCCCTACTTCACTGGGAGGGGTGAAGCCTGGGGTCCTGGGACAGTGGCATTACAGCAGAAGTTTTCACATTCAGGCTCAATTCCATGGGTTCTAAAGTAATTTATTAGGGTTTCATTTAAGTTCAGGGAAGAAACTTACAGAATCTTGAGTCTGTAATTCTTACATCCACAAGACAGTTGTGATCACTAAACTAGATATAAATAGACGTACATTGTAGAATGCAGTGTGTGCTTTCCACACATGAAGAAAATGCTGGCAGTATTTAATAAAGAAGACAAAAGATGTAAATATCATGAAAATATTTATGATGGATCAGAGTGTTATAGTAGACTGGAGGCAGGAAACAATTGCAATATTTTATTCTTATAATAACAAGTAAAATATGAACAGAAGTAGGTATTAGATAAAAAGAAGTACTCCATTCATTCATTGCAGGGAAGGAGGGCACTCACAACATTTATTAAACACAGAAGTACTGAGTGCTCACACGTGTTTGGATGTACGCTTTGAGCCACAGCAGAAGATGATGGAGCCAGAGCTCAGCCCACAGGTAGTCCCAGGAATCCTTCAGTCTAAGATGTGTTTGCAGGGTCCTGTCTGGATCTTTGAACTACCGGAGGCTGTGCTGTGGCCATGCCACAGCATTTGGTTCAGGCTCAGTGATGGGTTGAGTACACCTAGGAATTGCTGCAGCCTGCTATACCCACACCTACCATTAGAGAAAGCCTGATGCTTTGTTTTTTGCCTTTTATATTCTTTAATTATTATCATTTTTTATTTATATATACTTTTATTTGTATTTGTATTAATTACAATTTATTCACTTTGTATCCAACCTGTAGCTCCTCCCTCCTCCCCTTCCAATCCCACTCTCCTTCCTTTTTTCCACCCATGCCCCTCCCCCAGTCCAATGATAGGGGAGGCCTTCCTCCCCTTCCTTCTGATCCTAGTCTATTAGGTCTCATCAGGAGTGGCTCATTGTCTTCATCTGTGGCCTGGTAAGGCTGAACCCTCCTGAGGAGGAGGTGATCAAAGAGCAGGCCAACCAGTTCATGTTAGAGACAGTCCCTGTTCCCTTTACTATGGAAGCCACTTGGACACTGACTTGTCATGGGTTACATCTGTGCAGGGGTTCTAGGTTATCTCCATGAATGATCCTTGGTTGGAGTATCAATCTCAGAAAAGACCCCTGTGTCCCATACTTTTTGGTTCTGTTGCTCTGCTTGTGGAGCTCCTGTCCTCTCCAGGTCTTACTATTTCCAACTCTTCACTTCTTTCATAAGATTCCCTGCACTCTGCCCAAAGTTTGGCTATACATCTCAGCATCTGCTTTGATACCCTGCAAGGTAGAGTCTTTCAGAGGCCTTCTATGGTAGGCTCCTGTCTTATTCCTTCTTTTCTCCCTCTTCTGATGTCCATCCTCTTTGCCTTTCTGAATGAGGATGGAGCATCTTACCCAGAGTCCTCCTTCTTGATTAGTTTCTTAAGATTTTAGTATGTTTATCCTATATTATATGTCTAATATCCACTTATGAGTGAGTATATACCCTGTGTGTTTTTCTGCTCTAACAAGCCAAGTGTTTCCACTCAGCCACTGTATGAGGGAATTGTAAGGATGTTTTGGGTTGCTTCCCAGAACATCTGGTGGGACTGAGCCCCTGTTACCATGGCAGCAAACTGCTTATTAGAGCATCAGTATTGACCTTCCGGCCTCTTTTCCTTTCCTTTCTTCATCATTCTTCTCTGGATGCTAAGGACCCTTCTCAACGTATCTGCCTGAAAATCCTTATCTTTGGTTTTTATGCTGTTAAATACAACATAATCTATGATGAGGAAGAACAAAGAGGGAGAAAGATCTTGGCCCTGACATTAGTAATTCTGCAGGTCTCCTTGAGTGTTTTAACTCATTGATAGTTCCTTCTATCATATTTAAGTGTGAAAATATTTCACTGACTCTTAATATTCTAGAATAAAACAACCTATATACTCCTATATAGTCTTCCCTTGTTCCTTCCCTTGAGGTTGGCACATTGTGCTGCCAAGAAAGACATGTACGAAATCCTCTTTAAAGGACAAAGTAATAATGAACTAAAAGTTCCTATGACTGGAATGGCCCTGCAGAAGCTGTGAATGAATGGGTAATCTTGTGTTCACAGCTCTTTCATGGAATTCCCCAGGGGGGGGGGGGGCCCTGGGGTTTCTTCAGAAACAGACTTCTCTGCTTTCTTTTGAATCTAGGCAACATTATTGTGATGAGCACGTAGCAACTCAAGGCAACAAACACAACAATTCTGAGAGCTGATTCATCATAGCCTCTTGTCTGTGGCCTTTAGTGTATATTGACAAAATCATAAGTTAAATGCCAGATTTCGAATGTAAAGCAAACCTGTTTCCTATTTCTGATTAAATAATCATTGTGTTAGACACTTTTGAGTAATATTCCACTCCACAGTGATAGCGACATGGCTGGCTAGCCCTGGGATATATCCCCATTAAAACAGGAAAGCCAAGCTCTTTTACACTTGAATAAAACTAGGATTCTATTCTCATCTGAGGACACCAATGTGAACATAAAGCACATTGAGAATGAAAAATTGGCAGGAAGTAGTCCCTGAAGGGTAATTCAGTACTTTGCTCCATATGCGGCAATCTCTCAATTCATGTGTTCATTGTCAGATGGAGAGCTAGTTGGAGGAGCAACACTCTAGTGACTGTGTGAATAAAGGTGACTCCAGTCTCTCTCTCTCTCTCTCTCTCTCTCTCTCTCTCTCTCTCTCTCTCTCACATACACCCATACACCTGTGGCACTCATTAGGTGATGATTGTTTTTTTAGACAATACAGGAAACAGTTATTCCCATACATTAAGTAAATATAAATTATATGGTTGACTACGATATATTTATACAAAATAAGTTATGAAAAGCACATGTGAAATAACCATTTAACCTCCTCAAAACAAGGAAGAAAATATTCATTTGGTGGCTGTATAATAGTTATAAGATACTAATGTTTAAATTTGGTAAATTTAAGAATTAGCAACTGAACTATGCAGTAGGTTGAAAAATGTAATATTTCTATTCAGAATACTTACAGGATTGGTGAAGTAATGGTTAGTGCCAATTTGACAGGATCTGGCATCACCTAGGAGATGGACCTCTGGGGATTTTTAGCTGATGGGGAAGAGTCACCTTGTGGATATTCCCTGAACACATGTTCCTGGATCATATAAACCAGAGAAAGGGAACTTTTCTTGTGCATCCATCTACACAGACACTGTGGAACTGACTAATCCTTCTTTTTGGAAACTCAAAGAGAGGCTCTTGAAAGGGCTGCCACCCAGAGTTCCCTCTAATGGGAGAAGACATGGCAGTTACATAAGCACTAGTGCTGAGCTTGCAGGGCATTAGGTCTGAGCTGCATTTCCCTGTCTCCGGAACACTTACACTTGCCTGAAACCAGCGTAGTGGCTGCATCCTTTCCTTCTATCGCAGCAGTCATTAAGGAAATTTCAAGCAATTTTGATCAGAGTGTGACTTTCCCCAGAATGACAGCCGGAGTGTGGTAGGATGAAAGTGAATTTTCTCCTGCAGACTGCATCTGAACAGAGCAAGACAAGTGGGAAAGAAGAGAAAGCCTTTAGTGTTCTTTCCAAACTTGGAGCAGATTATCAAAACTTGAGTCTGCAATTGACTTCTCCTGTCTAGCATGTCTTTAGAGCCAGAACTTGTCATAGTTAGAACCAAAAGCTTTCATGCTGACCAGAAAACATGGGAGCAAAGAGCCGCTTAACAGAAATAGAAAGAGACAAAATTTTTGTTTTCATTTTTTAGCAAAATTTCTCTACTAAGGAATAACCTCTACATTTCAACCTTACAGATCCCTCAGTTTGAAGGTGAAAAGGGGTCCTAAGAATCCCGAATGACCAATAAATGAAGTGAAAATAAGAATTAAAATTCAATATGGTTATGCTAATATGTTGTAGTCACAGAGCTATGGTGAGGCCTGATGAGAAAGGCCTTCAAATATCATGCATCACAAATTCCTATCTGTAAAAATCAGAAGCATGCAGCACGTTGTTGTAAACTGATTCCTTAGATAATATTAACAGGGCTCAGGCAATCTCCCTACCCATTCTTGGTGAAAGTGACAGAATAAATTTGATAATATATATGGGACATAATATTTTCCCCACTTTGGGTGTAAATTATATGGACATTTAGGGAAATTCTGAACATATTTAGGTGAGATAGAAATAACATTTTGGGCAAAAAGCCATTGCTTAGAAATAAAGCTGCAACTGTAAAGAAATGTCTACAGTAGGCTTGCAGTTGGCTTACAAAGAAGGGAAAAGCCCAGAGTTTCATTTTCATGGATGTTAGATAACGGAGATGTCATTATAGAGAAGGAATAAGAATTGTATGGTTATGGTGATCGCAGTGTTCTGCAGGGCTGTGAATCAACGGTTTGAGTGACAATGCCCCCTGCCAAAGGATAATGCTTTTGAACACTTAGTTCCCGGTTTGGGGAAGGTTTAGCAGGTGCAGTCTTGCTTCAGGAAGTATGCCACTGCAGGCAGGCTTTGAGAGCACAGGCCCTCCATCCACTACATTTCAAAGCCTCTGTTTTCTGCTTGTGATTGAGGATGTGATCTCTCTCCTTTTTACCCCACCTTTGAGCTGCATATCTCCCCAGTCACAGTAGACACTCTATCTGGAACCATGAGCTAAAATAAAATCTGGGTTCTATAAGATGCCTTAGCCATATATTGTATCACAGTAACAGAAAAATAAATACCTTAGAGGTTGGTTTTACAGCTGGAGTGAGCAACTTGACTGTGCTGAGTTTAAGAGGAACATGGCTAGTTGGTTTGCTTCCTCCTGTTTCATTGAAACAATCAACAAAATGTCATCAGTAGGGTAGACTAGTAGTATATTTTGTGGTCAGTTTTGCTGGCTAGTTTTTGACAGCTTGAAACAAACCAGAATCACCTTGGAGGAGAAAATTTAAATTAAGAACTTGCCTAACAATTGGCCTAATTGGATCTATGGTGCATTTTCTTAATGGGAGTTTGCTTCTTGAGGGTCCTGCCCACCATGGGCAGTGCTATCCTGGACAAATGCTCCTGGTTCCTTTAAGAAAGAAAGCTGAATGGTCCATGGGAAACAAGCCAGTAAGCAGTATTCCTCTCTGGTCTCAGCTTCTGTTTCCTCCTATAGGTTCTTGCAGTGAATTCCTTCCCTGAAATACATTAATGATGGACTGCAATGTGGAAATAAAGTTGAAATCAACTTTTCATTTCCCTAAGTCACCTTTGGTTTATCATAGCAACAGAGAAGCAAAGCAGGACTCTCCATGTTGCTGAACTCTAAACATTCAAGAGCATGGATAGAGCACTAGCTGTCAAATCCACCCTAAGGCATACTCAGGGTGGTCAGTTCCTGGCTGATTCTTATGTTAAATATAGTGGAACACAGGAGGCACCAGTCAGTATGTATTCTTAACTGGGGAAAGGCCATGTTGTTGCATACAGGCAAATGTGAAAATCAGAGTCACAATCTGAGACGTCTGCAGGCTATGATCACACTGTAAGAACACCCTGTGTGACCTCTTGGGTATTTGCTAAAAAAACCTGAAATAGTGGTAATAATTACCCATACATCTGCTGAAGGTTAGCAAGGGGATAATCAAGGTTACGCTACCACCCTTGGCCATTTGGTTAAACTTTTGGTAGGACTCATTAACCCTTCAGATTGTTTGTCTCAGCTCCCTTCAAAACAACTTTCCTCTTTGAAAGAAAAATCGCTTGAAATCTATGTTTGTACTCAGATCATTCTTTTCTGCCTCACAGATAATCAATGAATCTGCATCCTTGAGAAATCTATTCTAGATACTAATCTACAAACCATGAATTCAATCACCATGCTGCTTCCCTTTATTGACAGGGGTTCAGCATACTTGAGTATTAAGATGAATTAAACATGCCATCTGCATGCTAACCTGCATCTACGTTTCTGAAGGGCAGTAGTGTAATGTACTTAGGCATCCCAGAAGTAAACTACGGAAGAAGGCTAAAGTCTCCATTCTAAGAAAGTCTACGCTTTTCAGAGGACCAACATAGTAAACACAAGAAGCTTCTCTAAGTTCTCACAGTGGTTTGCTGTCCCTTTCTGTCACATATGAAAACACATGACGAACAGGGTTACAGTGACCTGACAGGGCTACACAAGTGAGTGCTAGCACAGCCCAATCCAGTGTTCACCTAGAGCATTATTAACTATGAAGTGCTGTCCATTTCAGCGCTCAGTGTTTCGGCAGAAACAGTTAGCAGGGTATATTGCCAATTGACCATGGGGTATTGTGAAATTCATATTTATATTAAATATATGCTTCCCCAAGTATTTAAGGTGCCAGAAAATCTATGTGGAGGGGAAGACTATAGAGAATAAAATTGCTTTTAGACACTTTTAAAAATTAATAAGTATAGAAAAGTTGCAGTTTATCTAATACTGTGCTGTGTAAAATCATGTTACAGGGGTATTAAGTGTAACACATGATGACCTATATTTTTTCCTTACATTCCTCCTTCATTTTTTCTTTGTTTCTTCTCCTTCCTGTATACCATATTTTTTCATTCCTTCTGTGTTTTCCTCAGTGAATATGCACAGGCAACTCCAAGTTTAGTACTAAACATGGCAACCTTCCATGCTTTTTGTTGTGATCAGCTTTTAAAAGGTATCTTTTAAAACCCAGGATGAAGTGTTAGCACTGACAGCCTCAAATTGTGAGATTTGGCTCTGTAATTGAAATCACATGCTTCATCTCAGTTTCATTTGCATGGACTACAGGCTATAATTAACATCAAGTATCAAGACAAGATCACATACAATAGAGTCTTGAAGCATAATCAGCCACCAAAATTGAAACAAGCCTCTCTGCCACTTAACTATGCAAGGCTGTGTGCACACCACCATGAAGAAGTGACTGTGGCAATGCAGAGAACACTGGGGATGGTCAGTGAGGGCAGGGAGAGGATGCATTGCTCAGTAACTCCTCACTCACTTTCTCCTCACTTCCCAAGGCTAGGGTCTGCGTTCACTGTTGTCATGTAGACCATGTTATCTTTCAGAAGTGCAAACATATACTCAAGACACGTAGTCAGACATGAGAGTCTCCAACAAAAAAATATATAAAAAGAAAATAAAACCAAATATTCTTCAGTTCACTTCTGACAAGGCTTTGATATGTATGCTCTTGTTTGGTGAAGATCTTTTTATCTGTGAAACTGCAAATGCATATGCATACACCTAACTTCAAAAGTTAGGTGTGGATTTCAGGAGGTGGTCAGGAGTGATTAGAGGCACCAGAACAGAGGGAGCTTGCTCTGTTCCTCGGTGCAAATGATAATACAGTGGGAAGGTTTCATTTAGGACACAGGAAACAGTGCTCTCTCAGATATCAGGCTGCTGGAACCTTCAACTTGACCCTATTTTCCTTCAGAATGAAAAGTAATGAAATTCTGTGAGTTTGGATCCATCTAGTTGATGATTATAGCTTTTGCAAAAGACAGTTTCCTACCTTAATGTTTGTGTGAATCACACTGTCACTTTTTCTTTTGTATGCTGTCACATACTTTCTTTATAAAATTTATTATTTTTATTTTTGAGATTATAAAATAATTACATCATATTACTATCTATTTCTTCTCTCCTAATATTTCCATATAACCTCCTTGTGCTTTTTTGAAGTCTGTGGTATATTTTTTATTAGTGTTGTTATATTATTATATGTGTACATATATGTATAATATATATTAATATATTATATACAAATAATATGTAAATAATATATGTAATTATATTTGTAATATATAATATATATTACATATATTATATGTAATACAAGGAATATATGTATTCATATATATATATGGAATATGTGTATTACAACCTGTTCCGTGTGTAGAATGTTACTTATATGTATATTTTCAGGGATAATTATTTGATATTGAATAACAAATCATTGTACTCTTCCTTAAGAATGACTATTTCTCCAAGAATGACTATTTTTCCCTAACTCAGCATTACTTCATTTCCCAGAGTCTTTGTGTAGAGTTAAGGCCTTGTAAACTTTTCCCCATGCACAGATCTTATATCCACCATTTATTTAAACAGCATAACCCTTAAGTACATTTTAAGTACAGCATAACCCCTAAGTACATTTGTCTTTATATCCACAGATAAGTTTGTTATTCACCCATCATCAAAAAACTTTTCTTTCCAACAGAAGGAAGACACTATAGAAATCCACAAGCAATCAAAATGCCGAGTTTGGACCCCAGTCCCAATGGACATCATAACATATAAAGCATTCCGACACTCAAGGCAGAGTGGAGTGAGTGTGAAAACCCCAGGAACAGGGAGTGTGCAGTGAACTGTCTGTGTCAGAGCTACACCCATAAAGTCTCACCAATGTGAGCATTCAATATGAACCCAACATAAATGACACAAGTAAATTGTGTTCTATTTTTTTAACCTAGGTTTAACTACACATATCTTTCTGTTTCTTATAACTTTTCTTCTGTAATTTCATGGCTGGAAAGCTGGCACATGTCCCTCGCCTAATGTATAAATGGCTCTCTCCTCCTTCCTGCAATGGTCTCTACCACCCAGGACATAATTTGTGCTCAATTCATTCCAGTTATTTAGACTGAAAACCAGATGCTAAGAGTACACACTGCCATTTCAGGGTCAGGGTTCAGTTTCTGGCATCCATGCTAGGCAGCACTAACACCTGTAAATTCAGCCGCAGGGACATTCATCATTCTCGTCTGGCCTCTGCATTCACCTGTACATATTCATGAATGAAAATGAAATTTTAAAAATATGTCGTCTTAATTTTTCCAGACAGTATGTATGTATTTTTAGAATTATAACATTTTTTCAAGTTAGGAAAGTTCTATATAAAGAAAGAAAAAAGCTACTGTTAGAATGGGAGGTGTGGATTACCTTTGGCAGGGTAGTGTTTTCATTGTCTATTTTATTTATTAGCAGAGCAAAGGGTACACTTCTGTCTTTCTAGTGATTGGTATAGTTTCTGAACGCTGATGAAATGACACTGTGCCCGTTGGAGGGACTCTTTCTCAGAGGATGCCTGAGGTAACCTGTAGATAATTACTTCTGGGTTGGTCAAATTATATGCATGCCATACACTCCAGTCCCTAGATTCTGAAACTCTGGCTTCTCCTCTAGAGCCTCCTCATTGCTTTGGCAGAATGAGACTGATGTCATCTCTCAGGACCATTATTTCTTGTCTCCATTCTATAGGCACATGACTGAATCTTCACATATTCTTGTAAGGTCTGAATCAAAGATTCTAGCAGTTGTGTCTCCTATAAACTTCAATCTACTGGTATACTCTTCCCTTTCAAAAATTAGTAAATCTATCCTTTTTGTTTGAAATCTGCTGTTAGTGTGTTTATGGCATGTATGAAAAGATGCTTCATTTATAATAATTTTTATGACCCCCTTTTTGAAAAACAATTCAGATTAGGTGAGTAATATCATTGAATACAACATTTAGAAAGTAGAAATTTAGGGCTGATCCAAGATGGCAGTGACCAGTGCTCGCCATATCTGAAGGACACAGGTTACGAAACTCCGAAGTTAGTGAAGTCAGAACATCTACAAGGAGGCTTTCTGGGCAAGAGGGGACAACAGGGAGCTGAGACCTTTTGGATCCAGGTCACCCATGGATGTATCCAGGGACTGAGAGTGGTGAATATTCAACCCTCCTGCACTTCCCCATGACCGGCCTCTGTCATCCCTCCTCGGTAGAGGTGGCCTGCAGTGCCCGCTGCTCCAAGCCAGGCTCAGTAACTAAGACAGCAGAGGCGGGCAACAGCAGACAGCTGTACCGGACTCCCAGGTCATGGATTGCTGTACAGTCTTCCCAGGGCCTCCCAGCTAACGACTGTACAGGCCTCCCATGTCTGCCGGAGTGGCAGGCATATGTAAGCACCTCCAGGACCTCCCAGCGAGGAGCTATCCCAGTCTCCCAGGTCTGGAGTGGTGGCAGAGGGGTGGCAGCTAGCCCTAACAGGAGCCTCCATGTTCCAGGACTGAGAAAACAGAAGCAGCCACTCCAACTAAGGGTATCCCGGCCCAGCGGACAATCAGTGGACACCGCTGAGCTGACAGATCTCCTACACTCTCATTTGCTCCTGCTGGCCCAAATCTGAGACTGGAAAACAGGGGGAACCCCTGTGCTTTCCGATTAGGCCTAATGGCAAGTGAATGCATGCATAGCCCCAGATGCAGGGTCCCTCTACTCTAGCAGGCAGACATTGGATCCCTCCCACCCACACAGCCAAAGTGGGCAACATAGGGATTATTGGGACAGCATTCTCAACTTTGAAGCTCCTGTTCTGTGAGTGTACCAATGGAGTCCAGGCAAACAATTCCTGGAGACCAGACAGATCTGAATCCCAGGAGGAGAGAAGGCAGGCCTCTAAGCCAATGAGGTATTCAGTTGTGCCAGTGAACAATGCCAGCACCCCCACCCCCTCCTGTGCTTAAGTCCCACATTCCAGGCATCTACAGACTCTAAAACCATATCCTTCAAGGCATACTTCCACACAAATGCCTGAGCTTGCTTGCCCATACTTGTACACCTGTGCCTGGGACCTTCCTACCTTAGCAACAGCTGAAACACCAACATACACTCTCAAACCGGTGGACTTCTCTCATCTTCCTGAAGAATATACTCCAGACACCAAAGAAAGATGGACCCAGTCTGAAGCACATACTCTAGGAACAGAGAGCAAAGGTTACTGAAAGCAGATGGCTAAAGGTTGGCATAAAAACACACCCAACAAAAATCCAGACATCATGGCTTCACCAGCTTTCCCCAAAATTAATGGATATTTTAATTCATTGTAAACATAGGAAAATATTTTAAAGTTATGCTTATTCAGTTATTAGAGGCACATAAAGAGGAAACGAACAAATCTCTCAAGGAAAGCCACACAAATGGAGGCAAATAACAAGGAAATGAACAAAGCTCTCAAAGAAATACAGGCAACTACAGCCAAACAAATAGAGGCACAAATAGAGATACAATTAGTGGCATATAGAGAGGAAATGAACAAAACCTCTCTCTCTCTCTCTCTCTCTATATATATATATATATATGATATATATATATATATATATATATATATATATATAGAGAGAGAGAGAGAGAGAGAGAGAGAGAGAGAGAGGCTATCATGGAAAGACAGGAATCCACATTCAAACAGATGAAGGAAATGGTGCAAGACATGAAAACACAATTAGAATCAATAAAGAAAACACGAACATAGAAAACCCTGGAGCTAGAGAACTTACAGAAAAGATCAGGAACCACAAAGGTAAACATCACCAATAGAATTCAAGAGATGGAAGAGAGAATCTTGGGTGCTGAAGATACACTTGCAGAAACTGACATATCTCTCAAAGAAAAAGTAAAATTGGAAAAGTTCCAAACATAAAACATCCAAGAAATCAAGGACTCCATGAAAAGATGAAATCTAAGAATAGTAGGAATAGAACAAAAATAAGATTCCAGGCTGCAACATCAAGAAAATATATTCAAGAAAATCATAGAAGAATATTTTCCCACTTAAAGATGGAGATGTCAATAAACACACAAAAGGCCTACTAAACACCAAATAGACTAGACCAGAAAAGAAATTCCTCACATCACATAATAGTCAAAACACTAAATCTAAAGAACAAAGAAAAATATTAAAAGCAGCAAGGAAAAAAGGCCAAGTAACATATAAAGGTTGACCTATCAGAATCACACCAGAATTCTCAAAAGAAACTATGAAAGCCAGAAGGTCCTGAGCAGATATCATGCAGACTCTTTGGGATCACAGATGCCAACCCAGACCACTATACCCAGCAATGCTTTCAATCAATATAGATGGAGAAAACAAATTATTCCATGACAAAACTAAACTACAGTATCTACAAACAACCCAGCCCTACAGAAGATACTAGAAAGAAAACTCCATTCCAATAAAAACAACTATACCCAAGAAAACACAGGAAGATAACTTGACAACAACAACCTCATTTAATCTGATTAAATTCACATGGAGTAAGTTTTGACTTTGATAGTCAGGTTGACATTGGCCTTTGTGTAACGTCCTTTATGGCAGACAGGTTTAGAATTTTTTTTTAAAAAAAACAGAATGAGCTATTTTATATTTATACTGATGTTTTTCACTTAAAACTATCATTTCTCAATCTTGAAAATAACATTACACAAATATTTTCTTTTTTTTCTCCTATGCTAGTAATCTCATTTTCCAGGACATCCATAAGAATGTTCATTTTCTTCATCTTTTAGTATGCATTTACCTTCAAAAAAACTATACAAAGCTTCAAACCTAGAATGTAAAATATTAATTGAAATTATTCTTGTTCTTTGAATATGCCTCATTAAAGAAGGACACTTAAATAAAGCTGCTACAAACATGGTTGAACTAATGTCCTTATTTGTACTTGAGCCTCTTTTGGGTATATGCGTAGGAGTGGTATAGCTGGATCTTGAGGAAGCGCTATTCCTAGTTGTCTGAGGAAGTGCCAGATTGATTTCCAGAGTGGTTGTACAAGTTTACATTCCCACCAGCAGTGGATGAGAGTTCCCCTTTCTCCACAACCTCTCCAGCATGTCTCATCACTTCAGTTTTTGATCTTAGCCATTTGGATGGTATAAGGTGAAATCTCAGGGTCATTTTGATTTGCATTTCTTTATGACTAATGACGTTGAACATTTCTTTAAGTGTTTCTCTGCCATTTGATATTCCTCTATTGAGAATTCTCTTTTTAGTTCTGTATCCCATTTTTTAAATTGGATTACTTGATTTGTTGCTGCAGCTTTATTTTTAATAATCAGAACCTGAAAACAACCCAGATGCCCCTCAAAGGAGGAATGGATTCAGAAATTGTGGTATATCTACACAATGGAATATTACTCAGCAATAAAAAACAAGGGAATTATGAAAGTTGCAGGTAAATAGAGGGAACTGGAAAGATCATCCTGAGTGAGGTATCCCAGAAGTAGAAAGACACACACCGTATATACTCACTCATGTAGACATATAATATAGAATAAACCTACTAAAATCTGTACACTTAAAGAAACTAATCAAGAGGGAGGACTCTTGCTAAAATTCTCAATCCCTATCCAGAAATGCAAAGAGGATGGATATCAGAAGAAGGAGAAAAGAGGGAACAAGTCAGGAGTCTGACACAGAGGACCTCTGAAAGGCTCTGCCTTGCACACTATTAATGCAGATGCTGAGGCTTATGGGCAACCTTTGGGCAGAGTGCAGGGGATCTTATGAAGGAAATGGGAAACAATAAGATCTGGAGAGGACAGGAACTCCACCAGGAGAGCAACAGAACAAAAAAATCTGAGCACAAGGGTCTTTCCTGAGACATATAATTCATCCAAGGACCATGCATGGAGAAAACCTAGGACCCTTGCACAGATGTAGCCCATGGCAGTTCAATGTCCAAGTGGGTAATAGGAACAGGGACTGTCTCTGATATGAACTGATTGGTCTGCTCTTTAATTGCAACCTTACCAGGCCACAGAAGAAGACAATGCAACCACTCCTGATGAGACCTAATTGACTAGGATCAGGAGGAAAAAAAAAGAAGACCTCCCCTATCAGTGGACTTGGGGAGGGGCATGTGTGCAGAGTGGGGAGGAAGGGAGGGATTGGGACAGGAGGAGGGAGGGAACCACAGGGGGAATACAAAGTGAATAAAGTGTAAATAATAAAGAAAAAATAATAATAAAAAGAACACTCAAAACTTTTTATGTAAAATTCTTTTTAAGTGAATAAGCCTTGTTTTTAGCATAGTCTTAGACTGTCGGAGAAAAGTGAGCATAACATATTTCCAATATTTCCATAAGAAATGTTTTATGCTCAGGACCTCTAGACACGGGAGCCTCCTGTTTCAGAATGATGGGCTTGTTTCAATCAGAAAACATTCACAGAGAATCTTTCTCACCGAAGTGCACAGCATTATCAGAGTTCTTTCCTGATAATATCCATTGTGTGGGTTTCTTGAACTGCCAGTGGTGTAAACCTCTACCCCAGCAGACCTGCAAGAATCCCACTGCTCTCCAGATCCCTGGTCTTCCACCTTCTCACCCTGCCAGCCCAGCCCTATGGCAGAAGACTATCTTTCACTTTTACTGGAACTTTGACTCTCTCTGTATCTACAACAGTGATTATAAGGAATTGATCGATGTGGCTGTGATGGTTTGAGTTTGTGAAATCCCATAATGTTCATTCTATAAGCAGGGGTAGCCAAAGACCTAAGAAGCAGTAAGGCAAACAAGCCTGAATTCAGAAAAGGCTCAAGTCCCAAGACAACAAACCAGGCAGAAAGAATGCAATATTTTCTTTCCTGATTTATCTTCTATACAGCTCACCAACTAATTAAATGATTCCAGTTTCTAATTTGGATGGCAAATTCTTTTAATCAATAAATGGATTGAAATATTAAATTTATCTTCAAATGATCTCATTCACACATGCAGTGCTTAAGCAAATACACAAAGAAAATGTTTTCATTTTTCTCATATGTCTGAATATATATTTGCACATACACACATACATATATATATACATGTACATATACACATATGGATGTTTGCAAAGGTATTACGATTTGCATGTTTGTTGACAGTTCAAACTTATTGATGTTGGACTCTCCGAGTATGAGAAAACCATACCTCATTGTAATGCTTCAGAAATATTAGTTGCTTTTTATTTTACTTTAGCTTTTTTAAATTTTATTTATTTTTTATTTATTACAATTTGTTCACTTTTTCCATTTTTTTATTTTTAATTATACTTTATTTATTTTGTATTCCCGCTCTACTTCCCTCCCTCCTCCCCTCCCAATCCCTCCCTTCATCCCCCTTCTCTACACACTCCCCTCCTCAAGTCCACTGATAGTAGAAAGTTTTTTTTTCTTCCTTCTGATCCTAGTCTGTTAGGTCTCAACAGGAGTGGCTGCATTGTCTTCCTCTGTAGCCTGGTGGGGAAGACCCTAGAAATTATTGGTACAGGAGACAACTTGCTGAACAGAACACCAACAGCACAGGCTCTAAGAGCAACAATCAATAAATGGGACCTCATGAAACTGAAAAGTTTCTGTAAAGCAAAGGACACCGTCCTCAAAACTAAATGACAGCCTACAGACTGGGAAAGGATCTTCACCAACTCTCTACGTGACAGAGGGCTAATATCCAGTATATATAAAGAACTAAAGAAGTTGAAAAGCAACAAATCAAGTAATCCAATTAAAAAATGGGGAACAGAGCTAAATAGAGAATTCTCGATAGAAGAATATCAAATGGCAGAGAAACACTTAAAGAAATGCTCAATGTCATTAGCCATCAAGGAAATGTAAATATTAGTTGCTTTTATAAGACTGTATTGGAGCTGTGCATGCTGGCTCACACCTGTAAGACCAGCACTCTGGGAGGCAGAAGCAGAAGAATTTTTGTGAGTTCAAGGGCAGCTTAGTCTACAGAGTCAGTCTAAGACAGACAAGGCTACACTGAGAAATCCTGTCTCAAAAAGACTGCATTGGTTCAAAACCTGAAGTGTTTCAACCGCAGTCCTGAAGGGCCTTGTGAAAGTTGCCGAAGAGAATCATTACCCACCACAGACACTTCATGTAGCAATTAATCACCAGGTTGTGTGACTGAAATTGCAGAGGTATGTACTTAAGAATCCAGACCTCTTCTAGAGATATCCCTTCTGACCTTGACTGGCAGGCATTCTTCAGTGACAGGGTCCTGACAGGGGGGAACAGGTGATCAGAAGATAAGAAGAGAGAAACATTTGGAATCAGATTTGCACAAGCTATGTTTTATGCCAAGAAAGCTCATTAAGAAGTACAGCATCATACATCCTATTTTTAGAAGAAAAATGGAAAAAAGCAGAAAATATCATATGGAAGAAATTTATCATGAGGTTAACCAATGTTTCACACAGGGAACACAGGGTACTCAAGACTATCACAGACTGATCCTACAGGTGCCTTGAGAGTAATATCTCTGGTCTCTTTTGGGGGTGTGAGTGGGGCAGAAGGAGCCAGGTATTCAGGAACTGAAACCTTAATTCTTTCTAGGCCCTGAACACAGACCCAGAGTGGCCTTGCCACATCTGCCCTAGGGAAAGGAAACACTAGGTTCCTTTCGTAATTTCATTGAGCATCTGACAAGTTTTGGATCAGTCCATCTCTCAATGTTCTTCACCTAAAATCACTCAAATTTAGTATCTTTCTACACCACATTAGTTATTGGATCAGAGAAAAATCTACATGAGGATCACATTGACCCCAAATCCACAGCATCTTGAGGAATTGTGCCTCTGTTTTGTTTCTAAGTGGAACCACATGTAAAACACATATTTGACCATAGAAAACCTAGCACAATGTGTTTGTTCCTGTTGGAAATTTTAAAATTTTGCTTATATAGAAGGTCTGTAAAGTTTCAATGGATTTTTTTCCTAATTTCTGACATGCAAACGCCTTTGAGTTTATCTAAAATGCATGCTATTTCTCTCTCAGGTCTAGTCAGCATGAGACAGAGGCCAGTGTGTTATTTGGGGATAGGAGGGAGAATAATGATCAGTTCTAGAAACTAAGTCAGAACCTAGAAAAAGGAAGCAGAGTAACCTGAGAGAGAACAGCTAGGATGCATTGTGGGGTCCACAGGGCAGGAAAGGGACTTCCTTCCTGAGGAAAAGTGACTTGCCCATCTCCATGTCTTTAGAACAGATGATGAGAGCTTGGTTGGTTGCTCATGTGCTATAAAGACACAGTTGCATTATAGCCTTCACTTGGGTCCATTGAGGACTCAGGCTGCCTGTCTCTAAGACAGGCACATGCTATCTCCGCTTATATAAGCAAGTTGAAAAGAAACATGGTAGGAATCATAGCATCTGGGTAGTTCAAGCTCCTATTTATTCATTATCTCACTCTTTTTAGCCTGCAGCATATTAGGTTTATTATGGTGTTTTCCAACATCTGTTTCTTTTGATTCTTGGATGCCCATCTTTTTCCTTTATCCCACCATAACTCTAGCTTAACCTTCTAACACCATAGCCTACTTTCTTCTGTCATATATCAAGTGTTTTATTTCTCCTCTTGTGATCTATTTTCTGGTTCCATAGGCTAAGCCATATTCAACCCCACCATGCACACACACATGAACATTTGAATCAGGGGTCTTCATATGAAATATGAAATAACACATGAAATTTATGTTTCTGAGCCTATTTACCTCATTTATTGTAATATTTTCCAGATCCACCTATTTTTATGAAGATTTCATTATTTAATTTTTCTTTATAGTAGAATAAATTTCCACATATATATGTATATATATATATATATATATATATTCATTTATCCATAAACATTAATGAGCAAGCATCTCTTTCATGAGTTATAGTGTTCTTTGAGAAATATATATATATATAATAGATATTATAATTATATATCATATACACACAGGTTTACATTATGTGATATGCTAAATTCTATAGCGTTACAAAGACTTGTAAAGGAACATTTACCTTACCTTCTGTTAAAAATAAAACTAATATACTGCCAAGGCCCATGTGCCAACATTGCTAAATATCACACAAGTCTACAAATTTCTTCTTTCTCTGTTGAGCCTTTGAAAGCCTTTGGACTGAAGCTTTGTGAGATCTTGCAAGCTATGGTCATTTAACCATTTTATACATGAAGCTGAAAATAATTTATTTATGTTGTTTCAAGTCTAAAGATCTTTGGTTATAAATGTTGTATTTATTTCCTCAGATGAGAGGATGAAATATAAGCCATTCCCAAGACTTTCTAGCTCTTTTTGAATTCTTACTGGCTGGTTCAACTCAGCTGTACTGGCCTTAAACTCCTCTCCAAGCTGACTGATTCAAATTGGCTTATCTTGGCTTCTGACGGAATTGCTCTGTCTGGCCCCAAACTAATTCTGGCAATATGTTTTAATCTTCTGGATCTTTCTCATTTTGTCTTGTCCTGTGTCTACCTTGCTCTCTCTGCAACCTCTCTCTTAAAAGGTGTCCCAATAATCAACTTGCAGTAAAAAGTATATAAGCTTCTTTTTCCTGTCCTGTTCATCTGAGAGTTGTGTGTATCCTATCTGTGAATTGTTCTGTCAAATCTTTCTCTGATTTGTCTCTTTCTTTGCCACTCAAGTAGATGTCACTTTCAAATATGACTGCCTTCTTTTATAAACTAACCTTACCTTCATAGTTTGGAATTAAAGGTGCGTACTGAGGACATGTATGTATTTCCGCCTATCACATAGACCTAGAAGGTGTTTGGATGTGATCCTTTTGCAGAGCAGCCATGGCATGGTGCTGGATTAAAATTCCTCTATATTTGGTTGTGTTTTGTATGTCAATCGTTAACTAATACACCTACTAACTCAAAAGACACTTAGGCTAAATTGTTAAACTTGGCTTTCATCTTTTTATTTGATGGAATAAATAAAGTCACTATAATAATTGCCAAACTATACTGAGGAAATTATTTTCTGCTTAAGTTCTTCCATGATTTATTTGGACACAAAAAACAACAGTTCTATAAGCAAGAAGCATTGTACATTTTACAAATAGCAGTACAAATGTTTTTCAACACACTACTAAGAAAACTTAAGGACAATTACAAGACTGAGGAAAATTGAGAGTAGAGTGATCTTGAGAGCAGAGCACTGAGACCTTGCTATCACACCAGGCACAGCTTATGGTTAGAGCACTTAAAAAGTAGTTGGAGTTCTTGGCCATGGAATCATCAAATATGACTATATGATTATTCAGACTTTTTAAAAGTTTAAATATTCATATTTATCTTCTAATAGCCAAAAAGGATACATTCATCTCTGGGCTATAGATCAATTTTGTACCAAATGTCTTTGAACATTCTGACTGAAATATGTTGAAGTTTTGTGTTTTTTAACACCAATATTTCAACAGCATTTTTAGAATGACTAGAAAGTCTGGTCATATTGTCTGGTAGGCAAGGTACACAGAGGATTTTTGTATTTATTACAAATTACAAATTATTTTCTCTTAGTAGCAATTCTAATTAGTTGAAATCTAGGTCAATTATTTTAAAAAAAACCCTGAAAGTTGTAAGATTTGAGTAAATGTAAAGCAATCTGTTAAAAAGCGAAATTAATTTAAGTTGTCTGCTTCGTTCAAGACTATTCCCCACTTTTTCTTCTAACAGATTTAGTGTTTCTGGTTTTATTTTGAGGCCTTTTATCCAATTGGACTTTAGTTTAGTGCAGGGTGATCTATTTGTATTTTTCTACATGTAGACATCCAGTTAGACCAACACCATTTGTTGGAGGTGCTATCTTTTTTCCCCCATTATATGGTTTTGGTTTCTTTGTCAAACATCAAATATCTATAGGCTAGTGGGTTTATTTCTAAATCTTCTATTTGATTCCATTGATCCACCAGTCCATTTCGATGCCAATACCATGCAGTTTTTATTACTGTTGCTCTACATTACAGCTTGAGATCACGGATGGAAATACCTCCAAAAGATCTTCTATTGCACTGGATTGTTTGAGCAATTCTGGTTATTTGGTTTTTCCATATGAAATTGACAATTGTTCTTTCGAGGTCTGTAAAGAATTATGTTGGTATTTTGATGGAAATTGCATTGACTCTGTAGATTGCTTTTGGCAGGATGACCATTTTCACTATTTTAATCCTAACTGATCCATGAGCATGGGAGATCTTTCCATCTTCTGATATCTTCTTATATTTCTTTCTTCAGTGACTTGAATTTTTTTTTATACAGGTCTTTCACCTCCTTGGTTAGGGTCACAACAGATACATTGTTATTTATGGCTCTTGTGAAGGGTGTTGTTTCCCTAATTTCTTTCTCAGCCCTTTTGTCTTTTGTATACGAAATGCTAAATACAAGTAGTATTTAGACTGCTATCCTCTTATGTCAGTATTTTACCATCACCAGTGTCAGATAGGCTAGTTAAACACTTAGACTATGATAAGCCACTGTTGTACAAGAGTATCTAACATACATGAAGTGTATATCTGAAGGGCCCTGCTAAGGGAAGGCCTCATCTGACTTTGCTGATTATCAAAAATACAGCCAGACTTTGCTAATATTTTGAAATAAATCCTGAGAGAAGCAGTCCAAGCGTGGGTCCTAGCTGCTCTTTCTGAGCTGCTGGTGTTTTATGCGTGCATTAAGGCAGTGAAGAAGAGAGCGGTGATGTATTGCTGTTTCTCAGTGGGGAGTGTCCTTAGCTGGGCAAGGGCAGCCTGTGTTGCCATCACTTAACTTGCACTGTTCCACGTCCCACACTAGGGTGAAGGTGGTCCAAGTGAAGCATGAAATGCTGGCAAAGCAAGGAAGCCAGAGTAAGGAACTTTCCCAAATGTGATGAAAGCACTTTCTAGAACAGCAAAGACTTATTTAATATTTATATTTCATTGGGCAGGAACAACTGTGCCTTAGCATAGGTTGCCTTCAGGAAGAAGAGGTCAGGAGTGATGTGATCCAGTGTGTGGTCTCCTTCCTTTCCAGCTGGCTGGATTTTCTGCTTCCTTTCTTCATGCCCAACCCTAAGCTCACCAGGAAACTGCTCTTAATTAACTTTATCCCTTTCTCGTTTCACAGGTTCATGGACTTTAAGAATGCTGGCATTGAAATGGGCTTTGTGAATAAGTTAGTTTAGCCTCATTATCATTTAACCTCCTACGACTTGATGACTGTGTGTGTGTGTGTATGTGCTTATTTGCCATGCATACATGTGCACATATGCCCATACAGATATTTTTTATTAAATCTTACTTTAATCGATCAATAAGTTGTATGTATATTGTATATAAAGTAACATGAGTAAATTGTTAATAACTTTTGATACTTGAGAAAAATTAACTACAGATCTGGTAGAAAGAAATGAGTGTCATTCAACACTGTTTTTCTGGAGGGAGGTTGACTTAACACTGAAATATCCCATTCTGATACTATTCAAATGAATGCTGAAAAACGTAAGTAATACAATGTAAGCAAAACATTTTTTTAAATGTTTCTTATGTACTTGATATTTTGATTACATTTTCTCCTTTCCAAACTCGTCCAAGATCCCCCCACCTCCACAGCAATTCAAAATAATAGGTCAAAGAAGACTAAGTTTGGAGAAAGTAAAAGTCTACTGATGTAGCCTTCACTGTCATCACAATTCCAAGTGTCTCAGGCAAGCAGGACAGTCACTGAGCCATGACTCGCAGATGAAGAATACCTTATGTGCTAAGTATAGATATCTGCCCACTGTTTGTGTATACCAGGGGGACAGTGTTGGAATGAGTGGCACCTCTGAGGCCACGAACAGCCATGTATCATGTCAGGAATTGGAAAGAATTCTTAAAATTCAAGATCTTAGAAAAGAAATTTGCTCAAGTACTCAACAAGGACATTTGTTCAACCATGTTTGTAGCAGCTTTATTTGTAATAGCCAGAACTTGGAAACAACCCAGATGTCCATCAACAGAGGAATGGATACAGAAATTGTGGTATTTTTACACAATGGAGTACTACTCAGCAATCAAAAAGGAGGAAATCATGAAATTTGCAGGCAAGTGGTGGGATCTAGAAAAGATCATTCTGAGTGAAGTATCCCAGAAGGAGAAAGACAAACATGGTATATACTCGCTTATATAGACCTACAAGATATGATAAACATAATGAAATCTACACACCTAAAGAAGATAATCAAGAAAGTGGACACAGGCGAAGATGATTAATCCTCATTTAGAAAGACAAATGAGATGTGCATTGAACGTATGATAGGAGTCTACTGCAAAAGGCTTCTGAAAGACTCTACCTAGCAGTGTTTCAAGGCAGACACTAAGACTCATAACCAAACCATGTCAGAGTGCAGGGAATCATATGAAAGAAGGGGAGTTAGTATGATATGGAAAGGATAGGAGCTCTACAAGTACCAAATATATCCAGGCACAGGGCCTTTTCTGAGACTGACACTCAACCAAGGACCATCTATGGATATAACCTAGAACTTCTGCTCGGATGTGGCCTGTGGTAGCTCAGTAACCAAGTAGTTTTCCAAAGTAAGGGGAACAAGGACTATTTCTAACAGGATCTCAAGGGCAGGCTCTTTAACACCCCCCCCCAGGGGAGGAGCAGTCCTGTTAGGCCACAGAGGAGGACTTTGCAGCCAGCCTTGAAGATACCTGATAAAACAGGGTCAAATGAAAGGGGAGGAGGTCCTCCCCTATCAGTGGACTTGGAAAGGGGCAGGGAGGAGACCAGGGAGGGAGTGTGGGGTTGGGGAGGGAATGAGGGAGCAGGATACAGCTGGGACACAGAGTTAACAAAATGTAACTAAAAAGAAAAATAAAATTAAAAAAAAGAATTAAAGAAAAAGAAAAGAAAAGAAACAACAACAACAACAAAACAGGATTCCTGGACATAGTTCTTTTTGAACACCAGAAAGTTGAGTTGGAAGGCAAAAGTTGAAATGAGAGTGAGAATGAATCCGCTGTTCCCAGTGACTGCCTTCAGAGCAGGCGGGTTCTAGATCAGAGGAAGCCCCAGGTGAACCTCAGGACTATCACTTGAGAAATGCATACTGAGGTGTAGCAGCGTATTTACCAAATGGAGGGAATGTTGCCTTTTCTTTTAGAAAGTACATCTTATGAGCCAAGTGCTCTATTTTTAAAAATTCATTAATATTGTCTCAAAGAATTTGAATGGCCATTGTTCATAAAGAGGAGCATACCACTGTGTATTATAATAAAAGATATTATAGGCAAATGCAATTCTGTAGCAGGCATCTATGTCAGTTTAACTTTTTATAGGTCAGGGGGTAGTGTATTCTTTTTACTCCTCTAATGTTATTTAGGAATAACCAAGGGAGAAAATATTGATCTCCCTTTTCTGTAATCTCCATGGGTGGCCCATCCTATGGCTTAGTTTGCAGTAATGTTGAAGTTTCCTTCTGATGACAAAAGGTCACTGGCTTGGTCATCCTACAGCTACAAGAGCCTCCCTGGGTGTGTCACTTTATGCCTTTTGTCCTGCATGAATTATTTTTCAGTGTTGGATAAGGCTAACCGATCTTGTGATATGCGTTTTTGTTTTGTTTGTTTACAAAATAGAGCATATTGAGTGTATCCTGCATTTTCTGTACATATACCTAACATCCATTGTTGAAATCGGGGTAATTAGCCATATATGACACACAATATTAATCAGTTTGAAATGTTTTGTGTAATAATTTTAAAAGATACATTTGAATGTTAATTATTCCACAGACACACTGGAGCTTTCTCTCCTTTCTAACTGTGTGCTATACCCAAAACCTGACCTCTAGACCCTGTGCCCCTCCGTGCACAGTTCATTATCCCACAGAAAATATCAGTCTGTCCAGAGGACACCTGCTGGCCCAAGGATATTGTAGGTCTCTCAATAGCCCCTGAATGGAAACAACTCAGGAGTTTTCCCAGGAGAAATGAAGTGGAGCAGGTATCTGCACGGCATAGACTGTTTAATGACAGTGCCCACAGTCCTCTCCTGCTCCATGTGCTCCATATATATACACGCGTGGTAATTATTATAGTAGATTTTCATCATACTAATGCATACATTAAGACTGTCTTTCAGAGATTGTCTCAGAAGTTATTTTATAAACATTGGAATTATTTAATGAGGTTGAAAGTCATGACGAAATATCTAGTACCGGATACACGGAAAAGGAAAAGCAGGCACATCAAGAGTAGGTCAGTGGTACAATTCCTGAGTTCAGGGTCATCACTACAGCACATTGCTGCCTGATCATTTCCAGCTCAAATGTCCCGATCATCTTCCACAGCTGGCCCACCACCTACACTGTTCAGATGTCTTCACTTAGGCTTGCTTTGAAATTAGAGATTTTTGGGCTGTCATTAACACATAGCTTCTTTTCACACTTTACATGGTTATTCTCATCTTCTTGTACTTATAAAAATTCCTGTAAAGTGAGGAACTCTTTCAGCATAATGCTGTGTTCTTGTCTTGATTGTGGGCCATATGCAACATTCAGGAAGGAGAGCAACTGAGCCCAAAATGGTGCGTATGCGTACATATGTTTATCATGATCATAGAAAACACTCTGAATTTTATAAGCTGTTGAGAGGTTTTCATAAATAAAATAACCCCCACTATCTTTTGAAGACTTGAGAGTTTCTTCTCTGAGATTGTACCAAAGGAGTAGAATAGAAAATGTGTCAGGTTTTAGGTTAACTTATTCTCTACTGTTTAGGTATCATATTCTTGTGCCAAATATGTTTCTACTCCAGAGAAAGACCATGAGCATGCCAAGACCAGCTTTGACACCAGCTTCCTATTTAGGTCTTATTTATAGGATAAAAATAACAGTATCTCTGTGTTTATCCCTTTTGGAGAGTTTAGTTAGGAGATAAAAAGACAAAAGGGCTGAGAAAGAAATTAGAGAAACAACACCATTCACAATAGCCACAAATGACATAAAGTACCTTGGTGTAACCCTAACCAAGCAAGTCAAAGACTTGTATGAAAAAAATTTCAAGTCTCTGAAGAAAGATTTGGAGGAAGATATCAGAAGATGGAAAGATCTCCCATGCTCATGGCATGGCAGGATTAACATAGTAAAAATGGACATCTTACCAAAAGCAATCTACAGATTTAATGCAATTCCCATCAAATTGCCAATACAATTCTTTACAGACCTGGAAAGAAAAATTCTCAACTTTGTATGGAATAACAAGAAACCCAGAATTTCTAAAACAATCCTCTACAATAAAAGATTTTCTGGAGGTATCTCCATCCCTGATCTCAAGCTGTACTATAGAGCAACAGTTATAAAAACTGCATGATTCTGGCATAGAAACAGACTGGTGGATGAATGGAATCGAATAGAAGACCCAGAAATAAACCCACACACTTACGGACACCTGATTTTTGACAAAGATGCCAAAACCATACAATGGGAAAAAGATAGCATTTTCAACAAATGGTGCTGGTCCAACTGGATGTCTACATGTGGAAAAATGAAAATATATCCATACTTATCACCCTGCACAAAACTGAAGTCCAAGTGGATCAAAGACCTCAACATAAAACCAGACACATTAAATCGGCTAGAAAAAAAAGTGGGGAATACCCTAGAACTCATTGGTACAGGAGAAAACTTCCTGAACAGAACACCAACAGCACAGGCTCTAAGAGCAACAATCAATAAATGGGACCTCATGAAATTGAAAAGTTTCTGTAAAGCAAAGGACACCATCATCAAAACAAAGTGACTGCCTACAGATTGGGAAAGAATCATCACCAACCCTTTATCTGACAGAGGACTCATATCCAATATATATAAAGAACTAACCAAGCTGAAAAGCAATAAACCAAGTAATCCACTTAAAAAATGGGGAACAGAGCTAAAGAGAGAATTCTCTGTAGAGGAATATCGAATGGCAGAGAAGCACTTAAAGAAATGCTCAACCTCATTAGCCATTAGGGAATTGCAAATCAAAACAACCCTGAGATTTCACCTTACACCCATCAGAATGGCCAAGATGAAAAACTCAAGGGACAACACATGCTGGAGAGGTTGTGGAGAAAGGGGAACCCTTCTCCACTGCTGGTCTGAATGTAACCTGGTACAACCACTCTGGAAATCAATCTGGCGCTTTCTCAGAAAACTAGGAATAGCGCTTCCTCAAGATCCAGCCATACCACTCCTAGGCATATACCCAAAAGAGGCGCAAGTACACAAAAAGGACATTTGCTCAACCATGTTTGTAGCAGCTTTATTTGTAATAGCCAGAAGCTGGAAACAACCCAGATGCCCCTCAACTGAAGAATGGATGCAGAAAATGTGGTACATCTATACAATGGAGTATTACTCAGCAATGAAAAATAAGGAAATCATGAAATTTGCAGGTAAATGGTGGGACCTGGAAAGGATCATCCTGAGTGAGTTGTCCCAGAAGCAAAAAGACACACATGGTATATACTCAGTCATATAAACATACTACATAGAATAAACCCACTAAAATCTGTACATCTAAACAAACTAAGCAAAAGAGAGGACCCTAACTAAAATGTTCAATCCCCATCCTGAAAGGCAAAGAGGATGGACATCAGAAGAAAAAGAAAATAGGAAACAACCTAGGAACCTGCTACAGAAGGCCTCTGAAAGCCAGAAGAAAACAGGAAACAACCTTGAAACCTGCCACACAGGGCCTCTGAAAGCTTCTGCAGTATAGAATGTCAAAGCAGATGCTGAGCCTGATGGCCAACTGATGGGCAGAGTGAATGGAATTTTATATAAGAAGTGGGAAATAGTAAGATCTTGAGGGGACGGGAACTCCACAAGGAGAGCATAGAACAAGATAATTTGAACACAGGGAACTTCCCAGAAAATCATACTCCAACCAAGGACTATTCGTGGAGATGACCTGGAACTCCTGCACAGGTGTAGCCCATGGCAGTTCAGTGTCCAAGTGGGTTACATAGTAATGGGAAGAGGGCCTGCCTCTGACATAATCTGATTGGTCTGCTCATTGATCAGTCCCCCCCTGAGGGGGGAGCAGCCTTACCAGGCCACAGTAGAGGACAATGCAGCCACTTCTGATGAGAACTGATAGACTAAGATCAGAAAGAAGAGGAGAACCTCCCCTATCAGTGGACTTGGGGAGTGGCATGTTTGCAGAAAGGGGAGGGAGGGTGGGATTGGGAGGGGAGGAGGGAGGGGCTTATGGGGGATACAAAATGAATAAAGTGTAATTAATAAAAAATTAAAAAAATTGCCTTCCAATAAATGCTGTTCCATCTAAGAGTAATGTAAGTATCCCAAACTGATTTTTTATTGCTTTTTGAGATTAAGAGGTGACAATAAAATAAATAAGAGAAAATGAAAGTTTAAAACATATATTTTTGTTTTGGAATACAGAATAGAGTTTTCAAGGTTTTGTCAGGATGTGTTTTCATATGTACATGTATCAGACAAACACCTCTCTTGCTCTCTCTCTCTTACTCTCTTCCTCTTTCTCTCTCTGTATGTGTTTGTGTGTGTGTGTGTGTGTGTGTGTGAGAGAGAGAGAGAGAGAGAGAGAGAGAGAGAGAGAGAGATGAAACCCTTGATATAGTATGATCACATTTAGGTAGTGTGTATTTTCTGTTTGGAAATAAGCAATCCATATTTTTAATAGATAGGAGGGAAATAAAGTATCAAGAATGTAAATACATGGTGAAGGGCTGTGACTGGATGTGACCTTCTATTAGGAATAAGCTGCAATGCCTTTGTATATGGGACATAGCCATGTCTCCAAGAATTACTGCCTTGTCCATGGAAACCAAGGCAGCATCGTAGTGGTTATAGAGAAAGGATGAGGTGTCTACCATGAAAGCTATTTCTAGTATAGCTGTATTTTATTCACTCCTCCACCCATTTCGTAGGGATGTGACATTTTCAGTGATTTGGACACATGGCTTAGAACTTGAAAATTGTTCAGGCTTCTTAAAATCACAGAAAAATATTCTTTTCCTAATGGAAGTGTTGGCATTGACTTCCAATAGAGTGTAGGCTTTTTGTAGCCAAAATAATCTTTTCTGTCAAATCACTTTTAAGGAATTTTGTAACAGCACATACAATTTATTTTTTAAAAAATATTTTATTTTTATTAATTACACTTTATTTACTTTGTATCCCAGCTGTAGTCCCTTCCCTCATCCCCTTTGTTCTTCTTCTTCTCCTATGCCCCTCCCCCCGTACAATGATAGGGGATGTCCTCCTCCCCTTCCATATGACCCTACTCTATCAGGTCTCATCAGGACTGGCTTCATTGTCTTCTTCTGTTTTTTAATATGAAGATACTCATTCTTCAATAATCAACTATCTTGGTTGATTCCTATTGGTAAAACTGTGGAGTCAGTATTTCAGATATTTTTTATTTTGCACTTATAAATTTTAAGTTTATACTTAAGGATTCATTCTAGAAAATGTTGAGGACCAAAGTAATTTCTACCCTTCTCTTTCATCAGGGTTAAACACTGAAGGAAGCTTTAGTTTCTGAGAAGTTAGGGATCACATATGCCTTGTTGAATTGAAAGCCATAAGTTTGACACCTGCCCATTTGGTTAAGCATGATGCATTTGGGGGGGGTAGATCTCAGCTTCTCTTAAACCTGGGTTGTCCTAGCTATGAAATATTATAGATGAATTATTTATGGTAATTAAAAAAATAGCTAAATAACCTTGTCCCCTAACACTGCTCAAAACATGAGAAAAAAAGCAGGAGAGAAGGAGAAATGAGTGAAGGAGAGAAGGAATGATAGGTATTTCATCAAGAGATTTTTATCTAGACATTACCTGAAGCTTAAAAATATATTGCATCATGTAACTGAGTCTCTTTCCCTCTCTGTAAGCTGCCTGTCTAGTTGGATTTATGGCCACAGAACTGCAGTTTGCTTTATTCTTCTAAACATGGTTTAAAAGTGTTCTGGAAGTCTCCAAACAATAAAAATCTAACAAGAGTAATGTCTTCTCTACAATAGCTCATTTAAAAATGGTCAATAAATACAAACAAGGCAGTCCCCAAAGTTCTCTTTCAGCCTGATAGTAAAAAGAGTTAGGCAATAAAACTCATGGGGTGTGCTACAGAGTGATAATTGCATGACCCCTTCCTAACCTCCCATGAACCCCACAGCAGCTCATTGTACTAACTGTGCTTGAAAATCATATCTGGAGGCCATAAGTCTTTCAGATTAATTTACCTGTTAAAGTCTGTTGCCTGTTACTGAAAAATGATGGGAAATTATACTGATTTGGAGAAGTAATTGACTTCTCCTAGGTCCCTATGTAGGTTATGGTTACCAAGTAATTAATCATCAATACTAGAGTGATGGTGCATAAGAGACAGTGCCATCAATAATTACAGCTAGGCAACTGGCTCAAAGGAAGAAAGGCTTTGGGCCTTACCAAAACTAAGGTAACCTGGGAGGAAGGAACCCTTGGTAAAACACTTTCATCCAGTCAGCATGTAGGCAAGTCTGTGGGACATTTTTGATTGATGACTGATGTGGGGATACTTAGTACAATGTGAATGTGTGAATGATGTCACCTTTGGGAAGGTGGTCCTGGACTGTGAAGGAAATGCCTGAGCAGGCCATGCAGAACCAATAAGCACCATGCCTTCATAGCTCTTGCCTTCTTTCCTGCAGAGTTCCTGCTCTGACTTCCTTCAGTGACAGACTTCAGTTGTAAGCTAAAACAAACCCTTCCTGCCTCAGGAAGGCTTTGGCCAGTGGTTTATCACTGCAACAGAAAGCAAACTAATTGAATTACAATTTTGAATGATAGATTTGAGCATATATTTAAAGTTTCATTTTCTTGTAAAATGAAAACTTAATTTTCATGAATTAAAATCAAGACTATTCTAACAGTATAGTCTAACTGTAGTAAGCCCCACTTAAAAAAAAATCACATTTGAGGTTGTTTGCAACATGAAAATGTTACTATTTAATACATTGTAACGTTGAATAACAAGATGGGCATGATTGGGAGTAGCAGGTGGACAGGACTCAGACAAACAGAAGTTACTCAGTCTCCTACTGGGTGTTTTGGAGATGTCCATGGTAGGAACTGTCTCACTTTTGTTAGGCTTGTTTCTCTGTCTCCTCCTTCTGCCTCCACAGTTTGACTCTTGCTCTGTTTTTGCTACAGATGCACGCAGCTACCTTGTGTATTCTCTCAATTCTGGAAGCGGAAGCCTAGGGGGTTGTTTCATTGATGTGCTCTCTGTGCCTGGCGGTGAATTACTCTGGTTGTATGGAGTCTGAGTGACTTGATGAACTCCCCAGGAAAGGTTTTATTTCCAACTTTAATGGAGGTAATAGAGAGCTATTCCACATTCTGTTAGTCTAAATAAGTGCTGAGGATAAGTAATTCCACTGGGCAACATGTCATGCTCTTGGTTTTTGTCAATCCAGGTTAGCCTAAGCATACCCACTCCCTCCCCTTTGGGTAAAGAAATCCTCTTACCAGTGAACTCTGTTCTAGCCTCCAGATCACGTAATTAGAGTTTCAACTTAGAGTTAGCTTGCATTTGGGTTCACTGATACCGTGAAAGTAGCACAGGTTTCTAACTTTGTCTCATTTAGTGTTCACATTAGTCCAGGAAAGTTATTGCTGTTCTCATCTTCATTTTACACGAGAGCTCTAGCAAGTTCTGTACCTGTTGGGAAGGAGAAGTCCTCATCATCAGCCTTCTGCCTGAGTAACTGTACTAAAATGACAGTTCTCTACTACTAGAAACATAAACCTCAGTTCCTAATAGCACCTTGATTGGATCTCTTATGCAGATACACAGAATCCGTGATTTGTTTATAAATTTAGACTTGGTTTTAGATTTCCATCCCATTGTTTACTAAAAGAGGGAACAACGAAGTCAGCAGATTACATTCATCATAACATTAACAAATAAGAATTTTGTAAGTCTGAGCTGTGCCTTCCATGCTTTCGTAAATGCTGTTTGCTCAGGTGGCAAGCAGCACAGCAAAGAAATTTAGTCATCTTGATCTCATATTGCATGGTACACAAGGAAGCTTAAGATAGAGAGTAAGTGTTTGATGTGCTCAGATTTTATTTAATTTCTAATTTATCTTGAAGACAGTCAAGATCCAGAAGAAAGAAAACACAAAAGGAACACAACACTTAACTTAGGTCCTAGTGTAAGACCTGGGGTCTCACAGCTCAGGAGTTTAAGATCGCGCCCTTCCCCAAAACTCCCTCAGACCAAGACTCATTGCAAAAGCAAGAGGTTTATTAACCATTGTGCAATGGGGTCACCCCTGCCGGTCAGCAAAGAGTGGTACCTGGAAACAAAGGCCTTTAGGTTTTTAAAAGAAAAATTGCGGGAAATTTGAAGTTGCAGTCTTGGCAATTTAGGATTGGATGAGGAAGCTATAAAGTAAGATAATTGGTTAATCTTAGGTGCTGAAGCTTGGCCAGTCCTGCTAAGTGTGGATGCAGCTGCAATTGAAGGTGGGGGTGGTTAGCTCATCCTTGAAGATTAGGGGCTGCGGACTTTTGGCTGGAGGTCAAAAGCTACTCAGAAGAGGTCTAGGTTCGTTGCTAAGAAACACTACCTCAAAGACAAGGGTCTGCTCCTTCTTTTTGCTGAGTGAAGGTCATTGCTTGCTTGCCTTTTTTTATATCTGTCCTCACAGATAGGGTCACATTCCTTCATTCTCTGGAAAGGTACTAAGAGGCTTTAGCTTAACCTGGACCTAAAACTCAAAACTATAGGCTTTAGAAGACATATAGGTTACAAAGTTAGCCTAACCCTTTCACTAGCAAGGATATAATAGTGTATTCAGTGTAGGAAGTGGTAAAGGTCTGGCTGACATGACCAGAGGATGCAGAAGAAGACCTTCAGAAAACTGGAGAACTTTCCAACTCCATTTCTGGCTATGATGTGCCCTTAAAGGTTCACTTAACGCAATTTAACAACACAGTCCTGGGGCGGGAACCAGAGGTTCACAGTGACACTCAGTTATTCTTTCTAAAAATAAAATCCACTCTTAATCTGCTCCCTCATTTTTAGAGGTTACTGGGGGAATAAATGCGAGGAGCACACAGGAGGTAATAGTAGTCTGATATTTGAGTTACGGATTTTCAATGTACAGAAAGTTCAAATAGAGAAAACTACAACCAATCACAATGTAGAGTTGTGGAGCCCAGTCCCAACAGGTATGTCTCCTGATTACTCCAGCACTCTAGGCTCAGGAACACTGCAGAAGAGGAAGAGGGAAGACCGTAAGAGCCAGAGAATTAGGGAATTGTTGTGAGGTTGTGTTTACTAGTAACACGAGAAGCTGCACTCATAATGTCTCACCAACATGACTGCTCATGCATGAGCTGAAATGGAGGACACAAATAAACCTCAAAAATGAGATGGAGAAAAACCCCTAAGACCTCAACCCAGCACAAAGAACTATAGGCAACTGGTAAATCTTGGAACAGGTGAGGCAGTGTATTAGTCAGGGCTCTTTAGAAGAACAGATCACACACACACATGTTTATATATATATATATATATATATATATATATATATGATGTATTAGAATGACTTACAGGCTGTGGTCTAGCTAGTCCAACAGTGACTGTTTACCAATAGATGGTCCAAGAACCCAGTAGATGTTCAGTCCATGAGGCTGAATTTCTCAGCTCATCTTTAGAATCACTCAGAAGTAGGCTCTAATGTCAGTGAAGGAATGGACTTGTTATCAAGAAGAAGCAGGCAAATAGAGAAAACTTCTTTCTTCCATGTCTTTTATATAGGCTGCCACCAGAAGGTGTAGGCCAGGTTAAAGGTGTACCTTCCCATTTCAAAAGATTTATTTAAGAAAGAAATCCTTCACAAGTATACCAAGCTTCATGGGTTTTAATTAATTGAAGTGTAGTCAAATTGACAATGAAGAATAGTTATCATAAATGGTCTTTTTCAGGGGAGATCACAGCAATGGTGGAATAGTGCCAAATGATCAGCCAAAAAAACATACATACAAGGAACTTTATATAGATTTAACAGATCGTTTTTAGGAAGATATGTGTATATATATATATGTGTGTGTGTGTGTGTGTGTGTGTGTGTGTGTCCATAATAATAAAGAGTACATAATTTGAAGGAGCATGGAAAGGGGTATATGGAAGAGTTTAGGGAGGGAGAAACATTGTAATTATGTTGCAATGATAAAATCCAATAAACAGGAGAGAATTCCAGTGAATATAATCTCAGACAGGAAAGGTTCAGGAAGAAGTAAGTCATCTATACAACCAACCGATTCTGGGCAATCCATCTCCAAATGTTGTCTTGTCTGAATAAAGCAGAACTATTCATAGCCTTCACCTATGCCCAAAGGTACATGATTCAGAGTAACACCCTTTTCACGTCCTCTTCATTAGACTTTCAGAGGAGCAACTTGTTTATTTCTTACCTGAAGAGGTACTGGCCAAAATAGAGTGTAACATTTAATTTTAAAATTGGGAGAGATGACAGGATAATCCCTTCTCAATGGTGTCTTCTGAGAAGCCCTAGTAAACAAGTTGTTTGTTATTGCTTAAATGTTTTAAATACTTTACTGTTTGATGCATAATCATTGCTCATATTTTGGGATATGATGGCATCACAATACACGAATGCAACGGTTAGCTTGGGCAACTGGCATATTCATTCTTCACATGCTTATTTTTGAATTTTCTCCATTTGTTTGGGATATTCAAACATTTTTCATTAACTATTTTGAAATATAAAATGAATTGCTTTCAATGACATTGAGCCTACTTTGACATGGAACAGCTGGAGTAATTTCTTCTAATTACTCAAGAAAACCAGAAATATTTTTATCCTGTGCTGTGATTGAAGCCAGGGCTTTGCACACACTACACAAAGATTCTGCCCCGGGGCAATATACACATACCTCTGCAGGTATGTGTATATTTCATTTCATATCATCCACCTCTTGCAATAAAAATGAAGAGGCATGGTCAATGTCTTTCTTATCTCTTTGTTTTTAATATATTCACAATGCACTATATGTACAAAGCAAAAATAGGGATTACAGATCAGAGAACCCCTATGTCAGGATGTGAGGTCAGAACAAATAAATTTCCCAGCAGATTGTGGATGGATATGAGTAGGTTAAAGGTGGGAGAAAAGAATTTCATGAGGTTGTCTCAACTCTAGTTTTATTCAAATTACCAACCAGAACCAAAGTAGAGGTGTTGCAGAGGCTGAGGCTTGATACTTTGCTTGTTTATCCAACTGCTGTGTGAAAATCGCTTGGGGAAATCAATGATTTCCATTTAAGATTCCTGTGGACACATCCAAATTAGACCCTCAAGTAGTCTGATTCACAAGGAATTCAGTGTTGAACACTCCTGTTACTTGGAGTCACTCAAGACTGTGCTCTTCTGGTTCAGATTCAGATTAAGGCAGATTTGACAGTTAATACTGAATCCAGATATAGTAGTTGTCTGGCCATGGGCTATAAAATATTTAGCTACTTAAACTCTGTTTCAACCCTTTGATTTGGTGGTGTGGGGCCCTACTCTCATGACTACCGTTATCAATGAATGAGACAATAACATAAGAGTGTTCACCCCAGGTCTCGTGCCCTTCTCTGAATGAGTGCTCTGTCCATCTCAGCAGCAGCTTCTCTTCATCAGGTGCATTTCTGCGTCTATAAATGAAGACTAATGATTCTATCTCATATAGCTTCGGAACAAACACATAAAATGGTAAATTATTTAAAACACCCAGTATGTGGCTATTTATTACCTTCAATTAGAGTGACTGAGATAATTATCATTCTAAGGAGCTTCGGAGGCTGACAGTTGAGAGCAGTCATTGAGGGATAGGAGTGTGGCTGTCCATGGTGCTGTCGTACAGGCCCAAAGATGCCATGGGTTCTGGGTCAACTCTGTTCCAGTGTCCCTGCTATGCACCGAACCTAATGATCAGGGATAGGTTTCCAAGAAGCACCTTAGAGCATTATGAAGTGTTAGGACTCTACCTTCTTGAAGGAGACTAATGTTTTATAAGAGATCCAGACACTGTCCTGTGTTGGGGCTTTTGCTTTTATGTGTTTCCTGTCTGTGAATAATGCTGAAGGAACTGTTTCATAAAAATCCATCTGGAAGAGCTGGGGAATGGTTCAGTTATAGATTGCCATAGGATGACTTTGAAAGGTTTTCTTTATTATAATAATTTTTGTTGGGAGACCCAGCCATCTGTTGGCAGCACCATTCTCTAAGCAGAGGATTGTGAATCCTGTATGAGAAGAGACAGGATTAAGCAGAAGGAAGCAGGCACACATTTATTCTCTCTCTGCTCTTTTTTTAATTTGATTTATTTCATTTTTAATTATACTTTATTTACTTTGTATCCCCCCTCTACTTCCCTCTTTCCTCCCCTCCCAATCCTTCCCTTTCTCCCCCTTCTCCAAGCACACCCTTCCCCAAGTCCACTGGTAGGGGAGGGTTTCTTTTTCTTCCTTTTGGTCCTAGAAGAAAACAGGAAACAAGTTAGGAGCCTCTTCACAGAGTGCCTCTGAAAGGCTCTGAACTGCAGACTATCAAAGCAGATGTTGAGACTTAAGGCTAAACTTTGGGCAGAGTGCAGGGAATCTTATGAAAGAAGGGGAAATAGTAAGATCTGGAGAGGACAGGAGGTCCACAAGGACAGCAACTGAACCAACAAATTTGAACACAGAGTTATTTCCTGAGACTCATACTCTAACCAAGTACCATGCATGGAGATAACCTAGAACCCCTGCACAGATGTAGCCCATGGCAGTTCAGTGTCTAAGTGGGTTCCATAGTAATGGGAACAGGGACTGTTTCTGACATGAACTGGCCTGCTCTTTGATCACTTCCTTCTGAGGGGGGAACAGCCTTACCAGGCCACAGAGGAAGACAATGCAGCCATACTCTCTCTGTTCTTAAGTGTGGTGTGGGTCAGCTCCTTAAGGTTTCTTTCTTCATAGCAGTGAAAGCATCTATCCTGGAATTGTGGGTTGAAAGAAAACCTGCCTCCTTTAATTGCTTTTGTCTAGGTATTCTATTTTAATAGCAGATATGAAACCAACACAAGTATTATGTACTATTCATACTACCTGTAAAGTTCCAATTGACACAAATACCCACAAACCATTTTGGTACATTTGTAATAAAAACATTCAAAATATTTTCTTCTGTTCACTGTTTATTTTAAAATAGCATATTGCCATTATCTATATCAGTCTACTATATAAAATGAAATACAAGCCATAACAGAGGACTTAATATTCTGTAAACTTGGATTTTAACCTTACAAGCTCTAGGAATGTAAGAGTAGAACTAAAAGTATGTGTTGTGTATAATTGTCCAGTATAAGGCATTTCATAAGAGCTTTATTTATGATGTTTCATCCGTATGTTCTTCTATACACAACAAAGTTGAAGCCTGGAAACACTGTGAAGTGAGGTTGCCCATTCATTAACTAGAATGAAGGACTTTCAATAAATTTTCAGTTTCAGTTTAAAATGTGACAATAGACACATTTTAAAATATTGCCATATTAAGATGACTCAGCATGGAAGGAGAAGAGGGGGGAAGGATGGGATTAGGAGGGGAAGAGGGAGGAGACTACAGCTGGGATACAAAGTGAATATACTGTAATATATAGAAAAATTAATTTAAAAGATGACTGAGATGTATACTTGTAATATCCAAAAATACTGGGAATCAAGATATAGTAAAAAAGTACTGTTTGTCTGGAATTTATGTCTAACAACATATATTTTAGGGGGTTTAAAGGCAATCATGTTTTTTTTCCTTTAATTTTGATTTATATGGTAAATTTCTTACTATATAGATAAAACCAAGACAGAGAACAGACAGCATTTTTTCTTGGAAATTCAGACTGCAGTGAGATGAGGATGTGAGGACTGCAGTGAGATGAGGATGTGAGAACTGCAGTGAGATGAGGATGTG
>NW_026592548.1:4292599-4293742 GCF_907164565.1 Psammomys obesus
TGTGAGAACTGCAGTGAGATGAGGATGTGAGAACTGCAGTGAGATGATGAGGATATTAGGGACTGCAGTGAGATGAGGATTACAGGAGAACAGTGAAATAAGGATGTGAGAGACTGCAGCGAGATGATGAGGATATGAGGACTGCAGTGAGATGAGTATTGAGGGATAGCAGTGAGATAAGGATTGAGGGACTGCAGTGAGTTGAGGATGTGAGGACTGCAGTGAGATGATGAGGATGTGAGGACTGCAGTGAGATGATGAGGGTGTGAGTGACTGCAGTGAGATAATGCAGGTTTGAGGACTGCAGTGAGATAATGAGGATGGGAGGACTGCAGTGAAATGATGAGGGTGTGAGGACTGCAGGGAGATGTGGATGTGAGCACTACAGTGAAATGAGGAAGTGAGGACTGCAGTGACATGATGAGGATGTGAGGACTGAAGCAAGATGATGAGGATGTGAGGACTGCAGCATAATTATGAGGATGTGAGGACCGCAGTGAGATGAGGATGTGACGATTTCAGTGAAATGACAATGGGAGGACTGCAATGAGATAATGAGGGTGTGAGGAGTGCAGTGAAATGATGAGAATGTGAGGGACCGCAGTGAGATGATGAGGATGTGAGCACCGCAGTGAGATGAGGGTGTGAGGACCGCAGTGAGATAATGAGGGTGTGAGGACTGCAGTGAGATGTGGATTGAGGAACAGCAGGGAGATGAGGATGTGAGGACCGCAGTGAGATGATGAGGATGTGAGGTCTGCAGTGAGATGATGATGTGATGACTGCAGTGAGATGATGAGGATATGAGGACTGCAGTTAGATGACGATGGTGTGAGAACTGCATCGAGATGATGAGGATGTGAGGATTGCAGTGAGATGATGAGCATGTGAGGGAGTGCAGTGATATGAGGATTGAGGGACTGCAGTGAAATGAGGAAGTGAGGACTGCAGTGACATGATGAGAGTGTGAGGACTTCAGTGAGATGATGAGGATATGAGGACTTCAGTGAGATGAGGATGTCAGGACTGCAGTGAGATGATGGGAATGTTAGGGACTGCAGTGAAATGAGGATGTTAGGGCCTGCAGTGAGATGATGAGCATGGGAGGACTGCAGTGAGATGAGGATGGGAGGACTGCAGTGA
>NW_026592548.1:4293752-4295853 GCF_907164565.1 Psammomys obesus
ATTGCAGTGAGATAAATAGGGTGTGAGGACTGCAGTGAGATGAGGATATGAGGGATTGCAGTGTTAGGAGTGTGTGGGGACTGCAGTGAGATGATGAGGGTGTGAGAACTGCAGTGAGATGAGAATGTGAGAACTGCAGCAAGTTGAGGTTGTGAGGACTTCGATGAGATGATGAGGATGTTAGGGACTGCAGTTAAATGAGGATGTGAGGGATTGCAGTGTTATGAGGGTGTGAGGACTACAGTGAGATGATGAGGATGTTAGGGACTGCAGTGAGATGAGGGTGTAAGGAATGCAGTGAGATGACGAGTGATGAGGATGCGAGGACTGCAGTGAAGTGATGAGAATGTGAGGGACTGCAGTGGGATGGTGAGGATGTGAGGTACTGCAGTGATTTGAGGATGTGAGAACTGCAGTGATTTGAGGATGTGAGAACTGCAGTGAGATGATGAGGATGTGAGGACTTCATTGAGATGATAAGGGTGTAGGGACCACTGTGACATGAGGATTGAGGGATTACAATGCGATGAGGATGTGAGGACTGTATGGAGTTGAGGATTGAGGGACTTCAGTGAAATGAGGATGTGAGGGACTGCAGTGGTAGGAAGGTGTGAAGACTGCAGTGAGATGAGGGTGTGAGGACTTCAGTGAGTTGATGAGGATGTGAGGAATGCAGTGAGATGAGGAGGATGTTATGGACTGCAGTGAAATGAGGATGTGAGGGATTGCAGTGGTAGGAGTGTTTGAGGACTGTAGTGATATTAGGGTGTGCGGACTGCAGTGAGATGAGTATTGAGGGACAGCAGTGGGATGAGGCTGGTACAGTGCTCTACTCCTCTTTTGAGTTTCTGTTAGACTCCTTTCTCCTCTTGTTGCTTATCATAACCCTGAGATAAAGAGTGATGAATATGTTCATAGTACTTGTGTAGTTGTGTGAAATTATAACAAATTAAGGTAAAACAACAATAGAAATGATGACATTCCCTTTTTGTGTGCATTAGAATTGTATTTGTTCCCCTTAAATGCTGTCTCCATTAGCCATCAGCACCATCTTATGAGTGAATTTTGTAAATCATGATTTATAATGTTGGGCCACCACAGCATATTTTGTTTAAAATATAGCACCCAGTAAAAATCCAAGCTTTAGATCACTTTTATATGAATATGTGTTTCACATTGACTTTCCATTCAGTTAGTTGCATAGTGAGTAATGTAACATATGTATGCAATAAAATATCATGAAAATCATTTAATTAATGTTAAATTATTTAATAAGCTATTAACAACCTATTTTCTTGCTTATTCTTCATTACAGTTTTGGCACTAGTCAAATGATTTTCTTAGAAACTCAACAATGCATGTCCTCACACAATAAATACTACATATTTTTAAAACATTCAAAAATATCTGAATAGGAGTAATGACATGTGGGTTATATGTGAAGTGTCTGCATAGATATTGAAAAGTAATTGTGTGTTTATATAAAGTGTGAAGAAATATTTTTGCATCCTGGATGAGAAGATTTAATATTCTTTCAAATATCCAAGAAACTAACTTATTGTTAAAATTGTCCTTTGAGAAGCTATTGATTACGATTAGACTTTCAAGACCAAATCATTATTTTTACCTCGCCAAGAGGTGAGTGCTAGTGAGAGGGGCAATGTGTGTTAGATCAGTCGCTTAGATGATAGGAAGGATTTGAGCATCAAGACTGAGACTTCGGGAGCTCATTGAAGAAGCCCAGGGCTCTCACACTCACAGAGAGGGGTTTGTATCCAGGCACATTTGGTGGAAGTCAAACATTCCATGTGGAGAAAATTGATGTGAAACACAAAACTCTATCAAAGGTGAGCTGAAGCTCAATGAGTAAGATAAAAATGTGTGTTTAGGAAGGTACACATTTTAAGGGAAAATACTTGCCAAGATGTTCAGTTTTTAATGGGGACAAACCAATGTAATATTAAGTATACCAAGCAGAAAGTTTTGCTCTTATTAATCTTCATAACCTTTAATTTTAATTTATTATATATCTTCTATGTTAAAGAATATAAAATTATATATATATATATATATATATATATATATATATATATATATATAT
>NW_026592548.1:4295863-4307328 GCF_907164565.1 Psammomys obesus
TATATATATATATATATATATATATATATATATATATATATATATATGAATTTGAAAAGCATATGTTCTGCTCTCTGTTTTAAGGAATGTTGTGCATATAAGATGCCCAAAATACCAATGTTGCCTAAAGAAAGGTGGAAAATACCCTTACAATAAGCATCCATTATGTCATTTATTTCTGAGTTTGTCTTTAGTTGGTGGGATTATGTTTTACTCATTTACAACAAAAGTCTCTTTTATACATGAGAAAGTTAGGGGATGAAAAGAAACACAAATCGTAACTTAAGATCCAATATGCTTATTCTGTTACTAGGATACAGTGGTGTCTCTTAAGTTTTGTAAATGGAACTTTTCCACCTGAGTTCTTTTGTGCTTTTATTGCAGCCTTCCTTCCTTCCTTCCTTCCTTCCTTCCTTCCTTCCTTCCTTCCTTCCTTCCTTCCTTCCTTCCTTCCTTCCTTCCTCTTTTATGTTTTTCATCAATTAATTAATTACTAACTAATTAATTAATTAATCAACTTTATGTCTTAATCTCAGCTTTTCCTCTCTCCTCTCCAACTATTCCCTCCATCTCACCTCCCCTTCCCCTATGCCTCCTTCCTTTCTCCTCAGAGAAGGATAGATCTTTCACAAATATCAGCAAGGCTTGGCATATCAAGTTGCAGTAGGAGCAGGTGCTTCCTCTTTTGCTGATTTTCAACAGGCAGACCAGTTAGGAGAAATGGAACCAAAGGCAGGCAACATAGTCAGAAACAGCCCCTACTTCTGCTGTGAGGAGACCCTTATGAAGACCAAGCTACTCATCTGTTACATATATGTAAGGAGCCTAAGTCTGTCCCATGCATGCTCTCTGGTTGGTGGTCCAGTCTCTGTGACCCTTATAGGTGTGAGCCCCTATGGGCCTAGTTTAGTTGATTCTGTAGGTCTTTTTGTGGTGTCCTTGACCTATCTGGCTCCTTCAATCCTTTCTTTCCCTCTTCCACAAGATTCCCCAAGCTCCTCCTAATGTTTTGCTGTGGATCTTTGCATCTGTTTCCATCTGCTGCTGAGGGAAGTCTCTTAGATGACAGTTATGCTAGCTGCCTGTCTGCAAGCATAGCAAAATATCATTACTAATGGGGGCTCCCTCTAATGGCATGGGTCTCAAGCTTGACCAGTTATTATTTGGTCAGTCCCTCAATTCTGTTCCCTCTTTATTCCTGGACATCTTCCAGGTGGGAAAAATTAGGGGTCTGAAGTTTTGTGGCTGGGTTGACATCCTTATCACTTCATTGAGGGTCTTCCCTGGTTACACACAGTAGCCATTTTAAGTTCCGTATCCCTATGGTTAGGAATCTTAGTGCTAGACTTCTGGAAGTTTCCATTTCCCTAGGTTTCTAGATCTTTTCAGAGATGCTCTCCTCACTGATGCCAATTCTCTCTCCCTCTGCCCTCCCCACATTTGATTCCTCCTGTTTCTCTCTCCATCCTTTGACTCACTCAGCCCATTCAGTTCCCTCTCTCTATCCAACCCTGATATCTATGCTCCTTTTCATTTTAATAATTTTGCAGGAGTAGTTATGGGGCTGGGCAGCTAGCTTTGTCTAAAGTGTTTCCACTACGTAAATAAGGTCCTGAGGACTCTTGAACACACATCAATGAAGTAGCCATGCTGGCTGAGCCTGTAATCTCAGTTCTAGGAAGATGTAGGTAGGAGATCCCCGGGGCTGTCTAGACAGCCAACTTCACCTAATAAAATAGTTGAGCCTCAGATCATGTGAGAGATTTCCTCTTAAATATAAGTTTGATAGTACTTGGGCACTGGCATTTACATTATATATACATATATATTAAATATTTTTATTATTATGTATACAATGTTCTACCTGCATGTACATCTGCATGCCAGAATACAGCAGATCTTAATAGATGGTTGTGAGCCACCATGTGAGTGCTGGGAATTGAACTCAGGACCTATGGAAGAGCAACCAGTGCTCCTAACCTCTGAGCCATCTCTCCAGCCCCCATCTACATCTATTTACATACATAAGTAATACACATACACATATGCATTTATCTGTTTGTCTCTATCTGTCTCTGTCTCTCCCCTCTTTCTCTCTCACACACACACACACAGATACATGCAAAGGCATCCTACCCTGTTTGTAAATGTTTTGCTTCTGATTGTTTCGATTTAAATTTTGTCATGCACACACATATTGTTCATTGTACCTTCTGTACGGCTTGATAAAGAATTGCTATAGTATTGGTACTGAGACAAAGTAGAAGACAGCACCTTAAAGGGGACTGTCTAGGCCTCCATTTGATGCCTGACTGTCAGCCAGCAGGCAGTATTCAATTTCCAAAGCTCTCTGACCCTGGATTCACTCAGTTTAGAGATATTGTTATCTAACAGGAAAAAAAAATCATGTGTTTTTAAACATAAGTACACTTTTTCATTTAGACTTCCTCCCAAGAGGCATAAAAAGTAATTTTCTATTCTGGAAAGTTCTGTGTTTAACATTTTATCTTGTCTTATCTCATGAAGCTTGATACAAGTAGTTATCACCAAGTCTGTCAGGAGTCAAAAGTCCTCAGCACAATTAGACATTCTTTATTCAATATGCATGAGGCTGAACCCACCTTCACAGACCAAATAACTGAGAAGCAAATCAGAGAAGTCACCAAGGTGAATACAATCTTACCAGTTTACTCCAACAAACTGATTGTGTAATGACATGTGTGTCTTTTAGTGTGCAAGGAACTTTGAGACATTTGAATTTTACAGAAATATGACTGATAAATAGATAATTTTCTCTGCTTTATAGAAGAGAAAACAAAGTTCTGAGATATGAAGAGACTAGTTATAAGCCAAGTATCTTCTAAATGCAGCAGTGATAGCCCCATGAAAGGTACCTGTTTTCAGACACCATGACTCCTCCTGGTTTTATTCTCCCTTGCTCACAGATAGGGCTGGCTAGGGCTTACCAAACAAGTGAGTTGTGAGAAGTGTGAACTCTTCCCTTGGAGTAGGTCATGGTCAATAAAGAAAAGGAAAACCCAAGTAGATGAGATGATTATTTTTCTTATTTACTGATTTATTTTTATTCAAGTTTTCAAAGAGTAGAGAGACCTGTCTAATATTCATTTACCGTATATTTTTTAAATATTACATTTACTTATTTGTGTGTGAGAGAATTCTCGGCAGAGTTGAAGGCATAAGGAGTGCCAGGTTCAGATATGGATGGTTGTATGGCTCCTCTAGAGTAGTCATTCCTGAGGTCTTAGGGGCCTGTGAGGTCACAGCACAGTGGGTTCTGCTTCCTTGTGGCCTGCTGTGCATTACATGCTGTGAGCACCATTTTCACTCTGTCCCTTTATTCCTCAATGCAGCCTAAGTCTCTGAACAGCAGACATTCCCAGGTCCCCATTTTCCTGTGCTCTTAAATAATTCCAAGGTAAAGTCCATTTTCCCACCAGTTTCCTCAACCTCACTCCGAAAAGGCCGAGGATACAAATGCCATTCTTCTGACTTCTCCCAGTCTTCCGGGCTGAAGTGTTTCTAAAAATAGGAAGCACTCAGAGAGTGTGGCTATCCATCAATGTGTGATTTGAAGGATATCAAGAGAATTGCCTAATCACCCATACTTCTATGATGTAACCCCCCATGACTCCCTCCAGGAACTCTGTGCTCCATTTTTAGAAAGCACCTTAAAATGCAGCCACCAAACCAGAATTGCAGGGCTGAGGAACTTTCAATATCTTAAATTATAACAATAAAATGTAAGATATGGAGGAAAGAGTACAAGAAAATGTCACCAAAATACATTTTTTTCAATTTTATCAAATCTAAACTAGATAAATACATTTTACCTCCTTTTCTTCCCTATGGTTGAGGGGTTTCCATACCTCATGAATAAATAATACCCACTCTCGGTTCTATTTGTCCTGTCCTCTGAGATACTTCCCCAGAAACTTGAATGTCTGGTTCAAAAGAAGGGCCATTTGCAAATGTATTCCTCGTTACAATTTCCTAGATTCTTTATATTTTTTATTTTATTCTACCCCATTGTGAATTTTTTGTTCTGCTTTGTTTTGAGACAAGGTTGCTTTGTGTAAAGCACACTTGCCTCTAACACAGAGACCCGCCTGCTTCTGACTCCTGTGTGTGCCCAGGTCTAGATGCTTTTTAAATGCTTATCCAGCTGTCTCAGCTTTATAAAACCTGGTTCTTCCTCCTTTTACTGATAGGAAAATGAGCAGGGGAGGTAGAAAATTTGACGGAATTACTCAGACTTACAACCTCAATCCTCTAGAGTGGAGGTTGATGTATGACAGTTCATGGAAATTTATAATCACCATCAGAGTCGATGACATACTCAGCTCAGTAGTGTAAAGTGAGAATTTCAGAAGATGAGAGTTTTACATTGTGTCTGCAGAGTGCTACAATGCTCCATTCTCTGAGTTACCTCAGGGAATATGTTTGGTGTTAATTATGATACATTCAAAGGGTATATGTTTACGTTCATGCTGGCCTTGCCTTATCACTTCACATGCAGCAAGATCTAATATATGTATTCTAAAAACACTATAGATAGTGTTTTATATATACCTTCCCATCCTAGTTCCTGGTCTTTTCTAGAAAAATTTACAAGTACATTGTACTCCTCTAATACCTGTGCCCAGTAGTGATTGCTAGGCTGCTGTGTGAATTTTGTTCACTTTCTTAAACATCTGCATTATGTACGTGCTTTGGCACTAATCCATTTTACTAGTCATTATGTAATTAGGACATTTTATAACATATTATGCACTTCATAAAATGGAATGGCTTCTTTAAAGCATTCTGGACTGCACTCTAATTAAGCCCAATGTTCAATAAAGAAAATATTCTTTGAATAATTAGCTAAAAAGAGAGACCAAGAGGAGTATAGAGTATGTTTTTTTTTTTTTCCTTACAGGCTTGTTTTTGAAAATATAATGTATTACATGCTAATATGCATTCCTCATTAACATAACAGGAAATAATAGAGCAGTATTTCCGACAATAATGAAAATACCAAGAGAAGTTTATCCACTATCTACGTGTAAATATAATAACAACATTGCTTTAAAACATTTGAAAAATCATTTGAGTGTTATAAAAGGGAGGCTAGGAATTGTTGAAACTGATGTAAAATATATTTACAGTTTAAGGAGAAATGTAAAACTTCACCATTGTCCCTGATATGTAATTCTAACAACACTGTAATTTGTTTACAGTATTTATTTTTACTTTCAATATGAAATTAATTGCAGGTGTGAGAAATTTATTCCTTGCATTTTGAGATCTTTTTCTTCTGATAATTTTTATAAATAAATAGATTCATAGAAGGCTAAAGAAAAATAATTGGAAAAACAAAATAGTGTGATAACAATTGAGCCTCTGTAAGAACTATTTAAATTTATAGATATTACTATAACTATAGATAATTAATATAGGTGAGAATATAACTCAGCAAGTAAAATTAAATTAAACGTGAATCTGCAACTCTTAGTATGATTTCAATAGAATCATATTTGTGAAATAATTCTTAGGATAGGTCTGTGCTTGCTGGCCATAGTGGGTCAAGGGACCTGGTACCCGAGAAGCTCAGTGTTCCATGCTTGGTAGCCACAGGATCATCTGGATACAATGAGATTGCATCAAGTGATCTGAGGGACTGCTACACATGGTGTGACCAGAAGGTTAAGGTCTAGGGAACAAGAGAGACTTGTTACATTGTTTCTGAAATTTAGGAAAACTTTTAAATAACTCAACAGTGGAGCAGACTCCAAGCAAAGAACATATAACAAGAAGGACTGCATTTGCGATGTCTCAGTGGTTCTTAAGGCCCCTGTGCCCAGGGAGTCAAGAAATTTTACCCTGAAATTACAAAGAAGGGAAGTTGGAACTGAAGATATCTGTGGCAGGAAATAAAGCAAAACCCAAACCTGTGAGGACCTTTGGTGCCTTTCTAAGTAATTTGACTGTTCTTCTCTTTTTAGTGGGATGGATAAATTTAAGTCAAAACTGAATAGCTGAAAATGTAGTTGCATTCTTATGGGTGCAGGTAATGGGAAGAATTGGGTGGGAAAGGAAGAAACCCAAAGTGCATAGACAACGTAGGAATTCTGAGGCGAGGGTGAGATCCAAATCAAGGGAGCAGCAGTGATGATGGAGTGAGGGATGCCAGGCAATGGGTCACATGTGAACTTGTGAGGTGCTAGCTGGAGGATGAAGTGGAGAGAGGATGTGGGGTCAGTGCCCCTGCCTCCTGGTAACTGTAGCTGGAGCAGGGTCCTTCCACAATAGACACTGGTCAGGATGACTAGGGGGTATAGAAGAAATTATAGTGTTCCATATTGTGGGAGCAACCTGAAGAAGATACTGCAGCTTCTTTGGTGGGTGCAAGATGGGTACAAAGTGCAGGTTTTTTGTTACCTTTTACAGAATCAAGGTCTGTCTTTTGTACATCTTCCCAGAGGGAAACCAGTGAAATAGCCATCTTGGCTCATTTCCTCACTTTAGGTGACCTGGATGTTAACATCACAAATGTTATGAAGTTATGGAGGACCAGCCCTGATGTGATTTGCAGAGCTTTGAAATGACAGCATTCTTTCACTGACCATCAGGAACATTCAAGTCAAAGTTAGAAGTCATCACCCTCTCCAGGTACAATGGCTATTACAGAAAAGTAAAAATAGGAGTATTGTGGAGGAGAAGGACCTACCTCTTCACAACTCTTGTGGATGTAAATTTGTATAGCTACCATGGAAAATAGTACAGAGTTCTCACCAAGTAAGGTACACCTAAAATATGATATAGGAGCCCACTTTGAGTCACATCCCAAGATAATAAAATCAGTGAATTCAAGAGCCCACTACATACCCATGCTTACTAGCTGTAATTCAACAAGAATAAGATTTTTATTTAATGTAGAATATAACCACTATTTCTGGCTCTTATAAGCTTTCTTTTTTTTCCATAATGATGCCTGAGACTTTAGGGGTGCTGCCCCTGAGAAGGCACCCATACTCTGATAGATTACCTTGCATTCTTTTATATGCATACACACAATACTAGCCAAATTCATTGAATTATTTTTAAAAGAGAACATTATGTTGGAAAAAAAAGTAAGAATGCAAAGAAAAAAGCAGGAAAGAAATAGGTGATGAATTTAATAAAACTACATTATATGCATATATGACATTATCAAAACAAATATATACTACAAAATATAGTATATCTGCACAATGCAACACAATTTGGCTCCGAACATGAATGAAGCCTTGTTATTTTCAGGAACCTGTGTGATATAAGAAGATATAAAGAACAATTCTCCAAACACTAACAGATACAAAATAATCTCCCTATGTGAACTGGGAAAGAACCAACTCCAGGAAAGCTGAGATATAATACATTAGCATAACCGAGACTGGGAGAGCAAGGAAATCAGGGGAAGATCACAGGCAGTAGGTGTATAGTCATACAGACAGGGGAGCTAAGTCCCACAGCACCAGCACAGCAGGGTAAATTTTTCAATCCCAGAAGACATTCATTATTCCTAAATTCACACTCTAGATCAGGTATGTTACAGTTACTGTCTATTACAATGTCGCTGGCCTAACACTCATTCATATATATTTCCAATTAAAATGTAGGCCTTGCAGGTCACTCAACATTTATCTACTTAAGCCCTCAAGTTTGCTTCACTTCCTGCAGATCTTGTCTTCTAAATGTGCAAGTACATGACATGACTGAGCCACATAAGTGTGTCACGTGGCCTCCAAACTCCGGGTCAGTTAAGTAACAGAATTTCTCTATGGAAAGAGTGTGAGTGTTGTTAGAATATTTTAGTCAATCTAAAAAATTATGTCTAGCCAGATGTAATTGCACTTGAACATGGATTATTCTGTTCACATCAAAGCACACGAGCAGCTGCCAGTTAAAGGAAAGTGGGTGGGTAACATTCTTGTTGCCAGCCCAAGCTCAGTGTTCTCAGAGGAGCTGTTTATTTCATATCAGCTGAGTTATTATCTGAAAAATATGCTAAAAGTGGGTATTCACTAAAAATTAATCTTTAAATGTTATTTAAATGCTCTCAATAAAGTCAGTCCTGAGAAGAAAAATGGTCATTATGGGGGACAAGCTGTTGCTATATTTCATACAGTAGCATGAAAGAAATTGCCAAATATCTCACATTACATATGATGGTAATTCTGTTTAGCTGTCAGGATGGCAAGTGAGTTTACAAAATCCATGTACTAGCTATCATTCAATGACGTCTGACACACTTTCATAAAAATCTATTTTAAGTGACAGTATTTTTTAAAATTCTGTCCCAGACTAAAAATGAAATCCTGAGAGGTTCTCTGCCATCTTTAGTGTGCACAGAAGGGCCCTGGGCACTCCCAGGGGCTGGTGGGGAAACTTTTCACAAAGCAGTGAGCCCCTGCCTTACAGGAGAAAGCTGCAGTGGGGAAGCACCTCTTTCAAAGAAATCTGCATTTAATTTTTTTTTTAATTTGAAAGATTTTTAAAGAATTTTATTTTTACACATGTATATGCGTGTGCTTGTATGTATGTGCATGCTTGTGGGATCCTGCAAAGGCCAGAAAAAGGCATTACAGGCGGCTGTGTGCTGCTCAGAGTAAGTGCTGAGAACTGAAACTGTATCTCTGTAAGAGCTCTCGGCTCCCTCAACCTCTGTGCCATGTCTCCAGCTCCTGGAATTGTGAGTTTTGAAGAAGCACCTTTGTGTTTTGGTACAAGCTCAGCTCTAAAATGTAGTTTGCTCTTCTGATACTATGCACAGTGTCTGGTGGCCAGAAAATTCAAAAAGTATGTTAAGACATAAAAAAGAACCAAGGTTAACTCTGTTGATACTTACATTAAAATAGAAATAGTAATTTATGCGAACTGTGCTCTCTCCATCGGTTTGATAGCACATCTGTGCATGCAAATTTATGTGGTAGGTTGTATATACAACCTGTCTGTTCTCAGTGTCGTAATTGTAAATAATTTGCCTATGATTTTATTAATGTGGGATTGTATGATTCTTTGGAGCCAATCAAAAATATTCTATAATATGTGACCATTGAATTTGTTTATATAATGGAAGGCCATTAGCTATTACCACAACTATCAAGTTACACTTGAGGCCAGGGGTATTTTTTATCTTAGTGCCCCATTGTCTTTGAGGGGCATGCATGAAGAAGGGGGAGGGAAGGTGGGACTGGAAGGGGAGGAGGGAGAGGCTTATGGGAGGATACAAAGTGAATAAAGTGTAATTAATAAAATTAAATTAAATTTAAAAAAAGGTTGTGTAAAATGTGTATGCATTTAATCATACATTAGGAAGATAAAGATTTTTGCTATGCTTTGTGTATGTCAGAGAGAGAGAGAGAAGTAGGAAGGGAGAAGAGGAGACATCATAGCTCTTTCTTAAGTTACGTACCATGTTCTACTGGACTTGAAAAATGTTCTGCACACCTCTGAACTCACTATGCATTTTAGTCATGTATGTGAGAGAATACAGCATTGAGCCTGCCAGAAACTGGGCTCTTCTTAGTTGCCATGTTGTCCGTGATAAAACCCTCATATTTCAAAAATACTACAGATAATCTCATTTGGGTCAAGGTCAAGGTTGGAAATTGTGATCAGTTTTCCTCATCTATTAAGGCTTTAACCCTTTCTTTGATGGGGAGGTCATGGACAATCACAGGTAAGAGTTGGAGTACCTATGTTTTCACACCTTTTGCTGTTAATTGGAGTGTAAGCCTTTCATCTCTTTAGCAGTTTTAAGGAGCAGTGTTTTTTTTTTTTTTGCAACACAATGTTTCTAATTTGTGTACAGTAATTTATTAATTAATCAGTATGTGAAATTGTTCTTGTGCTTTCCCTACATGCAATATTTGAGTTGTATTTTATCTCTAAAATTTTCCATAAAAAACAGTACCTTCATGAAACTTTATTTTAGTTCTTTAATTACAATCTTTGCCTTTATGGCAATATATTTCATAGCATTTTCTTAGAAAGATTATTCAATATTAATTTTAATTCTTAAGATTTTTCTGACCAATTATGTTATTATTCATTGACTTGTTATTTGCAGGCTTATTTTTCCAAGCCAAAACTGAGGACAATTGGGTGATTTTCTGGTAAATATGTTGAAGAATATTGAATTTTTCCAACTTGAAGATTCACCCCTGGGCAATAAACAATGATCAATTCCAGGTTGTCATTTATTTATTACAGGGATATGTAAAGCCTTTTTCATTAAGATATTTTCAATCTTATGGTTCCAGCTACAATACAAAATTATATTTTAGTGGATTATAAGTTGATGTATGTTCCATTATGCTATATCAATCATCATAAATGACTAACGCATAAGAACAAATTTAAATTTGCAATGTTAGTGTCATGCTTTGCTTTTCTTTGGAAAACATGGAAAGTAATTACTTTCCTACTTCATGTGATAAATGGTCTCAGTCAAAAATGAATGTCTTAATGATTTCAAGTATGAAACATATACCAGAGTCCTGATTCACAGTTAAACATATTTTTACCTCTAATAAACTTCTGGACTTCTTAAAGTAAATATAAATGAATAACATTCTTTACTGTGTTACACAGTCTCATGATTTCTCACTGCATATAGCCTGCTGAAGGGCAATCTGCTTGCATGAGAACAAACAAAAACTAAGGGGCCTCCTTGGGCTGTCACAAATATTTGACACATTTCTTACTAAGGACCACCCAGGCTGTATTTTTTTATGAACTGGCTTTGATGTGGATACATTTCCCCATGTCAAATTCATAAAAGTAAATATGACTGTGTTTGCAGGGTGTTTCTGTAAGGAGGATGTTAAGTTTTAATGAGCTCATAGTTGACGTTTTATAAAAACACATATTGCAGAATTATGTTCTTGTCAATCTGTCTGTCTCTTCTGTCCTTGCCCCTTCTCCTTTTATGTGTGTGTGCTTCTTTCTCTCTCCTTCTCTTCTCACTATTTCTGTTCCTCCTTTCCCTATGTGTGAGGAGCCATATATGAGAAGTTAAGGTCTAAGGGCAAAATGTCCTCACCTGACCTGACCTTGCAGACCCCCATTGTAGCCTCTTCATGCTCAGAACAGTGAGAATGCCATGTCTGTGATTTGAACTTCTCAGTGAAGATATCTCTTCTGACAGTCCAGCTGATACTATGATACTATAGGTCTCATGTGATCATTTTCTTCTAAACCTGCTAATACCATGAACCAAAATTAGTTTTTATGGAAAGGAAAATCAAGAACATGTTCCATGCTGCATAAAACTGTAACCCAGTACACCTAAATTTTCTTCCTCCAAGAGCATCTCCGAATTTTCTAGTCTTCAGTTGTCTCTGTCTTGGTGTCCTTTGGGAGATGCTTTATCACACACACACACACACACACACACACACACACACACACACACACAC
>NW_026592548.1:4307338-4386022 GCF_907164565.1 Psammomys obesus
ACACACACACACACACACACACACACACACACACACACACACACACATCGGGCCTCCAGCCAGGCCAACAAATGTGTAATTCGACTCTGGTTATTGCCACATAGACATACAATTTATTAAAATCTTAATTTACATAAACCAGTACGAACACAGAAATGTAATCATTCTGTTCTGAACAAACAATGCACACTGTAACATAAGCATGACAACTTGTGCCCAAGGAACAAGTACAAAAGAGAAGCATTTCACATTTCTGGAGACGAAGTTTAATTTCATTAGTTCCATACCACCTCAAGATATACAGAGCTCACAGTTGTCCTGAATCATTTAAACTATGACTTGTTTCCTTGCAAACTAAATCTTTTAAAATACAACAAAACAATGATTTTTACCTATGAAGTAATTTTATCCCTATTTTTTTCTTGATACCTTCTCACATATTTGAAGTTCATGACATGGAAAGTAGCCAATAAACAGACATTTATTGTTTCTCTAAAAGCCACAGTTGGCTGTGCATTGTTTTCCCATGTGTTGATGCTGGTTTTCATGCTGGCCAGTAGATTGCAGTGGGCGTGTCTGTGTGCAGCACTGTGGTGCTCTCTGTGCATTACTCTGCTATCACATGGCTCCTCTTGCCTTCCACATGATTCGGGAGCACGCTGCTGTTCACTCATCAGAATGTGTATGATAAGAGGACTGCCAGCTTCGCCAGCTTTCCCAAAGGTAGCATCATGAAAGAATTATCCCCAAACAGCTCACAGCTTAACACACCCACAAATGAACATAGCCAGGGTTGGAGGACAAGCACCAGAGGCTGAAGAAACACTGAACATGCTGCTCAGATACAAAGCTGAGAGCCACATGGGCCTCATTTTAAAACCCACATTTAAGGGAGGCTTTGCTCAAAACCAAAAACTATATAGCGGCTTTTCCTTCCTACATGACTGACAGTCTATCCGAATCCAACACTAATGCCTTTCAGGCCAATTTCTCACCTGGAAAATCATCTGGAAGGCAGGCTGCCTTACTTATCTAATATTGTTAGACTCCCTGTGCATGGAAGGAAACTTTCTAGTCACCCCCCCCACACACACACACAACAACCAGAAAAACATGATGAATCCACTAGAGGCCCACAGAATACAAACAGTTGCCATCCAGAAGCTGTGTGCAATATTCTTAGAGTGACCTGCAAAGGTGGGGAATAGTTGCCTACACTTCCAGCCTCTGTGTGTGTGTCAGCCTGGTACACATTGTTTTTATCACTCTTCTCATATTCAAATCAACTCTTTCTGTGTTAAGACATCATTTTAGATTTCTCAGAAGTTAATACACTGCTAGGCAAACTTTGGGCAATCAGATGTTGCTGAATTAATAAATGCAGTGCATTTTTATACTGTTCAGATTACTTGTTTTAAAGATAATTTTATTTTGTTTGTGTGCCAGCATGTTTGTATGCATCACTTGGTGCAGTACATGTGAAAGCCAGATCACTCCTGATCACTGAGACCTGTAACTGCAGAGGTCTCTGAGGCACCATGTGGGTGCTGAGAGCGGAACCATGTTCTCTGCGAGAGTAGTAAGCGTTTAACTGATGAACCATCTCTCCACCCCTCATTAATTTTAGACATAAAAAGGATATTGAATAAGTTTTTAAAAATGAATTGATAAGATTTTCATGGGCTGGAAAGAATATGTGGTCAAGTGCTTCCTTATCACATATAAAGCCCTGCGTTCAATTCCCAAAGGTGAAGAGGAAAAAGATTCAAGGCACAAATTATCACTGCATCTAAAAAGGGATCCAAGAATGAACATCCAATTTAGAGTAGTGTATGATGTCAGAGTCTCCCATACAGAGACTCCCATGGCCCTCTGTCACCATCGTTACATATTGACACGGAGAAGAATCACATTAGCCTTATGCTAGTTTTCATAACTTAACTGCTATAACTATAGTAAAGAAAATTCTTCAGTGAAGGACCTAAAAACATTCTCATTTCACTTTTTTAAGTTTGCAGGTTTCCTTACAACATATCTCTAACAATAGGATATAACGATGATTCCTCCTTTGAAAGCATCTACTAAAAATGAACTAGACAGAACAAAACCCTTCCATTTTAATGATCTTTATCCCTCAACTATTGAACATAATCACTGAATAATTTTTGGACTTCTTTGGGACTAATGAGCAGCTGCAATGACTAATTCATAAGTTCTAGAGAAAATGAAATAACCGTTACAAATCTGTACAATAAATTCCAATATAAAAGTTGCGTCCAGTAATTCAAATGCGTTGATGGGAAGAACTGTATTTGGAAATTTTTGTGGATCTTTCCCTAGAAAAATGTGAGCAACTAATTACTGCTGTGAATAGAATTCATCTCTCCCAGAGATGAGCCCTTATTTTTGGTTGCCCAAGACAGAGTGCTCAGCCTTGAAGCCATACACATACACACACACACAACAACAACAACAACAACAACACAGACAAACATATAGTGGGCTGTATTTGTATATATATGCAAATTATATGCATATATTTATAAAATATAAAAGTATATTTTTATAATCTTTGATAAAGATGTATGTAACAATAATAAAAGGAAAAAAGGCTGTCAATGAGGGAGGAAGGAATGAGTCAGAAGTATAAGAAAGTAATATTAGTCTATGTCCATGAAAGCTACATTAAAAAAATAAAACTAAATCTGTGTTGTTTTATTCAGAGAAATACCCAATATGGTTTTGCTTTCACTACCTCAACCAAATCTGTTAGTATTATATGTTCATACTTAACACTTTATGTAATATTCAAGCATATCCAATTACATACTACATAGCCAGTATACCTCCTAAATTTTACAACTAACATTCTGTAATGGGTCCATTCTGACATAGCTATTCAGTTATACAGCTGATACACTTATATCTTTGATACATTTTAAAGAAATTTTCAAATCATACAGCATGTCCTTCATCAAATGCACCACTGAGTGCAGAATGTGACTTTAAATTACTTCACATCATATGATTGTCACTTTATAATGAGCCATTGTATCTGCTTTCAAATGAGCCAGATTTTGTCTTGTGATATATGTTTGGGAAGATCTCTTCCACCACTCTTTTGTTTCCAAAAATGCTTGCTTAGCCTTTTTTTAAAATTATTTTGTTTGTTTGTTTGTTTGTTTGTTTGTTTAATTGACTTTACAGCCCTACTACAGCTTCCTAACTCCTCTCCTCCTGGTCCCAACCTCCCACCCTCTTCTTACTTTCACCTTTAGCCTTCTTCTCAGAAAAGTGGAGCTTACCACCCCCATATCAACCCAGCCCAGCACTACAAGTCTTATGAGGACTGCTTGCACCCTCTTCCACTGAGGCCAGGAAAAGCAGCCCTGCTAGGGGTAAGTGATCCAATAGCAGACAAAAGAGCCTATGTCAGAACAGCCCACATTCCCCTTTCTAGGGGACCCCAAGAAGCTGAAACTGCCCACCAGTTACATATGTATATGGGGTTCTAAGTACAGACCATGCATCCTCCTTGGTTGTTGCTTCAGTCTCTGTCAGCTCCTGTGGGCCTAGGTTAGTTGACTCTGTTGGTCTTCTTGTGGAGTTCTTGTCAGTCCTGGATCTTTCTATTCTTCCACACTTCTGCAAGGCTCCCTGAGCTCTGCCCATGTATGGCTGAGAGTCTCAGCATCTGTTTCGATCTGCTGAGACTCAACCCTTGGTAGAGAGCCAGCCCTGACCCTATTAACGATGCTCTGCTATACTTGCATAACTGTCCTCTGAGAGGCTCCACCCAGCAGCGGATTGAAGCAGATGTTTGCTTAGCCTTTTAATAGCAAATTGAATTTAAATTCTTGAGAAATTCTTTTCTACAGCCTGAGTCTAAGCTGGATACTCTTCACTATTCTTGTTTCCAGTGTTCCTCCCTTTATTTGTTTACTATTTACATATTACATTGGATTTCACATATGTTAAACATCTTTGTCATTTGGAAGACTCACTTTTTGAAGGAAAAAAGTCCACATTGCCTTGCTACTTCAAGCTTATTAGAGCATATAATCTATGGTATTTAATTATGTGTGTGTGTATTCATTTGGTGTGAGCTTCTTATAGAAATGTTTATTTACCAATACATAAATGCTGTTTTAGGTGATGTGCAAAAGTACTTTATAAGAAATCCTAATTATCATATAATGAAAAATAAAGGCACAGTTTCTTAAAAAATTATCTTAGGCCTATTTGTGATAGTCTTTGTTTGGATTTCTCTTGCTAATTCAAAACACAAAACTTATAAAAATACATAATTTAATATATCTTCTTCTTTTAGAGGGTTAGTGTCCATGATGGCAGACTGAAGCATGAACATAGGAGCAAGTCAGAGATTACATCTTGATCCTCAAGTGTAAGGCAGAGGTAGAACACTGAAAAATCACACCAGTCTTCTAAAACCTCAATGCCTACTCCCAGTGAAACACCTCCTCCAATAAGGACAAACCTTTCAATCCTTCCCAAACAGTTCTGTTGACAGCAGACCGAGAATTCAAGCATATGAGCCTATTGGGGCGTTCTCTTTCAAACAACCACAGTTGTTATCAATAATAGTAACCCATTCCTCATGAATGTAGCACATTTTTTTTCAAGCACATATAGCTAATTGATTAGCCCTCTTTTCGAAATTTTATCTTTTGGAGGAAGTACAGAAATATTTTCAAGTAAAAATGCAATGATCCAAGGACATTTTGCTTTGATAATTCTGGGCAAAGTATCAGGACAATGGTGATTTTTAGTACAGTATACATGACTCTAAAACTGTCATCATTGAAAATTACCATGGTTATCATCATACTATTTAGTTCTGTGATGATCCAATTTGTCAGGACTTTTCCGTTTAGTTAAAATTAGTTACATTTCAATCTAAGAACATCAAGGAAGTTGGGATAAATGCAGCCTATTATGTAAAAGCACAAATTGTCCTTTTTTAGTAATAGGGTATTTTTATTCTTTATCTTGGCATAAAATCTCATTTAAAAAGTGAATATTTTAGAAAGAGAAATAACATAGTAATCGGCATGCAACCCAACAGGGAACAGCAAACCTAGTACTGAAGGCACTGGAGTTTTAGCTTTTGAACTTCAAACATTACTTGAAGCATTGTGTGTCTGGGTACGTGTGTGTGTGTGTGTGTGTGTGTGTGTGTGCATGTGTGTGTGTGTGTGTGTGTGTGTGTGTGTGTGTGTAGGAGATAAGAACCTAGGATCTGGAAGAAGGCTGAGCTGGTAACAGCCCCTGTTACTTAGTCAGAACTTGGAAACACAGGCAACTCTGTCCCCAGGGAATCAAGTTCCAGCTGCTGGCCTGCAGGAGCATCAGCATGCACAAACGCATATACTCACAAATGCACAAACACGTATACATGATTAAAACAAAATCAAATCTTAAACAAAATAAAATATCAACTAAGGTACGTCCTACCTTGGTTCAAAGAGAAAAAAAAAAGCTAACCATTATCAAATACTGACAGTACCTGGTTGTACAAAGAGGCCAGAAATTTCTTGACATATCAGGTATGTTGCAAATTGTTCTGCATTGGAATCTTTGCCTCAGACTTAGTTGTTGGAGGGCCCTATTGCTGAAGGTTGCAGCCTCTATGACCAGATAGTTGTCTGAACTCAGGAAAGATGGAGGGTTTGCTTCCCGCATTAGGGCTTCCTTCTCTCTGCCTGTCCTTTTGGGGGTGCTCCTGAGCTAGATGCCCAGCTTGTTGAGGAAGTAACCTCTGACACAGCTTCCTTCAGAATGCCTCATCCACCTTTGGCTAAATGAAAATTAGGTAGTGTACCCTTGCACCAGGGACAGGGACATGCCGTGTAATGCAAATGACATACATTGTGAGCACCATGGAAGACCCCATGGCTGCTTCTCTTTTCCTACATAGTCCCTCGCCTATGAAATAAAGTTGATCAACTTCTCTGCAGCTGGTCCAGAATGTCATTCCAACTTGCTCAGGCCCTCTGAGCACTGTGCCCTGGCTCTGCTCCTCCTGTTCTAATGGGGTGAATCTCAACAGCCCCCAGGAAAGAGGAGACCCTCGCTGAATCTTCCACTCATAAAAATTAGAAAGTTTATATACTTTAAAACATAGCCTTCCTCTTTGCCTTACAAAGTAAATAAAGTGTAATTTTTAATTAAAAAAAAAAACACATAGCCTTCTTCTTTGCCTTTCTGAATGGGAATTGAGCATCTTAGCCAGAGTCCTCCTTCTTGATTAGCTTCCTTAGGTGTACATATTTTAGTATGTTTATATGATATTATATGTCTAGTGTCCATTTATGAGTGAGTATATACCCTGTGTGTCTTTCTGCTTCTGGGAATACATCACTCAGGATGATCTTTTCCAGTTCCCACAATTTACCTGCAAATTTCATGATTTCCTTGTTTTTAATTGCTGAGTAGTATTCCATTGTGTAAAAGTACCACAATTTCTGTATTTATTCTTCAACTTCGGGGCATCTGGGCTGTTTCCAACTTCTGGCTATTATAAGTAAAGCTGCTACAAACATGATTGAGCGGATGTCCTTGTTGTATACTTGAGTATCTTTTGGATATATGCCTAGGAGTGGTATAGCTTGATCTTGAGAAAGTACTAGTTCTAATTGTCTGAGAAAGTGCCAGATTGATTTCCAGAGTGGTTGTACAAGTTTACATTCCCACCAGCAGTGGAGGAAGGTTCCCCTTTCTCCACATCCTCTCCAGCATGTGTTGTCACTTGACTTATTCATCTTAGCCATTCTGATGGGTGTAAGGTGAAATCTCAGGGTCGTTTTGATTTGCATTTCTTTAATGGCTAATGACGTTGAGCATTTCTTTAAGTGTTTCTCTGTCATTTGATATTCCTCTAAGAGAATTCTCTGTTTAGCTCTCTACCACATTTTTAAATTGGATTTACTTGATTTATTGCTGTTTAATTTCTTGAGTTCTTTATATATATACTGGATATTAGCCCTCTGTCAGATAGAGGGTTGGAGAAGATTCTTTCTCAATCATTGGAGGAGGGAGAAACAGGAAACAAGACAGGAGCCTACTACAGAGGGCCTCTGAAAGGCTCTACCCTGCAGGGTATCGAGGCAGATGTTGAGACTCATAGCCAAACATTGGGCAGAGTACAGGGAATCTTATGGAAGAAATGGGAGATAGTAAGACCTGGACAGGACAGGAGCTCCACAAGGACAGCGACAGATCTTATAAGTCGGGGCACAGGGGTTTTTTTTCTGAAACTGATACTCCAGCAAAGGACCACTCATGGAGATGGCCTGGAACCCCTGTACAGAGGTAGCCTATGGCAGTTCAGTATCCAAGTGGCCTTCATAGTAATTGGGACAGGGACTGTCTCTGACAGGAACTGATTAGCCTGCTCTTTGATCACCTCCCCCTGAAGAGGGAGCAGCCTTACCAGGCCACAGAAGAAGACAATACAGCCACTCCTGATGAGACCTAATAGAGTAGGATCAGAGGGAAGGGAAGGAGGACCTCCCTTTTCAGTGGACTGGGAGAGGGACAAGGGTAGAAAAAAGGGAGGGTGGGACTGGGAGGGGAGGAGGGAGGTACGGGGGGGGGAAACAAAGTGAATTAACTATAATTAACAAGAAAAGAAAATGGCACCCCTAGGCTCATAGGGAGTAGAAATATTAGGGGATGTGACCATGTAGGAATAAACTGTAATTAATAAAAATTAAAAAAAAAAACATAGCCTTGCTAGGCCACAGAGGAAGAAAATGCAGACAGTTCTGATGAAACCTGATAGATTAGGGTCAGATAGAAGGAGAGGAGGACCTCTTCTATCAGTGGACTAGAGGAGGGGAATGGGAGGAGGAGAGGGATAGAGGGATTGGGAGGAGAGGAGGGAGGAGCCATAGCTAGGATAGTAAGTCAATAAATTGTTGTAAATAATTAACAAAAAATAAAAAATCATTGGTTTACATATATGTCATATTTTACTGAAATCAAGGAGCAAAGTAGATAATATTGGTGGTAAATTGAAAATGACCCTCCGGGGAAGCTAGTGGTGCAGCTTTGGTGTGTTTCAGGTGAAGGTGTTGGATTGCAATACCTCTCCCCCAGATGGTGAGTTAAGGCAACGTGAATATCTAAGGAAATAGAGACGAAAAACTCAGAGATTCATCAGGGTCTTCAAATCAACTATCATCTTTTCTGATTTTCACATAAATAATATGTGATCAAATATACAATCAGAAGCTTTTTATTAAGAAAATCATACCAAGTATAACCACCTCATTGACTTCTACCAACTGTTAAAAGAAGACACTTATCCAAAGTTACAGAGAGAGAGAGCAGGAGAGAGAGAGGCAAGAGATCCCAAGATATATGCACTATTGCCTAGCCATGTACATTGTTTAAAAGAAACATGTTACAGACCCTCTAACTAAGACCACAATTTTGTTATTCCAGTGAGTCATTTTCTATGAAGCCTGAACAACAGATGGAGAGAAAGAGTGGGCACATGATTAATATGGAAGTGAACATTATTAGCACTGAGAATGAAGTAATTTGATATGAAGAAGCTGAGAGGTATGTTTGATTTTTGTGAGTCATGAATTTATTGTTGCATTCCTAGTCTCTTGGAAATTTATCAGATTACAATAAAATACCAAATGCTTGATTAAATTTTCCAATAAAATTTATGTAATTATCAGGGGCATATTTATTCTATTTTGCATAATGTCATATAAGATAAATGACATTGAATTATGCATATCTTATTATTGTCTGGCATATTGAAATATCAAGAGTTACTTTGTATCTGTGCTTCTTGTTTTCAACCTACTTGCTCTTATTCAATCCAAATACCAAGTTCTTTTGGATGCTTTTTTGTGGTTTTTAAAAAAAGAAAATTACCACCATTCTATTTTACCAATAAAGTCTCAGGAGCCAGATACTGAGGTGGAAACTTGCTACCTCAGAGAGGCATAGAAAGTACCCAAACGACCATCTGAGCTGACCATCAGCTCAGATCCAATGGCAAAAACCTAAAAGGCTCACTAGCTTAGCTGACAGCCCAGGAGGAAAAGCTCAAAAATCCCAAGGCCTAAGCTAAAAACCCTAAGAGTCAGCTCAAAAAAGTCCTTTCTTCTCCATGCTGTCTTAAATACTCCTCAATTCAAAGTCTCTGTTTAATCTCTGTCAGCTGGTTTTTTGCTGTGCCTCTTGACCTAGGGTTAACTTTATTAAACCCTGTGTACAGAAAGCTCTTGGATTAAAGGTGTGTGATAGGGCTCCACCACCACAAACAAGCAGCAGTGTTTTACAGTTCACAGTTTGGAGGTTCAGAACGGGATCAAATATCCTGAAACATTTGTTTTTATTTTTATTTTTAATTTTAATTTTATTATTATTCACTTTGTATATTTTATTTTATTTATTTATTTTATTTATAAAATATATTTTATTTTATTCACAGTTTATTCACTTTGTATCCCACCTGTAGCCTCCTCCCCCACCCTCTCCCAAGCTCACCATCCTTCCCTCTTCTTCTCCTATGGACTTGAAAACTGAAGAGTTGTTTTTGTCTCTGATTTTGAATCTCCATTTTCTTCTCTTCTCAGTTGTCTGCACTTCCACCCTCTCCCTTCATTATTTCTCATTGCCCTTGATTAAAACTTTTGTTGAGTTCAAAAGCACAAAGTTATTTGGATTTCTCTGAGAGCTGTGACATGACCCAATCTTACTTTCATTTTATAGAAACATCTTTCTGTTGTCAAAAAAAAAAAAAAAAAAGACTGCCCAACATTCTCATGTTCCTGGGGCTTGGCACCCAGGGAGAAGGTATTGGAAGATGGTGAGGGATCCTTTATGGAACTGGGTCATCAGGCTGGCCCTGCAAATGCCTTGCTGAGCCACCTTACCAGCTAGTTAATTATTGATTACTCACTTCATGAAGCTATGCTCACAGACTGGCCCTCACAACCTACTTCCTTCCTCTGCCTCACTTGAATTCTCACCTTGATTTACATGCACGTTCGTCACTATATGAATTGTTTTGTGAACTCAGCCATATATTTTCTTTCTCCTCTACTAGAGGACAAAGACCAGAGTTTTGGCATGTTCTCTGGATATTTTGAATATGTTCTGGCATATTACCATAAATCTTCATTGAACGGAAACAAGTAATATTTGCTACCATTCTCTAAATGCGAATGGCAGAAGTTTCACTATGGGATGTAAGTTTGCAGGTACCCTGGTGTAGTATCCTCCATACATCCCCTGTTCCCCAACATTTGTAGACCCCACATCTTGCTCCACCTGTGCTCCAAGAAGCTGTAAATGACACTCCTGCTTGGAATCTCTGTTCTATTGCAAATCTTCACTGCAACTGTGAGTGTTAATGTTGCAATAGAGTAAAAAGATTGTGCTCACTCTAGGATTTGTGCTTTGTTGTTTGAAGGATGCCTTATGACTTAGATCCTTCCCACAAACCTGGCACATAAAAGATATGGGTAGAAATAAATGGTGAATAGATGAGAAACAAAATATAGCATATTAAGATTTATTAGAGAGCACATCTGAAACTCATCTTGTATAGAGTTTATTTCTTAAAGTATTTGAATAATTTTCTCTCTGTGGGCTCTATAGGTTTTGATGGACACATACATCTTTACTCAGGGAATAAGAGTTTAGCATTTCAAGAAGGCGTTGTCTTGTCCTTTGCTGAGAGAGGTATGTTTTCATCATTTTAAAATGCTAATGTCTGTCTTGAGATGATTCCTGAATAAGATAAAGTACCTTCATATAAGTTTGGGCCAAGCAATATCATGAAATTCCATTAAGCCTGGGAGTAAATAAGTAGTACTTTCCAGTTTACTGGTTTCTCCCAGGACAGGAAATTAAGATCTATGGAATGTGTATTGATAAGTTGTCTATTAAATATTAAACAACATATCCAGGCCTGGTAGTGCTGCCCTGTAATCCCAGCTACTCACAAGGCTGAGGCAATAAGATCATAGGTTCAAGGTCAGCCAAAAGAGTGAGTTTGTAGCCATCCCCAGCAACTGAATGAAACTAGTTGCAGGTTTGTCGATATGGCTTAGTGATAAGAAGCTTACCTTGCATTGGATACGTCCTGGATTCAATTCTTAACACCCAACAAAACAAGACCACATAGTCACAATGCAATAACAATACAAAGCACAGGGGTTTCGGTAAATTTTAGAGGTGTATTTCCTTACTGTGAAAGTCAAATTGTAATGCATCAACCCGTATTACAAGTTGAGAAGAATAGCAGGTAAATATAGAACTGCATCTTAAAAATAAAAAGGAATTTATTAGTTCGTTATTTATACTGTTATGGAGTCATGAAGATTTTAGTCAGTACATTTATTGTATCTTAGCCCTATAGAAGAGACACTTATAAGCCTGCTCAGCATAGTTTATCTGAGTAATTGTGAACACACTTCCTGTCACTGCTCAGAGGATATCTAGGGCTCTCCTGTATAGTGGTTCCCAGGCTCTGATCTCACAGCTTGTCTAAAATTATGTGCTTTCTGTACATTTCTTTTAAGGCAGGACAGAATGTGTGAGTGGCAGCAGGCACCTGACCTGATTACTGGCTACTTGGTTCTGTAGTGCTGACTTCCCTCAGGTATAGTAAAAAAAAAAAAAAAAAAAAAAAAAAAAAGAACAAACAACAACAAAAACAACAACAACAAAAAAAACTGAGTTTTCAGTAAATCAGAGATCCCAGTGGTTCCTGGGGAGGAAGCAGATGTTTAACTTTGTTTACGCTCTGCACTAGCTAGCTTTCCTACTCCAATTGGTACTGATGAAGCCTTTGAGGTATTTAGTCCTTATTTAGTTTCTCATGTCTTCTTTTAGCCAACATTGTACAAAGGTAGCATAAGAATTATAAGAAAATCCATGTGAAGTTAAAATAAATTATAGGAAAAGCAAGTGAAAATCAAAAGTACCATTGATTATTGGTTGATTCAGATCCACAGGAACCTATATGATATTTGAACTCTGCTAATCATTCCTACAACCTTTTTGTATACATACAGGGCTGTCGGATGCGTATGAACTCATGTCTGATTTTAAGTGATTTAAAATGAATTTGAAAATATTCTTCACTAGAAAACCTGGTTTGATGTTAGATACATACTATGCATTCTGTGTACGTGTTTTTTGTTTACAAAGAGTTTAAATATTGGAAGCATAAACGTTTCTCTGAATACTTCGTTTGGGGCTCTGTCCTCTGAAGTCCTTTGATGAATATTGTATTTATCACCTCTGATGTCAGCCCATTTAAAATGCAGTTCCTTTAATGGCCTCTTTCAACTGTGGCATTAGGGGCATTCTGAGACAAGCTTCACAGATTGGCGTGCTTCACATTCTCTGCACAGTTTGTACAGTTAAACTTTCAAGTCCTAATGAAAGGTCATAAAATTGTACAGAACTGACCAAATAGATTTCCTAGAACATTAAATCCCCCATGAATCCTCCTGCACCACTTTAAACACAAGTTAAAATTGCAAATCATAAATACTGAATGCTTTCTTCCTTAATGTATGCTCACAGCTGTAACCTTCCCTGGCAGGAACTGCCAGAGAAAGCCTCCAACATTTCCATTATCCCTCCTTTCTCCAAGGAGCGGGCTATGTAGCTATTGCTGTTTGTGACACACTGTAAACGCTTATTACAATTTTCATTCAACTCAGCTGCTGCTTCAGCTTCTTTTGGTATCCTGTATTATACATATGTATATGTTCTCCTACACATGTCTACATGTGAACATGGAAGGTAGAGCTCAGTGTAGGATATTGTCCTCAACCACTCTCTAAATTATCATTTTCAGGCAGGGTCTCTCACTGCCCCTGGAGCTCACTGATTCAGAACTCTGGCAGGGTAGTATGCTCCAGAGATTTGACTACCTCTGCCTCCCCAGATATGGAACTACAACATGTAGCACATGCTGTAGTTCCATGTTGTACATGCATTTTTATTACATTAGTTGTAGGGGGTTGAACTCATGCTTGCATGACAAGCCCTTTTTGTCCTGAGCCATCTCTCAGAACCACATGTAATTTTCATGAATGAGCTAATTGTGAAGCTTTAACCAGATAATATACATAGTTAGCTTATTATGCATACATTTATGCACGTTTTATGCACATAAGTAGATATTTATGTGGAAGAACATATACTGTTTCCTCAGAGCTTGATTATCTTTGTGTGGAAGAAACAAAACATTACACCGTGGAGAACACCTGGAAATACCTCTACAAATCTGACTTCTTTGCTTGTCTTTGAAAAGTACTGTCCTCTTAGTATGACAGAACTTGAAATATATACCAATTGTGTATATTTGTTTTGATCTGACTACATTTGATTAAACTGATAAGAATATATATGTGTTTGGAGTGTGTTTGAAGTTAATGGGAATCCACTTTACACTTATGTCTTGTGCAAGTGTTGTTTAAGATGCACTTGTTCCTAACAGTGTCTGGGTGACCTACGGTGGGGTGAGATTGTCTTTCCGAAAAGGCCGAGAAAGAAATTAGGGAAACAACACCCTTCACAATAACCACTAATAGCATAAAATACCTTGGGGTGATGCTAACCAAACAAGTGAAAGACCTGTTTGAGAAAAACTTCAAGTCTCTTAAGAAAGAAATTGAAGAAGATCTCAGAAGATGGAAAGATCTCCTGTGCTCATGGATTGGTAGGATTAACATTGTGAAAATGGCCATCCTGCCAAAAGCAATCTACAGATTCAACCCAATTCCCATCAAAATACCAACTCAATTCTTTACAGACCTTGAAAAATGATTCTCGGCTTCATATGGAGAAACAAAAAAAAATCCAGACTCTCCAAAACAATCCTGTACAACAACAGATCATCTGGTGGTATCTCCATCCCTGATCTCAAGCTGTACTACAGAGCGATAGTAATAAAAACTGCATGGTATTGGCATAGAAACAGAAAGGAGGATCAATGGGACCGAATAGAAGACCCAGAAATAAACCCACACACCTATGAATACTCGATTTTTGACAAAGAAGCCAAAACCATTCAATGGAAAAAAGACAGCATCTTCAACAAATGGTGCTGGTCCAACTGGATGTCTACATGCAGAAAAATGAAAATAGATCCATATTTATCACCCTGCACAAAACTAAACTCCTAGTGGATCAAAGACCTCAACATAAAACCAGACACATAAAATGGGTTAGAAGAAAAAGTGGGGAACAGCCTGGGACTCATTGGCACAGGAGACAACTTCTTGAACAGAACACCAACAGCACAGGCTCTAAGAGCAATAATCAATAAATGGGACCTCATGAAACTGAAAAGCTTCTGTAAAGTAAAGGACACCATCATCAAAACAAAACGACTGCCTACAGATTGGGAAAGAATCTTTATCTGACAGAGGGCTAATATCCAGTATATATAAAGAACTAAAGAAATTGAAAAGCAACAAACCAAGTAATACAGTTAAAAAAAACGGAGAACAGAGCTAAACAGAGAATTCTCTATAGAGGAATATCAAATGACAGAGAAACACTTAAAGAAATGCTCAACCTGATTAGTCATTAGGGAAATGCAAATCAAAATGACCCTGAGATTTCACCTTACACCCATCAGAATGGCTAAGATCAAAAACTCAAGTGACAACATATGCTAGAGAGGTTGTGGAGAAAGGGGAACCCTCCTCCATTGCTGGTGGGAATGTAAACTGGTATAACCACTTTGGAAGTCAATCTGGTGCTTTCTCAGACAATTAGGAATAGTGCTTCCTCAAGACCCAGCTGGACCACTGCTAGGTATATATCCAAAATTTGCTCAAGTACACAACAAGGACATTTGCTCAACCATGTTTGTAGCAGCTTTATTAGTAATAGCCAGAACCTGGAAACAACCCAGATGTCCATCAACGGAGGAATGGATACAGGAATTGTGGTATTTTTGCACAATGAAATACTACTCAGCAATCAAAAATGAGGAAATCATGAAATTTGCAGGCAAATGGTGGGATCTAGAAAAGTTCATTCTGAGTGAAGTATCCCAGAAGGAGAAAGACAAACATGGTATATTCTCGCTTATATAGACCTACAAGATATGATAAACATAATGATATCTATACACCTAAAGAAGATAAACAAGAAAATATACATAGGGTAAGATGATCAATCCTCACTTAGAAAGACAAATGGGGTGTACATTGAACATATGACAGGAGTCTACTGCAGAAGGCATCTGAAAGACTCTGCTTAGCAGTGTTTCAAAGCAGATACTAAGACTCATAAGCAAACCTTTTGTAGAGTACAATGAATCATATGAAAGAAGGGCAGTTAGTATGACATGGAAAGGAAAGGATAGGAGCTCCACAAGGACCAAATATATCTGGGCACAGGGGTCTTTTCTGAGACTGACACTCCACCAAGGACCATGTATGGATATAGCCTAGAACCTCTGCTCAGATGAAACCTGTGGTAGCTCAGTAACCAATTGATTTCCCATAGTAAGGAGAACAAGGACTATTTCTGACAGGAACTCGGTGGTAGGCTCTTTGACCTCCCCACCCCCCAAGGGAGGAGCAATCCTGCTAGGCCACAGAGGAGGACTTTGCAGCCAATCCTGAAGATACCTGATAAAACAGGGTCAGATGAAAGGGGAGGAGGTCCTTCCCAATCAGTGGACTTGGAAACAGGCAGGGAGGATGAGGGAGAGAGTGTGGGATTGGGAGGGAATGAGGGAGCAGGATGCAGCCGGGATACAGAGTTAATAAAATGTAACTAATAATAAAAATGAAAAAAAAGGAAAAATAAAAAAAAAATGTCTCTCACTGTAGTTGACAGTAAGAAGTGACTCCCTGCATTGATGCAGCAAAAGAGAGATGTACAATGGCTCCAGAAAGAACTTGCTGGCTGTGTGAGCCTTCTCTAAGTTTATAGAAGTACTTAGGAATGTCCTTTTCAGCACATCCTCCTCATTTAGATACACAGATGCTTGAAGAGAAACAGATAGAGGATAAGTATTGAAATCTCTGTCTTTGTTTTGCATCTGCTGTTCTGAAACTTGGGACCATATTCTTACCCACTTCTATCTGTTCACATGCTTACCACTTAGGAGAAGTCAGGTAAGATCTGCAGAGGCATTTAACTGTCATATTTTAGAGCCCCATGCTTTACTGCTCCAAATCAGCAGTCCCCATGGGTTTTAGGAGACAAGGAGCTTCATAGACAGCTACCATGTCATCAGTAGGCACTGACACTTATTGGAGTCATGGGCTTCCATCCATTGGAGGAACAATCATAACAAAGAAAATCATTTTTTTTTTCTTTCCAATAACAAGAACCTCTCTATTGCCATCTTGCAAAGCCCAGTTAAAGTAAAGGTGGCCTGCAGTCTGGAAAAGAGTACTTAGCTCCTGCATGAAGGAGATGTTACAGTATTTTCTCAAGTCACTCTGCTCCATCAGCGTTTATCCCTACACACTACAGAGCTGAAGAATTGCTCATGGTGTCCCACTGCAACACTGCCTGCTCCTTTAGTACAAAAAGAAAAATAGATACTAGCCACAAATCTGAGAAGTCTTATCATACTGCACACCATATATTTCTTCTTAGGTGCTTTTAATAATTACATATAGAGCCTACAGCCAAGGAACACTTTTTTTTCCTCTTTACAGCGCAAATATATCCACTTTAATGAATTATCTTCTTACCATCAACATTAATTTTGGAGACCATTGTTATTTACAAAGACTTCTTTGTAAAAAATCATTCCAACTCTTGAAATATTCTCAGTTACAAGCAGAAGGGCTTGTATTTATTTCCAGTTATTTCAATTGTTTTTATTTTTACGGTACTACTACAAATACCCCCCTTTTTGTTTATCTTACAATGTATCTCAATTACAGTTTCCTTTTTCTCTCTCCCAGCTCTTCACCACTTCCCTTCCCAACAGGATCCACTCCCTTTCTGTTTCTCACTAGAAAAGAACAAGATTCCAAGAAATAAAAAATAACAAAATGAAATACAGTAAGAAAAAAAAAACAAAAAAACAAAAAACATCACATCTAAGTTAGACAAGGCAAAACAACAGAAGGAAATGAGCCCCAAGTGAAGGCACAAAAATCAGAGACCCATTCATTCTCTCAGACACACAGGAGTCCCATAAGAATACAAAACTGAAAGCTTCAGTTCTAATTCACTCTGGTTAAATATTCTTAAGGTAACGAGATGTATGACAAGGGCTGTAGAGATGGCTAAGAGGTTAAGAGCACTGGCTATTCTTCCAAAGGTCCTGAGTTCAATTCCCAGCACCACATGGTGGTCCACAACCAACTATGTCCTGTGTCCTCTGCTGCTCTGCAGGCACACGTGCAGGTAGAATACTGTATAAATAATAAGTAAATCTTTAAAAATATGTACGACAAGAGATTATTCAGGAATATAACTAAGTATCAGCATACTTCATATAAAACAGATTGCCAATTTTGAGAAAATTTAAAATTTTGTCAGGTTTTTATCAGGATTGTGCTGTGTGATCCCATTTCATGGCCACGTGAATTTACTTTAGTTGTGTTTAAAACATGTACTTGTTTTGCTTAGGCCTTAAGCAGAGCTGTCTGCTCACTGTGTGCAAAAAGCAAAATGCATGATGTAGCTTAAATATTGCAGAAACTAGGGAATTTCTGAAAATGTTTTACAACCTGCTAGCAGGAACCTTTATCTGACAAATATTTGCCCAGTCTCATCATGGAGATTCTCTTCTGCATTTTCTCTGAGTAGTTTTATATTAAAGGGCATCCATGTAACACCTGTGTTTAGTGACCACATGTGTTCTTTCTCTTATGCAAAGTGAAACAAACCCAGGGAAGTTGAAAAGCACATACTCTTTCTTAGACATGTGGTCTAGAACTAGGGATGAGAGCAGTAATGGCTGTTAGCAGGCCTGGGTCTGTAGAGGAGAGATGAAGAGCTTATGGCCAAGGGTACAGAACTGAATAAAACCCCAGAAACATGTTCAGAGATCTATTAGACAGCGCATCATGTCCAGCCAATGCCAGTATACTGTCTTCCTCACAATTTCTAACTGGGGATTTAGAGGCTGTTTTCATAGAAACCTTTAATGAGCTTGAATTAGCCATCTCACAATACATAGAACTTCAAACATGTTCAACACGGGAAGCATATACATATATAATTTTATTTATCTATGATTTTTAATGAATTAGTAAATGGCTAAAGACATAAATCCTTTTAGGTGATTTGCAAGATGCAAAATTATGGGGACCAAACAAATTACTAAGAGAGTGAATGGGCTCTGCAGGTGAGTGTCCCTCCAGAGCAGCCCACCCTTGTTCAGATGCACGTCTCCAGCAAAGGTGGACTCTGAACAACTAAGCGCTGCATACTGACAGCAGAGCTGTGTTTCAGCTGAGTAGATTAGAACAATTTCCAAGCACATGTGCATTTTTGAAAGTTCAGCTTCAAGCATCTGCTAAAAATATGTTTGACTGATGGACTTTGACAACCGACAGTTGGCAAATTGCATTCCACAGGTGACCTCTGAGTGTCTATGGCATTTCCATCATTAATCTCTGTCAGTGAGGGACTGAAGCTTGTTAAGACATAGATTGCCATGGTCCCTCAGAGTTCATCATCCTGAAGTCTCAAGTAGGCCTTGAGACTTTGCTGACAGTTTCTTAACCAGTGTTGCTGCTGGTATCTGGATACTATTTGACACAAGGGATCTCTAGATCACTGTGACAGGATGGACAGAGAGTAGCCACCTTCCCTCTTAACAGTGACATTGCCTCCCAAACTGGGTATCTAACAGCAGATGCTCTTCCTCCTGTGAAAACTGCTGACCTGAGCACAGACTTTCTTCAGACCCCACTGAGACCTTTTCTAGAAACATGGATATTCTAGCTCATGATGTTGCACAATTTAATTCATTACATTTATTTAAAAGGGTGTGTCCTTGGCTTATAGTAAGTAGTACATGTATTCATTCCAATCCATCTGGGTACATATCTATCATATGTTTACCTAATTTTTTAATGTTGGCAGTAATTCATGCTTAGAAATTAAAATGATTTTTTATATCACATTAACAACATTATCTAAACCAAGTTTTTTGTTCTTTGTCTGAAATGAACACTTTTACTGATAATTTTCCTTATGTCTTTATGACATGGACTGCCACATATTTCAGAAATAAATATTATGTTTATTTTGTAATGTTTTTCTTAATTAAAGTGATTGCTTTCCTGAGTGCTAGAGAATATAAAAAAGTGCCCAGTGTTCTTAATATAAACTGTGCACTTATTCCAGGTACTGCTTCCCAGGCTTATGAAACACTCTGGTGTGGTAAAAACCCACAAGCTGCCATGGTGGAGGATCTCCCTACAGGTGCCTCTTCATAATGTCAGTGTTGGGTTCCTGAGGTTTATAATTTTTCCAATGATTATTTATTTTCTAATTTTGCTGAATCTGATGAAAGTAATCATAATTCTCTAATTCTACTGATTCTGAACTGGAACTATTCCTAGGAAATATAGCCATGATATTTGATAACAGCTATATTACCTGCTGTTCTGTGTTTTGCCCCTCTAACAGTATGTTTTATTTTACTGGACTGCAAGTTCCAGAAGTTTCAGACTGTGTCCACTTTTGCATGTATGGGCTGTATTCATTGGTTTATCTCATCAAAGTCACACACGAAAACACATGACCAAGGCAGTCAACTGGAGAAAGGATGTGTCTTAGGTGACAATTTATAGGAGAAGCATGGTGAGAAGAGTCATGTCTTGTCTGATGGATGTTCGGTAACAGGGAGGATAAGGAGCACACAACAGGACTGTGGACACAAAGCACCAAGAACAAACCCCAGGCAGCTAGTTTCCCAACACAGTTCTACAGCTTAGCTTGTCCATCTTTTGATGATAGCATCGAACTCTGAATTCAGTAAAAGACTCATCAGAATACCCACACACACTTCTGAATCTTCTAGGACTTATAAATCCAGCCATGTTAAAGGTCAAGTTTAATTATTACCTATGGTAAGTCATTTCTAAACTGTTACATCTTTTTGAAAAAACATACAAGAAGCAGAATATGGCATCCTACTTTCTTTTGCTTAAAGTTTTTGATAGCAATGTGTTTACATATTTAAAGTAAAAAAAATTAAGAAAGATATTCATGGGAACAAATACAATCAGAATAAAACAAGAAACTTAATATTTAGCAGAAGTTCACTAAACTGGGTCTGATGTGAGATTTCTGTTAGCGACAGAAATGTAAGGAGGGTATAATATCCTTCTTACTCTACACGGAGTTACATATTTGTGCTATTTTAAACCTGCAAAGCCATTAGAAAATAATTAAAATAATGAAGATTATTTGTTGTGATGTTAAGAGAAATATTTGCCAAATTAAATATACATGCTATGATAAACTAAAATTCACATCAATATAATTAGTATGTGGATATGTGAAACAGAGATTGAGCAATAATTCACAATTACAAACCAGTGAACTAAAAAATGTGTAACTGGCTTAAAGAATGAAGACTTAGGAAACAGGACAGGAGTCTACCACAGAGGGCCTCTGAAAGACTCTACCCAGCAGTGTGTCAAAGCGGATGTTGAGACTCACAACCAAACTTTGGGCAGAGCGCAGAGAATCCTTTGAAAGAAGGGGGTGATAATAAGACATGGAGAGGACAGGAGCTACACAAGAAGAGCAACAGAACCAAAATATCTGGGCACAGGGGTCTTTTCTGAGACTGAAACTCCAAACAAGAACCATTCGTGGATATAACCTAGAATCCCTGCTCAGATGTAGTCCATGGCAGCTCAGTGTCCAAGTGGGTACCCTAGTAAAGAGAACAGAGACTGTCTCTGACATGAATCAGTGGCTGGCTCTTTGACCACCACCCCCTGAGTGGGACACAGCCTTACCAGGACAAAGAGAAGGACAATGCAGCCAGTCCTGATGAGACATGATAGGCTAGTTTTAGATGGAATAGGAGGAGGACCTCCCCTAGCAGTAGACTTGGAGAGGGGCATGGAAGGAGATTAGGGAGGGAGGGTAAGATTGGGAGGGAATGAGGAAGGGGCTACAGCTGGGATACAAAGAGAATAAACTGTAATTAATATAAAAAATAAAATTTAATTAAAAAAGAAATTATTTGAGGCAGGAAATGACATTAGAAATGAATTTTGTTTCTGTTTACAGTTCAAAATCCTCTTGCCATTTTTAGAAAACATTTTGGTATGGAAGACATAAAACTAAAGATTGCAATGCAAAAACAACAAAAACAAAAACAAAGAATGAAGGCTTGAAGAATGAAGAGCTGAAACCCACACTATCACGTGGCTCTTTTCCACCGTTTGTTTCTGTGTGAAAACAATGTTCTGTAATCAGACTGTGAACTTCCTGCAGGCATATATGCTTGGCTTCATCACTCAGTGTTGTTCCTGTTTGAGTTATTCTGGGAAAGCCATTCACGCCTGAAGATGAGATGGGTGAGTCCCGAGCACTTTCTACCACCTCTTCTTGCCTTTTTACCTTAACTGTGTCATCTCACCTTTAATGTTTAATTCAGATAAATTAGCAGTGTTCAGCATCTCAAACCTGATTTCACACTTCCTCGGGAGTCCTGTGAAATTTCCGTGCTTCATCATTCTAACAACTCACACAGGTAAGTGTGAAATAGCTGTGAAGACGAGGCAGAAGACATAGACGTAGCATCAATCTATAAATAAAAATGACACCTGTTTACATGATAGAGGAACAACATGGAATTGTTCCCCCTGCAGTTCAATTGTGGCACTATAGGCTTCTCTGTCTGAGAAAGTAAAATAAATAAATAAATGTTCCAGGGCTGCCAAAGCGAGGTGACACTAATTACCAGTGCTTTCTAGAATCCCCGAGATTTCTCCACTTACTGACAACAGCATAAGCATAGTATAATCATGTCTTATGCAGTGGAATTATATGTTACTCTCCATTAACTAAGCTTTTCAGCAATCCTTTGTTAAGCTTCAGCTTCAAAATAATTTTAAAATCTTATAATTTATCACTTTCTGCCTCCTCACACTTAACTTATTGACGGAGCCCAGGTATGCAACTGTAGACATAGCTTTCAGAAGCATAATTGGCACAGTTATTTATGAGCCTTCATGCTATACAATTTACACTCCTGTGAATGGCACAAACATGCGGAGAGAGCCATCCCTCTTTCTCACGCTTCTTTCAGCCCTGTTGAGAATGTCATCATAATTCAAGAGCATTTATTGAATGCTACTCAGAGAGAAAGCTGGAAGCTTGATTCTAACTATTAATAGAAATTTTCTCCATTCAATTTCTATTAAAGTAATTTTTATTCATCAAGAAATAATCACACTTCGCTTTCTATTTTTGACTTTTCTTACGGTCAACACCTACAGAGCAGTTGAGGTGTATGATAATCAAAGACTCGTTCACGGCTGAATGAATTCAATACCTCCTTTCGTGAGTGTACTGCATTAAAAAGTCCCTTGGCAAATTTAGCATGATTGTTTAAGACATTACACTGGCTTTCTGATATTACAATCCTCAAATACAACATGAGCAAAATAAGATTCTGATTTTATCCATCTCTTACATGTCATGAAAATTGGATCAAAATAATTTTCTCTTTTCCAAACAAGCAAATATATTAGTAAACCTGTCATCTAATTTTTGCATGACGAAGGGAGGGTAAACATTAATTTTCTTTGTTATAAAAAGAAGTCCTATGAGTTTTTTTCCTATGTCTTATGCAGATATAAATTCAATGATGATGAAATAAATGTCGTTGGGCAAAACCCATCTTTGTCCAAATACCGTCTATGTAGGGTGACTTTTTTTTTTTATAAGGATGGCTATTACCAATGCCCCAGGTATACTCAGGATGGATAAATACAATTAAACTTAACTCAGTAGTGTAATGTAAGAAGGTGAGTATAGATTTCTCAAAAAGCTCATGTTAAAAGTACACTAATTCTACATGTTACATGGATTATGGGAGTCTAATTAACATGTATTTAAGTATATATTTTCTTCCTCTAAACCCTTTTTATAGAGTTATACATGGCATGTATATTTACCTCAAGTGATCAAAGTTATTTCAACTCTACACTGTATTTTTTTAAATACCCACATTTCCCAGTGGACAATTAATGTATTCTAGAGGAAATACTGAAGATGATAGCATACCGATACTTAAGAAACTTCAGAAAAGCTGGAAAAAGTAAATGAATATTTTAAAGTGTAGGCATATTTGGTGGACTGTGCTTGGTTTTCTAAATATATCTATGACTACAATTATCTGTAGGAATCCCAGTGGGGACACTGTCTTCTCAAACCCTGTATTTAGAGTTTTTTTTTTATTAATTACACTTTATTCATTTTGTATCCCCCCATAAGCCCCTCTCTCCTCCCCTCCCGATCCCACCCTCCCTCCCCTTTCTGCATGCATGCCACATCCCACGTCCACTGATAGGGGAGGTTCTCCTCTCCTTTCTGATCTTAGTCTATCAGTTCTCATAAAAAGTGGCTGCATTGTCCTCAACTGTGGCCAGGTAGGGCTGCTCCCTCCTCAGGGGGAGGTGATCAACAAGCAGGCCAATCAGATTATGTCAGAGGCAGTCCCTCTTCCCATTACTATGTAACTCACTTGGACACTGAACTGCCATGGGCTACATCTGTGCAGGGGTTCTAGGTTATCTCCATGAATAGTCCTTGGTTGGAGTATGAGTCTCTTGGAAGTTTCCTGTGTTCAAATTATCTTGTTCTGTTGCTCTACTTGTGGAGTTCCCATCCCCTCCAGCTCTTACTATTTCCCACTTCTTACATAAAATTCCATTCACTCTGCTCATCAGTTGGCCATCAGGCTCAGCATCTGCTTTGACAGTCTGTACTGCAGAGGCTTTCAGAGGCCCTCTGTGGGAGGTTTCAAAATTGTTTCCTGTTTTCTTCTGCCTTTCAGAGGCCCTCTGTAGCAGGTTCCGAGGTTGTTTCCTATTTTCTTTTTCTTCTGATGTCCATCCTCTTTGCCTTTCAGGATGGGGATTGAACATTTTAGTTAGGGTCCTCTCTTTTGCTTAGTTTGTTTAGATGTACATATTTTAGTGGGTTTATTCTATGCTGTATGTTTATATGAGTGAGTATATACCATGCGTGTCTTTTTGCTTCTGGGACAACTCACTCAGGATGATCCTTTCCAGGTCCCACCAATTACCTGCAAATTTCATGATTTCTTTATTTTTCATTGCTGAGTAATACTCCATTGTATAGATGTACCACAGTTTCTGCATCCATTCTTCAGTTTTGGGGCATGTATTTAGAGTTTTATGTAGCTAAGTCCTGCAGTCATCAGATGGATATAATGACATTGAAGAGCATTTGAAATGTTTGAGGCAAACAATATTAATCTAGTATACTAATCTGAAGAGTTCATTACATTGAGGATTTAGACACCCAGGACTTCAATGTGTGTGGTGTCTGTCTGTCACAGAAGTTATGTACCCAGCATGGCCTCACACCTGATTTCAATACAGTCTTGATATTTCAGCAGGCTTAGAATAATGCAGAAAGCAACAGAAGATTTTTGACTTTCCTTTCTAATTAAATCTGACTTATATAAATTTCTGATCTATGACATAGAACAGGCGTATCCCTGAACACCCTGATTCTTAATTATTTATTTGGCCCCTGTATCCTGTTAACTCTACTGTTTTTCAGAAGCTCACATCTTCTAGCTGTGCAAGATATACTTTTATTTTGCCTGATTCCCTGTGCATTACTCTTTCAACCTAAACCTATTCTTTTAGAGCTAAGACTTATCAAGGTATAACCATTTGTGAGCACTCTGTCTACAAAATACCAAAGGGACTTGCCAATTGCATCATAACCAATTGTCCCTATAAGACTGTGTCTTCTCCAACTGCCCCACATAATGGAAAAGGCACACAGAGAGGTTGTTTAGACTTTGCAATTAGTGCCCTTGTCACAGTGTACCTGCAGTTTTGCACTAAGTTCCTAGTGAAGGTATATCCCTTGAACCGAAGAATTTGAAGGCATGTGGAGTTATATCAGGAGATATGTCAGAAGAAATGGAAAAAAGTAGGGAGCAGGGGAGAGGAGAGTGGTGAAAAAAATAAGAAACCTTTTGGAATTAGATTGCACAAAATGTGAAAATTTACTACCAGATGTTAAAATGTTTGCCTTTTCGCTAACTTAAATTTCTTCCTGATTTCAGTCTTGTTATTTATCTAAAGTGTGTATTTAAAGCAAATTAATGACTTTTGCAGATTAGTAATATAGGTAAACCATTTGTCTCAACATTCCCATGGGTGAGTATTAATAATACATTAACTTACACTGTAATTGTCATTGATGGTCAGAAGAATAAGAGCCCACTTACACACTCACATGTTAACTTTATGCTGTGGTTAGATGTTGTAATACTTATCCCTGTTTTGCTCTTGAGGAGGTCTCTGAAGTCAGAACAAGGTGTTGTCTTTATCTTCTCAAGTGCTGGGTTTTCCCTCTAACGGCTTCTTACTCCAGGGCTGAAAGAACCAGTGGTCTTTGATTCTTTTTCCTGCAGTCTATTCTTGCCAAAATACCCTATCTCTGTGTTACATGACCAAGCATATCCCAACCCACCTTTCTCGTCTATCCTCAGCATCTCCTTAATCAGTCACTTCCAATATTACACATATCTTGATCCTTAAGCATCAAACCCTTGAGCTGTCATCATTGATGATGTTACCTTCTCCCAACCTCTTTCATGATCTTAATTTCAGTCTTCCTGTTTCATATCATCTCATTCCACCCAACATGTGACATAATCTAAACCTCCACCCTGTTGATTATAACCCACCTGCCTTCATAAGTACACAGCAAAGTTGCCAGCATTGTACAGCTTCCCTACACTGAAGTTCACGGTTCATCAATATAAGCACTTGCATACAGTGGCTCCATTATTGTGTGCCCTTCACTTTTTTTTTGCTACATAACGATAATTGTCTGGCTCAGCTAAATTCAACATTCTGTTCTACTGCTGTTTTTGTTGTTGTTGTTGTTTTTCAACCTGTCAAGCTGTGACTGTTTATTAACTGACCAGATTACAAAAAATTCAGGTGGGGGGCAGCTGTGGCCAGATGTGGGGAAGGGGGAATGACGCACGGGCGGAGGGGTCAGGAGGAACGGGGAGTGGAAAAGATCTGCTGGACACTGGGTTCAATCCTCCGGGCTGCTGTTTATCTTATATTTTGTTTATAACTTCAGTTTTGTTGTATTTATAATTGGATTTATTCAACTAGGACTCTCTTAAGAAGTCTGAGTCTGATACTCCAACCAATGACAATTCATAGAGATAACCTAGACCTGCCGATGGCAGCTCAGTGTCCATATGGGCCTCCTAAAAAGGGCAGCAGGGACTGTTTCTGACATGAACTCAGTGGCTGGCTCTTTGATCATCACCCCCTTAGGCGGGGGGGGGACAGCCTGACCAGGCCACAGAGGAAGACTATGAAAGACAGTCTTGATGAGATCTGATAGGTCCTCCACTATCAGTCAACTGGGGAAGGGGCATGGGAGGAGAGGAAGGAGGGAGGGAGAAAAAGAGAGAGGGAGGGAGAGAGGGAGGAATTAGGAGGGAACAATGGAGGACTACAGCTGGGATACAAAGTGAATAAATTGTAATAAATAAAAATTATATTAAAAAGAGAGAGAGAGAGAAGCCAGCTGTAATCTTCTGTCCCCAGAATCTCAGACATCTCTAAGTCTGACTTATCGGATTTCTAGGCTTTGCCATCAATAACTGTTTACACTGGAAATTATTGGTTGTAGTTGAGTAGGATTCTGAGTACCAGATCTGACCACTATTTACAAAATGTAGGTAGATGCCTCTTTTAGTGGAAATATCACCTAAGCCACCGGCGCCGTGTTCCCAGGTGGTGGTAGCCCATTCTCTGTCTTGTGGAGAATGACTGCTCCAGAGGAATTTCCTGTAGCCCTGACTGAACCTCATTTTTGCCTCTGTCCTCTCAGATAGTTTTAAAGTTAACTAAGTGCAAGGTTCTGATATTTTATGCATCTTTTTTTCTTTCATTGCATATTTTAACTTCGTTTTTTGTTTTTTGTTTTTTTTTTGTTTTGTTTTGTTTTGTTTTTTTCTGATTCTGGGGATTGAACTCAAGGACTTGCACATGTTAGGCAAGCTCTGTACAGCTTGACCACATAGCACAGTTCTACTTCTGTTTTTAAAAGCACGTGTCTCTTTCATGTTAGAAAAGAAAGGAAATAGTTCTATTGATTGTGAGTTTACCTTCAAATATTTACTCATCTTTTCTTTTGAAGATAACAAAACAAAACAAATGAGAAAACTGGAGGAGGGGAGAAGAGAAACGCATAGACAATTATGTCCCAGTTTTGGTAATGTATATATAAAAGAATTCAAACCATTAGCATTCATTTCATGGAAATTGCTTAAACAAAATGTTTTGGTGTTTAAAATTGCAAAGTAATTCTCCTAAGGTAATTTTTTTTGGGCCAGTGTTTACTAAAAAAAACCAAATCTATTCTTAGTAAAACCACACAGATTATTTTACTTTCAAAAACTCATCCCCAAGATTCCTTTTCTCTTGGAATGCAGGGCTGTAGCAATAAAAACCTTGCCACAGTAATGGAGCTTGCTATCATGGCTCAAAGTACTGATATGTTTTCTTTGAAACAAAAGTTCTTGGAAGAAATGCAATGTAAAATGCTTGTCATGTTTACTTCTAAACCTTTGTCTGACTTTTCCCTGCTATGCTGCCACCCCATGCACACAATCTGTTTTCTCTTGGAGTCAACTGTGTGTTTTACTTTACATCAGTCTTTCTCAGTTCCCTCTTGGTAGGTCCAGCAGCAGGATTAGGAATCTGATTTTTTGGCACAGGCTTTCTGCACAAAGAATCAGCTTCCATTAAACTAATTCAGTAGTTTTTAGTCTTATTCCCTCCACTCTTATCTGACATTCTGTATTGTAAGCCATTCTCATTTCCATAACTGCTAAATATTGTAGGCTCAGGGGATTGTTGCTTATTATTTTTCTGTTTGTGTCACTGTTTCCGGTATCATCAAAAAATTATGGCTGCCAAATATTTTTCCCTAGTACAGATTTTTCCTGATGTTAGATGTAAAGAAGTCTGTATGTCCATGGTTTCTATCTGTTTGAATTATTATTATTAATTTTTGTTTGATGTAGATACACACTATGCTGCTTAGGCTAGACTCACATTTGACTCGGGAAGTTATCTTTTTCAGTCTGCAACATTACTGAGATCAACTTGCTACTAAATGACAGCTGGGTCAGAGAAGAAATAAAGAAAGAAATTAAAGTCTTCCTAGAACTCAATGAAAATGAAGACACAACATACCCAAACTTATAGGACACAATAACAGCAGTGCTAAGAGGAAATTCATAGCACTAAGTGCCTTCAAGAAGAAATTCGAGACAGCTCATTCAAGCAACTTAATGGCTCACTTAAAAACCCTAGAAAAAGAAGAAGCAGACACACCAAAAAGGAATAAACAGCTGGAAATAATCAAACTCAGGGCTGAAATCAATCAATTAGAAACAAATAAAACAATTCAAAAAAATCAATGAGACCAAGAGCTGGTTCTTTGAAAAAATCAACAAGATAGAAAAACCGTTAGGCAAGCTAACTAAAAGACAGAGAGACACCATCCAAGTCAACAAAATCAGAAATGAAAACAGGGACATAACTACAGACACTGAGGAAATCCAGTGTCTGTATTAGGACTTCCTTCAAAAGTCTATATGCCACAAAATTTGAAAATCTAAATGAAATCGACAATATTCTTGATCGATTCGACTTACCAAAGCTGAATCAGGACCAAGTAAATTAATTAAATAGTCCTATCTCCCCCAAGGAAACAGAAGCAGTCATCGAAAGTCTCCCATCCAAAAAAAGCCCAGGACCAGATGGTTTCAGCGCAGAATTCTACCAGACATTCAAAGAAGAGCTAACTCTAGTTCTTTTCAAACTATTCCACAAAATAGAAACAGAAGGAACATTACCAAACTCATTCTATGAAGCCACAGTCACCTTGGTATGTACCTAAAGCTCACAAAGACTCAACAAAGAAAGAGAATTTCAGGCCAATCTCCCTTATGAATATTGATGCAAAATTACTTAACAAAATACTTGCAAACCAAATCCAAGAACACATCAAAGATATCATCCACTATGACCAAGTAGGCTTCATCCCAGGTATGCAGGGTGGTTCAATATACGGAAATCCATTAATGTGATCCACCATATGAAAAAACTGAAAGAAAAATAAAAACATATGATAATCTCTGTAGATGCTGAGAAAGCATTTGACAAAATCCAACATCCATTCATATTTAAAGTATTGGGGAGATCAGGGATACAAGGCACATATCTAAACATAGTAAAGGCGATATACAGCAAACCTATAGCCAACATCAAACTAAATGGAGAGAAACTTAAAACAATCCCACTGAAATCAGGGACAAGACAAGGCTGCCCACTCTCTCCATATCTCTTCAACATAGTGCTGGAAGTCCTTGCTAGAGCAATAAGACAATTGAAGTAGATCAAGAGGATACGAATTGGAAAGGAAGAAGTCAAATTATCACTAATTGCATCTGATATGATAGTATACATGAGTGACCCCCAAAACTCTACCAGGGAACTCCTACAGCTGATAAACACCTTCAGCAAAGTGGTCGGATACAAAATTAACTGAAAAAAATCAGTAGCCCTCCTGTATACAAAAGACAAAATGGCTGAAAAAGAAATTAGGGAAACAATACCCTTCACAATAGCCACAATTGCTTAGCTTCTTTAGTTGAACAAATTTTAGTATGTTTATCCTATATTGTAGGTCTAATATCCACTTATAAGTAAGTATATACCATGTGTGTCTTCCTGTTTCTGGGATACCTCACGCAGGATGATCTTTTCTAGTTCCCACCATTTGCTTGCAAATTTCATCATTTCCTTGTTTTTAATTGCTGGGTAGTATTTCATTGTGTAAATGTCCCACAATTTCTGTATCCATTAGTCCTTTGAGGGACAGCTGGGTTGTTTCCAGGTTTTGGCTATTATGAATAAAGAAGTTAAAAGGCAACAGATCAAGTAATCTAATTAAAAAATGGGATACAAACCTAAACAGAATTCTCTGTAGAGGAATATCGAATAGCAGAGAAACACTTAAAGAAATGCTCAGAATGAAATGAGTCATCTTTGAAATGTCCTACCTATACAATCTTAGGGATATAGAACATTGCTGTGCTGACTCTACCCAAATTCCAATTTTCATTATAAATAGTTAAGAGACATATTACAAGATTTCATGGCTTAGTCTCAAAAAGGTAAAATAGGTGCAATTTTCCTTTATGAAAGTTTTCATTCTGTAATATACCATTAATGTTTTCATGTTCCCTTCAGGAAACACTGACATAACTACACTGGGACTACCAAGAAACTGTGAAGTAGCTATGGTTATCTACAAATACTGTATTTTAATTGAAAAATACAATATTTGTACATTCTAAAACATTGTATAAAAATTATATAAATCAAAGTTTCAAAGAAATATCCGTCACAAGGCTTTCAAATTGAAGTGAGCAAACACAAGAGCAAATGGAAACATCTCTAAACATGGTGTAAACATAAACGGAGTGATATAAATCCCAAAGACATTCAAATCTACTGTACTGCTATTTCCAACCTTAACATGTCATTCTACATAGCTTTCTTCTTTCAAAACAGCACTGTAAGGGGCAAGACATTGTTTTCATAACTTACGCCATCAAATCACTCAATACAGATGCACAACACATTTAATTATACAAAATCAATTTGTTTCAAGATACAAAATTAATGTTGATATGTAATTAATGAAAAAAATTGAATGTTAAAAGATGACTGTAAGAATACCCAGGTAGATGCTATATTTCCACTTATATAGATCTGATCAATAAAATAACAACACATTCACTTAGATACTGATTTAACTCATGGATCAAGGCCATATTTTCAAAGGATGCCAGGACACTGCAAAAGCTAGAGTTGAGAAACAGTATATGCTTACTAAACAAGAAATATATTTATTTATCTAGTGAATACCTAGAGAAATAAATTTTACTTCATGACAGCAATCAGGCTCGCAAACACCCAGAAATAGAATGTGGGTATTTTATTTTTAAAGGTGTTATAGATTGTATATTTAACAGTAAGGGTGAAAGTAACCAAAATTAGTATTCTTTCATTATACATATTGGTACTTGAAAATTCCTTTTTAAAGAAAAAAAAAAGCAACAAGCTCAACCCTTTAGTGCTTAATTAATTTTTAACATGTGATATGTCTAATTGAAAAGCTGTGTTACTTTTGAGTACCATGCAAGAGGGGTTAAGCTGATGTTCAAACAGTTTGCAATAAAAAAAAAATTAAAAAAAGGAATGCTCTGAATCTGTAGATTGCTTTTGGCAGGATGGCCATTTTCACAATGTTAATTCTACCAATCCCTGAGCACGGGAGATCTTTCCATCTTCTGAGATCTTCTTCCATTTCTTTCTTCAGAGATTTGAAGTTTTTCTCAAACAGGTCTTTCACTTCCTTGGTTAGAGTCACACCAAGGTACTTTATATTATTAGTGGCTATTGTGAAGGGTGTTGTTTCCCTAATTTCTTTCTCAGCCTTTTTGTCTTTGGTGTACAGGCAATACCCATCAAAATACCAACTCAATTCTTTACAGACCTTGAAAAAAAGATTCTCAGCTTCATATGGAGAAACAAAAAAACCCAGAATCTCCAAAACGATCCTGTATAACAATAGATCATCTGGAGGTATCTCTATCCCCGATCTCAAGCTGTACTACAAGGCAACAGTAATAAACAGAAAGGAGGATCAATGGAACCGCATAGAAGACCCAGAAATAAAACAACACACCTATGAATACTCGGTATTTGACAAAGAAGCCAAATCCATTCAATGGAAAAAAGACAGTATATTCAACAAATGGTGCTGGTCCAACTGGATGTCTACATGCAGAAAAATGAAAATAGATCCATATTTATCACCCTGCACAAAACTAAAGTCAAAGTGAATCAAGGACCTCAACATAAAACCAGATACTCTAAATCAGTTGGAAAAAAAAAGTGGGGAACAGCCTAGAACTCATTGGCACCGGAGACAACTTCCTGAACAGAACACCAACAGCACAGGCTCTAAGAGCAACAATCAATAAATGGGACCACATGAAACTGAAAAGCTTCTGTAAAGCAAAAGACACAGTCATCAAAACAAAACGACTGCCTACAGATTGGGAAAGAATCTTCACCAACCCTTTATCTGACAGAGGGCTAATATCCAGTATATATAAAGAACTAAAGAAGCAGAAAAGCAACAAACCAAGTAATCCCATTAAAAAATGGGGAATGGAGCTAAACAGAGAATTCTCGAAAGAGGAACATCAAATGGCAGAGAAACACTTAAAGAAATGCTCAATTGGGGCGGGGCAAGATGGTGGCACCAGGAGGACTCTCATTCTGAGGAGCAGCACAGCAAGATTGGCACAGTGACCAGCAATCAGAACTCGCAGCCATAAAACACAAGTGATTGTGTTTCAGAGGTGAGAGGATACCCCACGGTGGGGGATTCAATCAGCTTTAACTCATCTGGCTAAACCGCGGAAGAGATCCTGGTTCTACCAGGCGCTTGGTTGCCAGCCCAGAGCTACACCCCAGCGAGATCTGGTCACAGTCCCAGACTGAACTGTGGGCCCACAACACCATAGACTGGATTTCCCAGTCGAGAGAAAACCCCACGGAGCAGGAAACGATTGGGACCGACCTCAGGTTACCCAGACATCTCCTGGAAAAGACTCCGGTTCTGCGGGTGCCAAGAGCCAGCCCGGACCCAGAGCCGGGACCCAGGCGCCTGCATGGAGCCCTGCCTGCATGCCTGATTCGCCACCTCAGATAGAACTGTAGGCACCAGGCACCAGAGACTGCATTTCACTGGCAGATGCAAACCCACAGAGAGGGAAATGGCTGGTCTGATCTCAGAGCACCCACCCGACACCCCCACCCCGAAACGGTCTAGGGATAATTACCCAGTTTAGGCAGCAGCCAAGGCTCTGAACGGCCAGAAAGGCGAAGGCACAAGCGGGCATTTGTGCCTGTGGGTTCTACTCGCCACCTCAGACAGAACAGGGGTCCCCAAAGCAAATACTGCGTGTCTCTGGCAGGAGGAAACCCCCAGCGGAGGGGATCATCAGCTCCAACGCTCAGGACACCCAGCACCAAAACACTTCCTGGACACACGCATACTCTAGGCTCTAATGCAGGCAGGAGCACTGTGCTCAGCCGCCATTATTGAGTTCCCCTAGGGCACTGGGACACACAGCTTCATCCTCAGACCTACAAAAGCCAGAGAGCCATTACAGCAGCCCTCAGATACTGTGCCAAGGATCAACCAGTTATCCCTAGCTAAACTGTCAAAACTGTGGGAATCCCTGGTCCTTCAAGAGAGCTGCACCCATAGCGTCTGGACCAGAGCAGTGCCTGCAGCTGCCATCCCAGACAGGGACACACTGCTTCTGGTCCAGAGTGAGGCACCCAGCCTCCAGACCAGAGCAGCACCCCCAGGTGCCAACTCAACCTAGGTGCACATTCTCCAGGTCCAGAGCAGAACACTCAGCCTCTGGCCCAGAGACTTGCTGAGTGCACCTCCTACTTTCCCGGACAGAACTGTGCACCCCAGGATAACAGACTGAGTTTTCCTGTTGGGAGAAAACCCCACAGCTAGGGAATCAGCAGGTTCTTCAAGAGGACTGTACATGGAAATTTAGTGAGCAGCAGCACACTAAATTTATAACAAGAAACCCATCAGTGGGGCAGCTGTCTTGAGGACTTCTATGGGTAAGAGGAGATCCCCCTTGCCTAACATAGACCACAGCTACTACTCAGGGCTATAAACCTGAGGTGAGCAATGGCAACTCCTGAGAAACACTGGCCATACAGTGACCATAACCAAAAAGCAGAGAAGGACACCTTCAGGAAAAATCATCTTCCGGCCAAGGGGATACTCCCTACTTCAGGACTCCAGGAAGCACAGAAACTAACAGCCAACACCTAAATCAGCCCAGTGGGTAGGTTTAGGGTAAAAGCTCAACCAACAAAAGACAGAGCAATATGGCATCTCCAGAATTCAACCATCCAGGGGCGAACAGCCCTGGACAATGCAGCATAATAGAAAATCAAGAAAATGACCTTACATCTATGTTGATGAAGAGGATAAGGGAGGAAACAAATAAAATACATAAAGAATTAGAGGAAGATAAAACCAAACAGATCATGGCTATCCATAAAGAAATGGAAGAAGATAAAGACAAGCAGATTATGGCCATCGGTGAAGAAATAAGGGAAGATGAAGCCAAACAGCTTGTGGCCTTCAGAGAAGAAATAATTAAATCACTGAAAGAAGTAAAAGAGACAGAGTTGAAGGAACTAAAAGAAAAAGGGGAAAATACAAGCAGACAGGTGAAGGAAGTAAACAAAACAACTCAAGACCTGAAGATAGAACTAGAAAAATTAAAGAAAACACAAATGGAGGAAATAATGGAGAGGAAGAATTTAGGGAAGAAAACAGGAACTACAGAGGTAAGAATAACCAACAGACTACAAGAGATGGAAGAAAGAATCTCAGGTGTAGAAGATACAATGGAAGAAATCAATGTATCTGTCAAAGAAAATGTTAAATCCAAAAAATTCCTGACACAGACCGTCCAAGAAATCCAAGACAATATGAAAAGACAAAACCTAAGAATAATAGGAATAGAGGAAAAAGAAGACTCCCTTCTGCAAGGACCAGAAAATATTTTCAAAAAAATCATTGAAAAATTTCCCCAAGTTAAAGGAGAAGTCAATAAGGATACATGAGGCCTACAGAACACCCAACAAATTTGACCAGAAAAGAAAATCCTCCCCCCACATAATAATCAAAACAGTAAGTATACAGAACAAAGAAAAAATACTAAAAGCTGCAAGGGAAAAAGGCCAAGTAACATATAATGGCAAACCCATTAGAATCACACCTGACTTTTCAACAAAAACTATGAAAGCCAGAAGGGCCTGGACAGTTATGATGCAGACCATAAGGGAACACAGCTGTCAGCCCAGGTTACTATACCCTGCAAAACTCTCAGTCCTCATAGACGGAGAAAACAAGATATTCAATGACAAAAACAAATTTCAACAATACCTACACACAAATCCAGCATTATAGAAGACACTGGAAGGGAAAATAAAACCCAAGAAAATTAGCTTCTGTCAAGAAAACACAGGAAATAATTAACCTTACTACAGCAAAACAAAAAGCAACCAAGCACACAACCTTATGACCACAGCCAACATCAAAATCAAAGGATCTAACAGCCACTGGTCATTATTCACTCTCAACATCAATGGACTCAACTCTCCAGTAAAAAGACACAGATTAACAGAATGGATACGTAAACAAAACCCAGCAATCTGTTGCATACAAGAAACACACCTAAGGCACAAAGATAGACATTACTTGAGGTTAAAAGGTTGGAAGACAACTTTCCAAGCAAATGGACCCAAGAAACAAACAGAAGTAGCCATTCTAATATCTGTCAAAATAGACTTTCAACCAAAATTAATAAAAAGAGATGGGGAAGGACACTTCATACTCATCAAGGGAAAATTCCACCAGGAAGACATCACAATCCTGAACATCTATGCCCCAAATACAAGAGGACCCACATTTGTAAAGAAACATTGATAAAATTGAAACCACATATAGATCCCCACACATTAATAGTGGGAGACTTCAACACCCCACTCTCAACAAAGGACAGGTCAACAAAACAGAAATTAAACAAAGAAACAATATCTCTGACAGAGGTCATGAATCAAATGGACCTCACAGACATTTACAGAACTTTACACCCAAACACAAAAGAATTTACCTTCTTCTCAGCACCTCATGGAACCTCCAAAATAGATCATATAGTTGGTCACAAAGCAAGCCTCAACAGATACAAGAAGACTGAAATAATCCCTTGTATCCTGTCTGATCACAATGGAATAAAGCTGGACTTCAACAACAACAGAAATAGCAAAAAGCCTACACACACATAGAAACTGAACAACTTGTTACTAAATGACAGCTGGGTCAGGGAAGAAATAAAGAAAGAAATTAAAGCCTTTCTAGAACTCAATGAAAATGAAGACACAACATACCCAAACTTGTGGGACACAATGAAAGCAGTGCTAAGAGGAAAGTTCATAGCACTAAGTGCCTTCAAGAAGAAATTCGAGACAGCTCATTCAAGCAAATTAATGGCCCACTTAAAAACCCTAGAAAAAGAAGAAGCAGACACACCGAAAAGGAGTAGATGGCTGGAAATAATCAAACTCAGGGCTGAAATCAATCAATTAGAAACAAATAAAACAATTCAAAGAATCAATGAAACCAAGAGCTGGTTCTTTGAGAAAATCAACAAGATCGACAAACCCTTAGCCAAGCTAAATAAAAGGCAGAGAGACACCACCCAAATCAACAAAATCAGAAATGAAAAGGGGGACATAATTACAGACACTGAGGAAATCCAAACAATCATTAGGACATACTTCAAAAGTCTATACTCAACAAAATTTGAAAATCTAAATGAAATGGACAATTTTCTTGATCGATTTGACTTACCAAAGCTGAATCAGGACCAGGTAAATCAATTAAATAGTCCTATATCCCCCAAAGAAATAGAAGCAGTCATCAAAATTCTCCCATCCAAAAAAAGCCCAGGACCAGATGGCTTCAGCGTAGAATTCTACCAGACCTTCAAAGAAGAGCTAACTCCAATTCTCTTCAAACTATTCCACAAAATAGAAACAGAAGGAACATTACCAAACTCATTCTATGAAGCCACAGTCACCTTGGTACCTAAACCTCACAAAGACTCAACAAAGAAAGAGAATTTCAGGCCAATCTCCCTTATGAACATTGATGCAAAAATACTTAACAAAATACTTGGAAACCGGATCCAAGAACACATCAAAGATATTATCCACTATGACCAAGTAGGCTTCATCCCAGGTATGCAGGGGTGGTTCAATATACGGAAATCCATCAATGTGATCCACCATATTAACAAACTGAAAGAAAAAAACCACATGATAATCTCCCTAGATGCTGAAAAAGCATTTGACAAAATCCAACATCCATTCATGTTTAAAGTATTGGAGAGATCAGGGATGCAAGGGACATATCTAAACATAGTAAAGGAGACATACAGCAAGCCTATAGCCAACATCAAACTGAACAGAGAGAAACTTAAAGCAATCCCACTGAAATCAGGGACAAGACAAGGCTGCCCACTCTCTCCATATCTCTTCAACATAGTGCTGGAAGTCCTTGCTAGAGCAATAAGACAGTTGAAGGAGATCAAGGGGATACAGATGGGAAAGGAAGAAGTCAAATTATCACTATTTGCAGATGATATGATAGTATATGTGAGTGACCCCAAAAACTCTACCAGGGAACTCCTACAACTGATAAACACCTTCAGCAAAGTGGCCGGATAAAAAATTAACTCAAAAAAATCAGTAGCATTCCTGTATACAAAAGACAACAGGGCTGAGAAAGAAATTAGAGAAACAACACCATTCACAATAGCCACAAATGACATAAAGTACCTTGGTATAACCCTAACCAAGCAAGTCAAAGACTTGTATGAAAAAAATTTCTAGTCTCTGAAGAAAGAATTAGAGGAAGATATGAGAAGATGGAAAGATCTCCCATACTCATGGCTTGGCAGGATTAACATAGTAAAAATGGCCATCTTACCAAAAGCAATCTACAGATTTAATGCAATTCCCATCAAAGTGCCAACATAATTCTTTACAGACCTGGAAATAAAAATTCTCAACTTCATATGGAATAACAAGAAATGGAGAATTGCTAAAACAATCCTCTACAATAAAAGATCTTCTGGATGTATCTCCATCCCTGATCTCAAGCTGTACTATAGAGCAACAGTTGTAAAAACTGCATGGTACTGGCATAGAAACAGAATGGTGGATGAATGGAACCAAACAGAAGACCCAGAAATAAACCCACACACTTACGGACACCTGATTTTTGACAAAGATGCCAAAACCATACAATGGAAAAAAGACAGCATCTTCAACAAATGGTGCTGGTCCAACTGGATGTCTACATGTAGAAAAATGAAAATAGATCCATACTTATTACCCTGCCCAAAACTGAAATCCAAGTGGATCAAAGACCTCAACATAAAACCAGACACATTAAATCGGCTAGAAAAATAAGTGGGGAATGCCCTAGAACTCATTGGTACAGGAGAAAACTTCCTGAACAGAACACCAACAGCAAAGGCTCTAAGAGCAACTATCAATAAATGGGACCTCATGAAATTGAAAAGCTTCTGTAAAGCAAAGGACACCGTCATCAAAACAAAGCGACTGCCTACAGATTGGGAAAGAATCTTCACCAACCCTTTATCTGACAGAGGACTCATATCCAATATATATAAAGAACTAACCAAGCTGAAAAGCAATAAACTAAGTAATCTACTTAAAAAATGGGGAACAGAGCTAAAGAGAGAATTCTCTGTAGAGGAATATTGAATGGCAGAGAAGCACTTAAAGAAATACTCAACCTCATTAGCCATTAGGGAAATGCAAATCAAAACAACCCTGAGATTTGACCTTATATCCATCAGAATGGCCAAGATGAAAAACTCAAGGGACAACACATGCTGGAGAGGTTGTGGAGAAAGGGGAACCCTTCTCCACTGCTGGTCTGAATGTAAGCTGGTACAACCACTCTGGAAATCAATCTGGCGCTTTCTCAGACAACTAGGAATAGTGTTTCCTCAAGATCCAGCCATACCACTCCTAGGCATATACCCAAAAGTGGCACAAGTACACAAAAAGGACATTTGCTCAACCATGTTTGTAGCAGCTTTATTTGTAATAGCCAGAAGCTGGAAACAACCCAGATGCCCCTCAACCGAAGAATGGATGCAGAAACTGTGGTACATCTATACAATGGAGTATTACTCAGCAATGAAAAATAACTAAATCAGGAAATTTGCAGGTAAATGGTGCGACCTGGAAAGGATCATCCTGAGTGAGTTGTCCCAGAAGCAAAAAGACACGCATGGTATATACTCACTCATATAAACATACAACATAGAATAAACCCATTAAAATCTGTACAGCTAAACAAACTAAGCAAAGGAGAGGACCCTAACTAAAATGTTCAATCACCATCCTGAAAGGCAAAGAGGATAGACATCAGAAGAAAAAGAAAATAGGAAACAACCTCGGAACCTGCTACAGAGGGCCTCTGAAAGGCAGAAGAAAACAGGAAACAATTTTGAAACCTCCCACAGAGGGCCTCTGAAAGCCTCTGCAGTACAGACTGTCAAAGCAGATGCTGAGCCTGATGGCCAACTGATGGGCAGAGTGAATGGAATTGTATGTAAGAAGTGGGAAATAGGAAGAGCTGGAGGGAATGGGAACTCCACTAGAGCAACAGAACAAGATAATTTGAACAGGAAACTTCCCAGAGACTCATACTCCAACCAAGGACTATTCATGGAGATAACTTGGAACCCCTGCACAGATGTAGCCCATGGCAGTTCAGTGCCCAAGTGGGTTACATAGTAATGGGAAGAGCAGGATTGGCCTGCTCGTTGATCACCTCCTTCTGAGGGGGGAGCAGCCTTACCAGGCCACGGTAGAGGACAATGCAGCCAATTTTGATGAGAACTGATAGACTAAGATCAGAAAGGAGAGGAGAACCTCCCCTATCAGTGAACTTAGGGAGTGGCATGCATGCAGAAAGGGGAGGAAGGGTGGGATCCAGAGGGGAAGAGGGAGGGGCTAATGAGGGGATAAAAAATGAATAAAGTGTAATTAATAAAAAATTTAAAAAAAAGAAATGCTCAACCTCATTAGCCATTAGGGAAATGCAAATCAAAACAACCCTGAGATTTCACCTTACACCCATCAGAATGGCCAAGATGAAAAACTCAAGTGACAACACATGCTGGAGAAGTTGTGGAGAAAAAGGAACCCTCCTCCATTGCTGGTGGGAATGTAAACTGGTACAACCACTTTGGAAGTCAATGTGGTGCTTTCTCAGACAATTAGGAGTAGTGCTACCTCATGACCCAGCTATACCACTCCTAGGTATATACCCAAAATTTGCTCAAGTATACAAGAAGGACATTTGTTCAACCATGTTTGTAGCAGCTTTATTTGTAATAACCAGAACCTGGAAACAACCCAGATGTCCATCAACAAAAGAATGCATACAGAAATTGTGGTATTTTTACACAATGGAATACTACTCAGCAATCAAAAAAGAGGAAATCATGAAATTTGCAGGCAAATGGTGGGATCTAGAAAAGATCATTCTGAAGTATCCCAGAAGGAGAAAGGCAAACATGTATATACTCACTTATATAGACCTACAAGATATGATAAACATAATGAAATCTACACACCTAAAGAAGATAATCAAGAAAGCAGACATGGGCGAAGATGATCAATCCTCATTTAGAAAGACAAATGGGATGTGCATTGAACATATGACAGGAATTTACCACAGAAAGCATCTGAAAGACTCTACCTAGCAGTGTTTCAAGGCAGACACTAAGACTCATAACCAAACCATGTCAGAGTGCAGGGAATCATATGAAAGAAGGGGAGTTAGTATGATATGGAAAGGATAGGAGCTCTACAAGTACCAAATATATCCAGGCACAAGACCTTTTCTGAGACTGACACTCAACCAAGGACTATCTATGGATATAACATAGAACTTCTGCTGGGATGTGGCCCGTGGTTGCTCAGTAACCAAGTAGTTTTCCAGAGTAAGGGGAACAAGGACTATTTCTAACAGGATCTCAAGGGCAGGCTCTTTGACCTCCCCTCCCCCCAGGGGAGGAGCAGTCCTGTTAGGCCACAGAGGAGGACTTTGCAGCCAGCCTTGAAGATACCTGATAAAACAGGGTCAAATGAAAGGGGAGGAGGTCCTCCCCTATCAGTGGACTTGGAAAGGGGCAGGGAGGAGACCAGGGAGGGAGTTGGGGAGGGGGAGGGAATGAATGAGAGGGATACAGCTGGGATACAGAGTTAACAAATTGTAACTAAAAATAAAAATAAAATAAAATAAAATGAAAAGAAGAAAAAAAATGGAATGCTCAATGTCCTTAGTCATCAGGGAGATGCAAATCAAAACGACCCTGAGATTTCACCTCACTCCCATCTGAATGGCTGAGATAAAAAACTCAAGTGACAATACATACTAGAGAGGATGTGGGAAAAGAGGAACTCTACTTCATTGCTGGTAAGAATGTAAACTTGTACAACCGCTCTGGAAATCAATCTTGCACCTTCTCAGACAATTAGGAATAGTGTTTCCTCAAGATCCAGCTATACCACTCCTAGGGGTACATCTGAAAGATGCTCAAGTACACACCAAGGACATTTGCTCAACCATGTTTGTAGCAGCTTTATTCACAATTGATAATTCTTCAGTCTGTAATAAAACCTGAAGGTGGTGCTTTGGCAGGCCCCATCTCCCTGTGGCATTGCAGTCTGTAGCCTACAGGAGTTTTCTCAGAGAATGATTCTAAACTTCAGTTGCTCCCCCGCATAACTGTGTGTGTAACTGTATTATGTTTCTTCTAATCCAATATGCAAGTTCCGTAAACTGTAAATTCATCAATGACAAACATCTTCACTTTTCTTACTTTGTAATTAAATTCAAAATTTAATTAAGAGTTTTGTTTTCACCAACATAGTCTCTTTCCTTATTTTGAAACATTTAACTTTTTAAATTTTATCCTATGTCTGTGTATTTATATATAGGTATGACACATACGTGCAGGTGCTGGTGAAAGGAAGAAGATGGTGTATGATTATCTGAAGTTACAGGTGATGGCTAGCCATCATGTTGGGGTTTGGAAATAACCTGTATCCCCCGAAAGAACAGCAAACCTTCAAATCCTGAACCATCTCTGTAGCTCTTCTTTCCTACTGGAGCCATTGCTCATGAAAACTCATGCTCACCCTGGCTCCATGGTGGACTTGCATGTTGCATCATTGGTACTGCCCAGCCAGCAGTGGGCTGGAGAGAGCGTGATTCTTGTCTTATAATCCTTCAGCCAAGTCTATATTCAAAACAGCTTGGCTGTACAGTCTCTAGTATCTGCTTAGAAGGCCAAAGTTGTTGCAAGGTGACATAGTCATTGTATGCCCCTCTCCCTGTTCAAGTAGGGCTGTTTCTTTGATAATTAGAATCAACAACCTCACTTCAGAAGACATTGAAAGCAACACCTAACTCCCTGTTTTCAGACACTGACCCACATCCACACCTCTTCAGTATTATGTGAAATCAGATTCTTAATTCTTGCCATTCTCCCTAAATTCTCAGCATACTCTTTCTTTCTATGAGATGATAGCAAATAAAATAAAATAAAATATCTCACTCATTTTCAGTGTCAGTAATTATGTATGTAATAAGGAGGAATCCACAAATTAAATCTCTTAAATATATGAAAATAAAAAGAGATTAAGATTCACTTATTATTATCAGATTATATGAAGTAAGGTCAACATAAAATTTGAGAGTCTGTTCCAATTTTTTTAACTTTTTTATTTCTTATTAATTACACTTTATTCATTTTTTATCCCCTCATAAGCCCCTCCCTCCTCCCCTCCCAATCCCACCCTCCCTCCTATTTCTGCATGCATGCCCCTCCCCAAGTCCACTGATAGGGGAGGTCCTCCTCTCCTTTCTGATCTTAGTCTATCAGTTCTCATCAAAAGTGGCTGCATTGTCCTCTTCTGTGGCCTGGTAGGGCTGCTCCCCTCTCAGGGGGAGGTGATCAAAGAGCAGGCCAATCAGATTATGTCAGAGTCAGTCCCTCTTCCCATTACTATGTAAACCACTTGGACACTGAACTGCCATGGGCTACATCTGTGCAGGGGTTCTAGGTTATCTCCATGAATAGTCCTTGGTTGGAGTATGAGTCTCTGGGAAGTTCCCTGTGTTCAACTTTTCTTGTTCTGTTGCTCTCCTTGTGGAGTTCCTGTCCTCTCCAGCTCTTACTATTTCCCACTTCTTACATAAAATTCCATTCACTCTGCCTGACAGTTGGCCATCAGGCTCAGCATCTGCTTTGATAGTCTGCAGGGCAGAGGCTTTCAGAGGCCTTCTGTGGTAGGTTCCTAGTTCTTTCTTGTTTTCTTCTTCTGGCTTTCAGAGGCCCTCTGTAGCAGGTTTCTAGGTTGTTTCCTGTTTTCTTCTTCTTCTAATTTATAACTTGTGGTCTCTTCTGTTCTCCTTTTTCTCTACAGTCAGATATTTACCTCCCACTTTATATTATTACCTAGTGAATGGAGATTGAGTATGAACTATAAGCTTTGTGTATCGCTTAAATATTTGGAGAAAATACAGAATGTTAATACAGTGGGAGAAAGAATAAAAAATAATAATATTTGCAGTAGATTGTGTTGTTTTTCTTATCCCTCTAGGAAGCAACAATCCAATACATAAAATGCATATACTTAAATGGCTCCTCCCATATACTCCTCCCATATACTCTCTCCCTCTCTCTCCACCTCCCTCTGTGTGTGAGAGATTTTATTTGAGTAAAACTACCCTGATGTAACTGTTAACACATTTCTTTTTCAGCAAAGGGAAAAACATTTGCATGTAGCAAAATTCTTTACCCAATTCTTTAGCCATATCTGAAGTTCTGTCACAGTCAGCTGTTAAGAACTCTGTGTGCTAACTCTTGTAATTCTATGGATTTCAGCAGTTGATTTGATTTTGCAGTCTTGTGACTGACCCAGAAATATTTGCTACATGTTTCCTTAGGAAGAAGTGAAACTTTACCATGAAGGCCTGAAGAGTTTAGTTTTGTGATACACTGCTTAATGGCTAACTATAGGTCATTGCATAAAACATATAAATCAGACTCAAAGACATTGTTTTATCTAGTGGGTATCATAATCTAGGATTTGAGAGCTAAGGGCAGCCTGGAAATATTCCATAAGAAAATCATTATTTCCTGAGTAGTATTCCATTGTGTAAATGTACAATTTCTGTATCCATTCCTCAGCCGAGGGACATCTGGGTTGTTTCCAGGTTCTGGCTATTATGAATAAAGCTGCTACAAACATGGTTGAACAAATGTCCTTGTTGTGTACTTGAGCATATTTTGGATATATGCCTAGGTGAGATACAGCTGGATATTGAGGAAGTGCTATTCCTAATTGTCTGAGAAACACCCACCAAGGAGGAATGATTTGAATTGTAGCTCACAGTGAGCTTTCAGTGGTCTATGCACTGTAGGTGATGCTCATCTGCATCCTGTGGTGAGCACCACTGGGCTGCGGGTGGGTTGTCTGATGTCCACCCTGACTCTAACTCCTACTACATCTTTGTGAACCACCTTTTAAGCTTTGCTATGTCCTTCTACATAAAATCTGCTTAATCCTTTACTGCCCGACTGTAGATGCAGATGACAGGGCACACAGGTAAAGCACCAGAAGTCAGTGTGCTTGGGATGTGTTTATTAGGCTCAGGGCCTCATGGGCTTTATTCGTTTAAGGAATGTTGTGTTGTTGCTTTTTTTATTTTTCAGTGTCTACAACTCAAAAAAAACTAAGAGCAGAAAATGTCCATCTTAGATTATAAAACTGTTTATTATTAGTTTAATCATAAAGCATACATAGAATTTTCATATACTTACACACATAGGTTTCATTGAGAAACTTCCTTTTGTAACACCTAACTACCTATGCACCTTAGTCAGGTGGCATAATGAATCACCACAGAAGAATTTTTAAATAGTTACAAATGACAAATTATAAATAATAAAAAGGTAAGTATGGCTTTCGAACAACCAAGGGTAATCTGGTTTTCCATGAATTTTAAGCAAGCCATTTTACAGATTCAGGTTATCAAAATGAAAGGAAACTGCAATGAACTCTCTCTAGTATCTGACCTTGAAACTGATAATGAACTAACTATTCCAAAACACAGCTTGAGGGGATGAGGGCATGCACAATGGCATTGAAACTGGGGCATCCACTCTGATTTTCAGGCTTGTATTGTTTGAGCAAATATCAAGGGTCTAATGGTTTGATATGCACGCACAGCCCAGAACCCTCCAAATCCACCATGTGTCATGCCACCCATGCAAATGCTATGCTTGACTGGCAGAGAGAAATAAAAGTTTAAAAATATATTCTCATGTCAGCTCATTACCTTGCTCTCGATGGCCCAGCAAGAGGCAACCTGTGTGTCAGTCACAAATGACAGAAACCTTTGCTTTTGTGATAAAAGGCCTGTGAGGTTAAACACGGTGGTCATCAGAAGTTATTTAATACTAGTTTGACTCCTGTTACTGTGACATTACACTCAGCTAATGAATTCTGTTGTTGTGCTAATGACTCAGGAGTGAAGAGACTGTGAAGACTTTTCTACAGGTCTAAATTTACAGGGCATTGTATGGAGTACTTTCTTTGGTGTTTTCTGAATGTCCTGGGTGTGACCCTTATCAAGATACAGTACTTATGAGCAGGAATAGACTCTCTCAAAGTTCATAACCAGAATGAGAAATCTACCCTGCTTCTCACTGTTCCTCATTTTTCTTCTGCAGCCATGAAACTGCTTAAACTGCTTTTCTCTCAACTTCTAGGCTCACCATTAAATTCATTAAGTTCAATAAGAACTCTTTAAGATATAAATTCTCAAAAATCAAAGAAACTTTTCAAAAAACAGCTGTGCTCTAATAGAAGGCTGATTAATTTCTGATTCTCTTTAACATAACTAAGTAGGGCATCTTGGCTCCATTGCAGCTGAAAATGCTTTTCTTCTAATACCAAATTGGCATTTATCTAATGATCATAATGAAGGCAAATACTACATGTTAATATTTCTGTAAAGCTGGAAGGAGCTTATAAAAATCAAAGGAATTTTACTTTGGAAGAAACAAGTTTCTGGAAGTTTCCTCATAGTTTAAGATAATTCAGACCTATGTGTCTGAGTAACTGTTCCTGTGATTTGTAGGAATAGCATGCATTTTAAAGAACTGAGACAGAACCAGACTTAGTGGTGCATATCTGTAATACCAGCACTCAGGAAGCAAAAACAGGTATATCTCTGTGTTGGATGCCAACCTTCTCTACAAAGAGAGTCCAGGACAGCCAAGGCTGCACAGAGAAACCCTGTCTCTAAAACTGAAAGAAAAAAGAAATGAAGAAAGAAAGAAGGAAAGAAGAAAGGAAGGAAGGAATTAAAGAACTCAGCCAGAAGGAGAATTTACATATTGTAAGAGGCCCTTGTTATATCTTTACTGTGTTCTTTCTGTAACCAAGTGATTTTTCTTTTGGATCAAACTTATATTAAATCACATTTCTCTTACTGGGTTTGAAACCCTTCTGTCATAATTTCGTCACACAGGTTGTAAATGTTGTTTTTATTTCCTTAGGTGATGGGATGAGATGAAAATCATACCCAAGATTTACAAATGCATGTCTTGGGATAAGCCCAGAACATTTCTATTTAATTATCCCTAGGCCTAGATCTGGAAGCTTCTATGCTCCATACAATCTAATCTTCTGTAAGCCCGAACCTTGAAGGGTTGAGCTTCCATCCTCTGACAGCTAACCCAGGCCTACAATATTTTTACCCTCCAAGACTTACTGCTAAATGAGCTCACCCTTTCTAGCTATTTCTGAACTCTGGTTGGCTGGCTCAACTCAACTGTTCTAGCTCAAAACTCCTCTCCAAGCTGACTTTCTCAAACTGGCTTCTCTCCACTTCTCAATAAATTGTTCTGCTTGAAAAAAAATACTTCTCAACTCCAAGAACTGAGCTGCATGCATACAACTGAACTGCACTTAAGTGCACAGAACTCCAGAACTCTGTTGAACTGTCTCCAACTTTCCTGCTCTCTCTCTCTCTCTCTCTCTCTCTCTCTCTCTCTCTCTCTCTCTGTGCTGCTCTTATGTAGTTTTTTTTTCTGTCTGTTCTCAGGAGAATTGGATGTATCCTATCTCTGACATATTCTGACAAATCTTTCTTTGATTTGTCACTTTGTCTGCCCCTCAATTAGAGAGCATTGCTTGGGATTAAAATTGTCTACTAAATTTCAGCCAGAAAGATAAAAGCTGTGTTGGGTCTATACAACAGCAGCTAGAGAAATTAAGGGTTTGTATTTCAGCCAGAGGAATTAAAAGTATGCATTAAGGGCATGGCTATATTCCAGAAGGATCATACAGACCTAGTTCTGTGGATGTCATCTTTTGTCAGAGCAGCCATGTTGCTGGATTTAAATTCCTCTATACAGATGGTGGCCAAAAGTGGGCATTCACAAGTGGGAAAACTGATTTTTTAATTATAGGAGGTAGTTTAGAGTAGAAGCACAAAATTAATTTGTTCCAATTACTCTCTGTAATATAAAACTTATACATTATAGAGTTTTGAAATGATGGTCAAGAATTCTGTACTTAGGAGCTTAGTGGTTAAGAACAATTGCTTTTCTAACAGAGGACTCAGGTCTTACTGCCCACATGTGGAGAATTAACTGTTACTCCAGTTTCAAGGTATTAGATGTCATCTTATGGACTCCATTGACAGCAAGCATGCATGTGGAACCCATACACAGTAGGCAAAACACTCATACACATAAAAAATACTTAGACAAACAGTAAGACTTCTATACTTTCTTGATTATGTTTGCTGTGAGGAAGGTTGTTAAACTTTTGAAGGATTTTACTCTTTTGACCTGAGAACTTTCACATTGATGTAATACAAGCCAACTTTTTTTGAAACTTGTTACACACTCTGATTTCTAGAAAATGAATTATTACTCATGCAATACTTTGTTTTAACCCTTCTTCCAATAGAGGCAGTTAATATGGTGTGACTTTGCATGTAAAACAGCAGTGAGCTCATTTCACCTTTGTATAGTGAAGATTTTCCTAATTTAAAAATCATATAAAGGAAATGAGGCACTTTTACACAATGGAATATTACTCAGTCATTAAAAAGGAGGACATCATGAAATATACAGCAAAAGGAGAGAACTAGAGAAGATCATCCTGAGTGAGGTAATCCAGGCACAGAAAGACATGAATGATATGCACTTCTGAGTAGATATACAGGATAACCATACAGAGACTCAAACAAGCTAAGTAATGAAGAGGGCCCAAGGGAATATGCTTAAATCTCATTAAGAAGGGGAAATGAGGGGCATCTGGGATGTTTCCAGCTACTGGCTATTACAAATAAGGTTACTACAAACATGGTTGAGCAAAAGTCCTTATTGCGTACTTGAGCCTCTTTTGGGTATATGCCTAGGAGTGGTATGGCTGGATATTGAGGAAGAGCTATTCCTAGTTGTCTGAGAAAGCACCAGATTGATTTCAAGAGTGGTTGTACAAGTTTACACTCCCACCAGCAGTGGAGGAGGGTTCCCCTTTCTCCACAATCTCTAGTATGTGTTGTCTCTTGAGTTTTTGATCTTAGCCATTCTGATGGGTGTAAGGTGAAATCTCAGGGTCATTTTGATTTGCATTTCCCTGATGATTAATGAGGTTGAGCATTTCTTTAAGTGTTTCTCTGCCATTCGATATTCCTCTGCAGAGAATTCTCTGCTTAGCTCTGTTCCCCATTTTTTAATTGGATTACTTGATTTTTTTTGCTGTTTAACTTCTTTAGTTCTTTATATATACTGGATATTAGCCCTCTGTCAGATATAGGGTTGGTGAAGATCTTTTCCCAATCTGTAGGCTGTCGTTTTGTTCTGAGGACAGTATGCTTTGCTTTACAGAAGCTTTTCAGTTTCATGAGGTCTCATTTATTGATTGTTGCTCTTAGTGCCTGTGCTGTTGGTGTTCTGTTCAGGAAATTGTCTCCTTTGCCAATGAGTTCAAGGGCATTCCCCACTTTTTCTTCTAAGCGGTTTAGTGTGTTAGTTATATGTTGAGGTCTTTGATCCACTAGGACTTTAGTTCTGTGCAGGGTGATAAGTAATGGATGTACAAATTGTGGTATATCTACACAATGGAATATTACTCAGCAATAAAGAAACAAGGAAATCATGAAATTTGCAGGTAAACGGTGGGATCTGGAAAAGATCATCCCGAATGAGCTATCCCAGAAGCAGAAAGATGAACACGGTATATACTCACTCATATAGACATATAATATAGGAGAAACCTACTAAAATCTGTACACCTAAAGAAACTAATCAAGAGGGAGGACTCTTGCTAAAATGCTCAATTCCTATCCAGAAAGGCAAAGAGGCTGGACATCAGAAGAAGGAGAAAAGAGGGAACAAGTCAGGAGCCTGACACAGAGGACCTCTGAAAAACTCTGCCCTGCAGACTATCAATGTAGATGCTGAGACTTATGGGCAACCTTTGGGCAGAGTGCAGGGAATCTTAGGAAAGAAGTGGGAAACAGTAATATCTGGAGAGGACAGAAACTCCACAAGGAGAGCAACAGAATCAAAAAATCTGAGCACAGGGGTCTTTCCTGAGACTGCTATTCCAACCAAGGACTATGCATGGAGATAACCTAAGACCCCTGCACAGATGTAGCCCATGGCAGTTCAGTATCCAAGTGGGTTCCATTACAATAGGAACAGGGACTGTCTCTGATATGAACTGATTAGCCTGCTCTTTAATTACCTCCCCCTGAGAGGGAAGCAGCATTACCAGGCCACAGAAGAAGACAATGCAGCCACTCCTGATGAGACCTAATTGACTAGAATCAGAAGGAAGGAAAAGAAGTCCTCCCCTATCAGTGACTTGGGGAGGGGCACGCATGCAGAGGGTGGAGAAAGGAGGGATTGGGACGGGAGGAGGGAGAGAACCACAGGGGAGATACAAAATGATTAAAGTGTAATCAATAAAGAAAAAAAGTAAAAAAAGGAAGGGGAAATGAAATAAACTTTGGAGGTAGATGGAGGAACATAACTCAGTGGGAGGCAGTGTCGGGAGTGATACAGGAGGGATCAAGTATGGACAGAACAGAAAGAGAGAGAATAAAAATTAGTGTGTGTTGGGGGGAACATCTCTGGGAGAAGCCAGAAACTTAGGACAAGGGACACTACAAGAAATGTATAGCTAAGACTCCAAGCAACAGGGAATGTGGTCACCTCCTGTAATCAGGCAAGATTTCCAGTGGAGGAATGGGAACAGCAAGTAACTCACAAAAACTTCCACCAAGAATTTGTTCTGCCTGCAAGAGGTACAGGTATAAAAACTCATCAGAAATTGAGGGAATGTTCAACCAATGACTGACCCAACTTGAGATCCATCCTATAAAAGAGGCAGCCCCTGACACTATTAAGGATACTCTTCTATGCTTAGAGACAAAAGCCTAACATAACTGTCTGCTGAGAGGCTTCATCCAACAAGTGATATAAACAGAGGCAGAGAACCACAACCAAACCTTAAGCAGAACTCAGAGAATCTTGTGGAAGAGGTGGTGGGGGCAGGGAATTGAAGGAACAAGAGAAGTCAAAGACACCACAAGAAGACCTACAGAACCCACTAACCTGGGACTTTGGCACCTCACAAAACTGTACCACCAACGAAGAGCATCCATGGGATGAGCCTAGGTTTCCTATACATATGTAACAAATATGCAGCTTGGTCTTCATTGTAGTTCCACTAACAACTGGAGTTGGGGCAGTCTCTGACTCTGTTGCCAGCATTTGAATCTTTTTCCCCTATTTAGGATGTTTCATGTGGCCTAATTGAAGAAGATGTGCCTAGTCCTACTGGAACTTGACATGCCAAGGAGAGTTGATATCCAGGGGAAGAGCCTGCTTTCTCTGATTAGAAAGACAGGTGCAATGGGAGGAGGGGAGGTAAAAGGACAGTGCTGGGAGGAGAAAAAGGAGGGGAAGCTTTGATCCAGATGTTAATTAATTGATTAGTTAATGGGAAAAAGACAAAATGTTATGAACAAGGTGTCAGCACGAAGAGAACCATCTTTGGTGACTATAGCGTGGATGTTTTTATAGGATGGAAACAATTCTCCCTCAGTGACTGCAACAGCTCATTTTCTGCCATGGCTGCTCCTGTGTCTCTTAGGTGACCCTGTGTAAGGACCACACAGCCTTCACATATGTTGGAGAGATTCTAATACAAACTGAGGTTCTATGTGTCTTCCATTCTCAAGAATTACTTCCATATATGTGGATGAGTAAACCTGGAGCAAACTGCAGCAATTGTTTTTTTTTTTTGTTTGTTTGTTTGTTTGTTTGTTTGTTTGTTTGTTTTGTTTACCAGGCTTACACAAATGTCTTATCTGGATGTTCTTACTAACCTAGGGCCATGGAACCTCGTGCTTGATTTGTGTTTCTCTCATCACTGAGACACTGATGGGTCATAGAACAAGTTAAATTCACATCTTTCATTAGCCCATATGATTCCAGTTTTACAGAAACCCACTGATTGCTGAATATCTGACAAGATCTTGTGCGTGGAAGAGCTTTGAACAGCACTCTGTGCACTGTGAACAGGGCTTGCTCTCTCTCTCTCTCTCTGCATCTTTAAGTGAACTAGAAAATCTTTGTGTGCATATATTGCATTTTACACATAGACTGCCATGTCTTTGGGACTGCATAGGCCTCTTGTAAATGCTGTCAGGTGTGTCATTTTGGTGGGTGTTCAGATTTTTATATGTCTTTATGGTTTTACTTAAGGAAAATGCATAGTATTACCCAAGTGTAACAGGGTTTTCCTGTAGAGACCCAGCATTCATCAGTCATGCAAGAGTGATTTGTATCTCCATCTCATTTTGTACTCTCTGCCAGTTAGAGCAAAGAAGAGCATGCTCACTCAGCTGTGCCACAGTTTTGTATCTCATGTTTCCTCCTATCTTATCTGAATGCATCTTAACCCCTGGAATCCTCTCCCTCTCCATCCCTCTCCCTCTCCCTCCCTCTCTCTCTCTCTCATATATATATATATGAGAGAAACCATGTAAACAGGTGGATGTACTCACTGATACTTTGTGTAAGGTTTAGAGATTGGCTTTTGCTCCCATGAGTCTTCACTGATGAGTTTACTCCAGCTGGATATAGTTTTATAGATATGTTGATGTTTAACCTTATTTGATTTGTATCTTAGTAAATACATTTGATAAATGATTTATTTCTCAGTTCAGTTCTGTACTGTTCTCTCTCTCTCTCTGTGTGTGTGTGTGTGTGTGTGTTTATGAATACTGTGATGGATAGATATTTTCCAATAACATGATTCACAAAATGAACACATCTAGACTCACCAAATTAAAATTCATTCATTATTCATATTTTACTGGGCAAGGCAGATAGACTTCCCTTTCCGTGCATCCATTTATTTTTATTTGTTCCATCTTTTTCATAGGAAACAAAGTCAACATTTTTCAAGTCTTAAACAAGAAATAGTTTACCTTCCCTGTTACTAGTTTCTTCGTTGAGTCACCTCAAATTTAATCTCTAGGAACTATTTCTCTTTTCATACAACCCACAAAGGATTCTATCTTCCTTTCAACGTACAGTGCCTGCAATGTTCACATTTCTGCCTGGTAATTATTCACATGTTATGTATGAGGTTCTTTCAATTGTATCTCATCTTTCTAATTTCAGTTTGAAGCATTCCTATCCAGGTTTAACATTATATACTGAAGTCCTCAGTAACACCAGGTGGGATGAGCATTTCATTTTTTAGCTTACAGGAAATAAATTCCCACGTGTTTGTGGTTCATTATAAAAGCAGGAGGATGCACATGAAGATGTGTCTATTATCATTGTAGCTAGAGGCATTAATAATATGGTTTTGAAATTGAAATTTAGAATCAGTGAATTTTGGAGTTAATTTTCCATTGGCCAATGAATACCAGTTTCAGGATTTTAATAGGTTAGGGGAAATGGGAATGTGTGGGCTCAGCATGACTTCATAAATGTGGTGTGGTTCTGCCAGAAGTTTGTTCATTTCTGGAAACCATTCATAATATATTTTAAACTGGTACTGAAACAGGGGTGACTTTTCTCAAAACAAGCTTTTCTACATTAGAACCTTCTGATTTCTCTCAGCCCATAAAACACTTCATAGGCTGTGCTCATTTTTCTTTACCAGTACTTTTCTACAGCTAGTGAATTCTCCAAGGAATCTCTCTCCATAGAGACCATACCAGACAGCCCAACTCTAGGCTGTTCTCGAGATCCTGTTTTCAAATAATGATTCGGATAAACTGGAGATTGGTTCCCTTTCCTGCATCCCTGGCAGCTGGAATAATTCTCCAAAGACTACTCTTTGGAGCAAACAGATGGCTCTGTAGACGTGTGCTTTCCTTTTGATTGTACCAGCTTTGAATAATTTAAACTTCCAAATCTCTATAAAACTACTCTATTCCCATTTCCCAATACAATTTTCCCTCTTTTTGCCTCAGAAATTCCTACTTCTATTTTAACATTTGGCTGAAACTTTGCTGTTTTATAAGGGGCTTCATTGTCGCCTGCCTCCCCGCTGTTCTTTGTTACAATTTTAGATAAGTATGGCTTTAGAAAACTAAGACGCTTTGAGAAACTCCTGTGCTGGTGACTTTCCTGCTTACCATTTGGAAAGCACTTTGTATACATAAACAGCATATTAGCCAAGTGAAGCTGTTATCACAGCTCCTGTTGGTCTGCACTTGGCTCTTGCTTTAGAATTACCTCAAATAGTTTCAGACTTTTATCATTGTGTTACATAGCACTCAATAATACGTATGAGCTTTGGTGATTATTTCTCTGAGAAATAGCAGTCCTATCTCTGATGAAGAGTCACTGCTTTTCCTGGGGAAACAAAGCAAACTGGTCATATTCAGAGATATTTTCATAGGAATTAAACTTTTCTTTCCAAATCTGAAGTTTTCCCATCTTCAGATTAAGAAGACTGTCCAACAGTAGTGCAAACACTCCTCTGCGATATGGTGATCTGGCAGGATGCTCTGTCTACTTGTAGAGAGGCACAAACACTGCAGCTTCTACTGCTGACTGGAAGCTCTGTCATGTGAGGCCCTAAAGCTGTGGTTCTGCTCTAGAGGATTGTCTGGGCTGCGCTCACCTTTTTTCCTCTCCCTCCTTTCTCAAGCATAGCTGAGATACGAGAATAAAGACCACAGAGGTATGTGTGCACAAGCCATCAGGACTACATTCAATTTGGAATCAGCCCTCTCATCTGAGGAGGCGAGAACAGTACTCTCTACAGTGAGCAATTAGCTTTCTCCAAATGATTTTCACATTGTCTTGTGTTTCAGTCGTCTCTCTTAAAGACAATATTACCTTTGATCATATTATGAAAGAAGAAGCTGAAGCAGTAGATTTACTCAGAAATGGGAGCCAGGGAAAAGCTCTGAGTATCATGGCACCATAGTCTATATTTTTTCATGTGGGAAGAAAAGAAAATAATAGATTATTTGGGGAACAACCAGATATATTTCATATAGGATACTCTTCTTTTATATTATGTCCTTATCAATTTAAGAAATATGATATAAAAGTCATTATTATTTTGTTTTTTTTGTGTATGAAATTTGGAAAACAGAAACTCAGAGCAAGTGAACAAGACTGTGTAAACTCGTATGTTTCACAGAATTCTTCCTTACAGAGTATGATGTTGACAATGCAGAACAATAACCAATAATCAGGAACCTTTACAATCACCTCATGCCTTTTGATTTCAGCCATTTGTGGACGTGATGTCACCCCATTTCTTACAAATTGCATACACTATTTAGCAGATTTCCCTGGCTGAGTGTTTTCTATGTATTAAATGCAAATGATAATTTTCTAACTTTGTTATACTTCTCTGTGAAGGAAATTTTATTAATGTGACCGAAGCTATGGTCATCTGAGAGGAGAAGACTGAACTCATCACTTGAGAATGCACCTCCAGAAGAGCAGGCTGTAAACAAGCCTATGGAGCATTTTATTAACAAGTGGCGTATGTCAGAGCTCCTGTCTCAACATGGGCATTGTCATTCCTGGGCAAGTGGTACTAAGTTGTATATGAAGGCAGACTGATACAACTCCGGCACAGATGTAGCTCATGGCATCCCAGTATCCAAGTGGGTTCCCTAATAAGGGGGACAGGGGATACTGTGACATTAATTCAGTTTCTGGCTCTTCAATCACATCCCCCGGGGGATGTGGTCTTGCCTGGCCACAGAGGAAGACAATGCAGCCAGTCCTGATGAGACTTGATAGGCTATGGTCAGACAGAAGGGGAGGAGGACCTCCCTTATCAGTGGACTAGAGGAGGGTCATGGAATGAGAAGAGGGAGGGAAGGCTGGATTGGGAGGGCATAAGGGAGGGGGCTACAGCCAGGATACAATGTGAATAAATTATAAGAAATAAAAAATAAATTAAAAATGATTTCCATAAAACTGAATTGTACTGGCATAGAAAGAGAATGACGGATCAATGGAATCAATTAGAAGACACAGAAATAAACCCACATACCTATGGATACTTGATTTTTGACAAAGATGCCAAATCATACAATAGAAAAAGAAAGTATCTTCAACAAATGTTGCTGGTCTAACTGGATGTCTACATGTAGAAAAATGCAAATAGATCTATACTTATCACCCTGCACAAAACTAAAGTCCAAGAGTATCAAAGACCTCAACATAAAAATAGACACCCTAAACCTGTTAGAAGAAAAAGTGGGGAAGAGTCTTGAACTCATTTGACACAGGAGACAACTTCCTGAACAGAACCAACAGCACAGGCTCTAAGAGCAACAATCAATAAATGGGACCTCATGAAACTGAAAAGCTTCTGAAAAGCAAAGGACACTGTCATCAGAATAAAATGACAGCCTACTGACTGGGAAAGGATCTTCACCAACCCTATCAGAGGGCTAATATCCAGTATATATAAAGAACCCAACAAGTTAAACAAAGAAACAAACAAACAAAACAAGCAATCCAATTAAAAATGGGGTACAGAGCTAAACAAAGAATTTTCAATAGAGGAATATCAAATGACAAAGAAACACTTAAAGAAATGCTTAATATTTCTAGTCATCAGGAAAATGAAAATCAAAACGAGCCTGAGATTTTACTTTACACCCATCAGAATGGCTAAGATCAAAAAACTCAAGTGACAACATATGCTGGAGAGGATGTTGAGAAAGGGGAACCCTACTCCACTGCTGGTGAGAATGTAAGCTTATACCACCACTTCAGAAATCAATTTGGCCCTTTCTCAGACAATTAGGAATAGTGCTTCCTCAATATCTAGTTATAGCTCTCCTAGGTATATATCCAAACCATGCTCACGTATACAATAAGAACATTTGCTCAACTATGTTCGTAGCAGCTTTATTTGTAATAGCCAGAATCTAGAAATAATCAGATGTCCCTCAATGGAAGAATGGATATAGAAATTGTTGTATGTTTACACAATAGAATACTACTCAGCAATTAAAAACAAGAAAATCATGAAATTTGCAGATAAATGGTGGAAACTAGGAAAGATCATCCTGAGTGAGTTATCCCAGAAGCAGGAAGACACACATGGTTTATACTCATGTGTGGATATTAGACATAAAATATAGGATAAACATAGTAAAATCTGTACACCTAAAGAAGCTAATCAAGGAGGACCCTGGGAAAGATGATCATTCCTCATTCAGAAAGGCAAATTGGATGGACATTGGAAGAGGGAGAAAACAGGGAACAGGACAGGAGCCTACCACAGAGGGTCTCTGAGAGACTTTACTCAGCAGGATATCAAAGCAAATGCTGAGACTCATAGCCAAACTTTGGGCAGATTGCAAGGAATCTTATGAAAGAAGAGGGAGCTAGGACAACCTGGAGGGGACAGGAGTTCCATAAAGAGAGCAGCAGATTTAAAAAAATCTGGCCACAGGGGTCTCTTCTGAGACTGATACTCCAAACAAGGACCATACATGAATATAACCTAGAACCCCCAGATCACCTGCACAGATGTAGCCCATGGCAGCTCAGTCTCCAAATGGGTTCCTTAACAATGGGAACAGGAATTATCTCTGACATGAACTCAATATCTGGTTCTTTAATCCCCTCTACCTGATGGGGGAGCAACCTTACCAGGCCACAGGGGAAAACAATGAAGCCAGTCCTGATGAGACCTGATAGGAGAAGGTCAGAGGGAAGGGGAGGAGGACCTCCCCTATCAGTGGACTTTGGGAGGGGCATGGATGGAGATGAGGGAGGGAGGGTGAAATTGGGAGGGACTAAGAGAGGGGAGATACAGCAGAGATACAAAGTGAATAGACTGTAATTTATAAAAATATAAATAAAATGTAAAAAGTGAAAAAAAAAAAAGTAGACAGACTGAACAACAATGAGGAGCAAGCCAGTAAGCAGCACCCCTCCAGGCCTCTGCATCAGCTCCTGCCACTTTTCCTGTCTGAGTTCATGACCTGACTTCCTTCACAAATAGGTTGTGGGTCAAACTGTAAGGTGAAATGAACCTATTTTGCTCCAAATGGCTTTTGTTCATGGCTCTTTATTACAGCAATAGGAACTCTAACTAAGATATTCCCGTAGCTCACAGAATGGAAGCACATCACTAATCTGTTTCTCATTCCACTCATTTCAGCATTTGGCCAACTGGCATTTTCTTCTTTGATTTCTTGTTTTCCCAGAGTTACATATGCACAGATTGTTATGGCTCAGCACAAGGCAAATTCTAAATATACCATTTAGATCATTTCAAGGTGACTTCTGGCTGAGAAGCTCATACTCCCTCCTGCTGTATCTCTCCATTCCCGGAGCTCCTCTTAAGCTAGTCCTCAAACCTCTGCTAAAGTCTTTAAGAAATTCCAACCATATTTTAAACTATCAATTTTTATGCTTTTCAATTCGGAATAAAAAAAATAGTCTGGGGCTATTTAAGAACTTCTTTAAGAACCTGAGAGAGCAGCTGGAGACAGGAGACAGGAGAGGTTATTGAGCGCTGGTCAGTATCTGAGTACAGATGTCCAAAGGCCAAGCCAAAAGCCAACTGTACCTTGCATGTGTCCATAAGCCTAGCACTGCAGGTAGCAGGGACAGCAGGTCTGTGTCTCACTGGCTACCAGCACACAACCAGGTCCTGGTAGCCACCCTGTCTCAAGGGAACAAAGCAGGGAGCAGTTCAATAGGACACTTGATACCTTGAAGATTATGAATAGGCAAAACACCGGTTTCTGCATATAATCACTCCCCCCACACACACACACAGGCACTCATATAAATCAAAGGAACTGATAGAAAAGCATCTTAAAATGGAATCTCAGAAAGTGCTCTTGTCATGAAGGAGCTTTGGAGCTTTGCTGACGTTGTCTTTGAGGAACACCCAGTTAATATAAAAAAACCTGCTCATGAATTGGCAAAGGTGTAAAGTCTTGTTTCAAGGTAGAACAGAAAGCTTCTGCCTTACGTTAAATGATACAGCCAAACAAACAAACAAAGTGAGAATGTCACAGACAAGTGGATAGATTTGCTGTTTTCCTTGTCTTTCCTTTTTTTAAATTTCTTTATTTTTTTATTAATTTCAGTTTATTCACATTGTATCCCAGCTGTAGCTTCCTCCTTCTTCCCCTCCTAATCACAAGCTCCCTTCCTCTTCTCCTCCCATGCTCCTCCCCTATTCCACTGTTAGGGGAGGTCCTCCTCCCCTTCCCTCTGAACATAGCCTATCAGGTCTCATCAGGACTGGCTTCATTGTTTTGCTCTGGCCTGGTAACGCTGTTTCCTCCTCAGGGGGCAGTGATCAAAGAGCAAGCTCCTGAGTTCATGTCAGAGACAGCCCCTGTTCCCATTATTAGGGAAACCCTCTTGGACAATGAGTTGCCATGGGCTACATCTATGCAGGGGTTCTAGGTTATCTCCATCCATGGTCCTTGTTTGGAGTATCAGTCTCAGAAGAGTCCCTTATACCTAGATTTTTTTTGTTTGTTTGTTTTGTTGCTCTCCTTGTGCAGCTCCTATCCCCTCCAGGTCTTTCTATCTCCCCTTTCTTTCATAAGATTCCCTGCACTCTGCCCAAACTTTGGTTATGAGTCTCAGCATCTGATTTGATACACTTCTGGGTAGCCGCTGAGACTCCTGGCCTTTCTTAAACTCAAGTTCCAGATCTGTTTCTTTTTCTTTTCTTTTCTTTTCTTTCCTATCCTTCCCCTTTCTTTTCTTTTCTTTTCTTTTCCTCTCTCTCTACCTTTATCTCACTCTCTTTCTTCTTTTTGGTTATGGCTTCCAACTTGATTCATTTGCTGTCTCCTTGAAGTCATTGTTTTAACCTTAGAATTTAAATGTATACATTGTTACCACTCACAACTCACATTATTTTTAGGAACCAACTTGATGGTAATAAACAATTTTATTCAAGTTTACATTCCCACCAGCAGTGGAGGAGGGTTCCCCTTTCTCCACAACCTCTCCAGAATGTGTTGCCACTTGAGGTTTTCACCTTTGCCATTCTGATGGGTGTAAGGTGAAATCTCAGGGTCATTTTGATTTGCATCTCTCTGATGGCTAAGAACATTGAGTATCTCTTTAGGTGTTTCTCTGCAGAGAATTCTCTGTTTAGCTCCATACCCCATTTTTTAATTGGATTGTTTCCCTAATAAGGGGGACAGGAACTATTTCTGACATGAACTCAATGACTGTCTCCTTTACCTCCCCCCACCTCCCAAGGGAGGAACAACCTAGCTAGGCCACATTGCAGCCAGTCCTAAAGATAGATACCTGATAAGCTAGGGTCAGATGGAAGGCGAGGAGGACCTCCCCTAGCAGTGGACTTGGAAAGGGACAGGGAGGAGATGAGGGAGGGAGGGTGGGATTGGGAGAGAATGAGGGAGGGGTCTACGGCTGGGATACAAAATAAATAACATGTGATTAATATTAAAAAATAAAAATTAAAAAAATAAACAATTTTATATGTGACTTGACTACATTAGTCAAAAAAGTTCTTATACTTACTGAAATAAAATTTATTTTGTTCAAATATCAAGTAAATGATGTTGATTTTTAAGCAAGGTTTTATCCCCCATTAGGTATGCACAGTTGGTTGTGAGATTTATAGATAAGTTTTATGTGTGCATTTACAATTGAGTTATAGTACACACACGTAAACTGAGGCACAGAAGAAGGGCATCACTTCCACAGTAAGTACCAAGAAAAGATGATGGCAAGTGTTTGCTGGTCACAACCCGTATAACTGTTCTACTCAATCCAGGATTCACTGGACACTTGGAAGCAGCCGCCAGATTGCTATGTGTGATGATGGAAAGCCAAAGCCACAGAGCATAGTCCCAATTGATACGTCAAAAGACCTCTCAGTGTCTCTGTGTCTCTGGGGCAGCAGCAGCAGGTGAGAAGATTCTTTTTAAATTTCACGGTTTCAGAACATTATGGCTATTGTGTTAAATCCAGAATTTTTTGTTTTCTGAAAAGAAGTTTTATTATCATAGAGATACAGCATTTGTTAACAGACTGCAATTGCTATTCTGCTTCAGAGTAGTCTATTCTAGGTAGAGATGGCATTGCTTGCACAGCTTGGATTGTTTAGGGTTTTAAGAGCTTTCCAGCTACTACTCTAGGCTGTGAAGAGTCACTGAAATATTTCATCCAAAGGATAACGTTATTCCTCTGCCATCTAGAAAGTTGGGCAATGGAGCAGGCTGTGACTGACTTCACTCTGGCAGGTGATAGGCATTTTGTCCTACAGTTTCTAGAACTTTCCCTTTCTTTTCTGTTCACTCTTCATCTAATGCTTCATTGTATTCTAAGCCAACTGATTGTCCTCTTGCCCAGTATATTAATTGCTAAAATGGGAACCTTAAAAATATAGTTGGGAAAAATGTGCTGGATTTGAAAGTACTATTTCAGAAATTCATAACTATGATGTGTGGCCTGAGGAAGCATTCTAACTGGACACATTTTAACTTGACCACATTTACCATTGCATGTTGATCATAGGTGAGCTGGACATACTAATTCATAGAGCTGCTCCAGTTCTATATAAAACACACAGAAATAGCCCCAGACATTCTCAGATGCCCTACAATCCCATGGGTCCCAAAAGGATTCTGGGTAAGATGAAAGCACTAAATCATGTTGCTTTCTTCCTTATATATCTAGAATGTGTATATTCTGGTTAGATACTCTTTTACCCTGAAAGCTGTGGTGGCAGACTAATCCCGTGTGATTGGTGGGCTCAGCTGGTGCCATCAAGGCTCCTTTCTCTCCTGGAAACTGACTTCATGTTTTGATATTTTCAACTCTTACAAAACCTTCTTGATAAGATCAAAGTATCAGATTGCAATTGTCTCCTTTTTATATTCCTCCACTGTAGTCTGTTGACCTTTTCAGTATTCGAAGCAAGGTTTCCAAAGAGCTGCCCACTCCTTTCTCCTCCTATTAAAATGTCCAGTGACTTGTTTTGGGGACTGAGATGACTGGCCAACTGAGATGAAGAATTTTAAAAAGGTCAGCATGGTTCAACACACCATGTATTTCTTGGGGTTGATAAAGTGTTTTTAATATGCACTTAACTGTTTTTTTAAATAAACACCAAACCTATTATTCTAAAACACAACATATCCTGCCAACCCCTTCTTAAACTGAATCTAACTTGTTTTTATGAGCTTTGTTTGTGTTCCTACATAAAGAACTGGAATTTACATAACCCATGTCAAAAAGATAAAGTTTCAAACTGTGAAAGCTGTTTGTAACCTTCATGAGCCCAGGGACATGTGCACCTCTGAGCCCAGCCAGCTACACCAAATTTAAGAACAGAAACATATAACTCACTGAAATAAATTGCACTGTGTTTTCTGCTTCTCCATTGACATTTCGGAGATTTTCTTTTAGCATGTCATCTGCATCAATGACATGGTTATACAGGGAAACCTGCTTTGCATTATTAACACAATATCTGCAGGAAGCAAGTTTAAGACACTTGGGCAAAGGTGAGGAATCAAGGGTGTTTCAGAGATATGTGAGCATCCACAGACTTTGGGGTCAGTACAAAACTTTGAATTCCTTTCACATTCAAAGCTAAACACATTAGAACACAAGATAACATTAGCACAGCATTTGTAACATGTACTGTCTGTGGCATATGTAAATGACACAAATCCGTGGATATAACAGCCATGTGAAACTATTATTGTTTTCCATTTTACCTGGTACCAGGGCATATAGCTGTTGCCTAGATACATAATTGTACAAATACTGAATTGAACAAAGGATGGGAATTGGGCACAAGTAGACATATAACTTACATGCAGATTGTGAAATTTCTTCAAAGGCAACACGGAAGCTAAAAGGAAAGGTAAGCATGGGTGGTGTGAACAGAAACTATGTCAGCTCACACCAAATGAAGATAACATGTATTGGGGTGTTTAGAATTTCAGATATATATATATATATTTTAATTATGAGGGAATAAATCAGGATCCTCACACTGGAACTTCAGAAAAATAAATATTACCACTTCAAATAAGTCTTCAAAATCACAGTCACAAAACCAGGCTTCAAATTTTGGGTATGTGTTTATGATGTGTGTGTCTGTGTGTCTGTGTGTCTGTGTGTGCATGCCTGTGTATATATATGTGTGTGTTTATAGAAGACTATTTCTATTCTATTAATAATAGCTGTTACTTGGAACATACATGCTGATAGGTGCATTGAATTAATGACTTTATTTTTATACTTAACTCTTGGAATTATCTCAGGACATAAAGGTGACATGAAAACCTAGTGCTTACTAAAGCCTACTTCCTCTAATATCAACTATGAAGTCCATGCGCTAAGTTGAAAAGGAATCAAAAGTATAATAGAGATAATATCTGCCAAGAAATTATAGTCGCAAGACTGATTAGGACCAAATGAATACATGTTTTTCTGTGGTGGTATTTTATACTTTGAACATGGTATTCTACAACTCTGATCTGACCACTTTCTCTTTTATTTTAGTTTTGGGACAGATACTCTGGTTATCTAGGTAAGATTGAAAAGTACCCTCATTTTGGACACATCATCTAACTGAGAAGGGGTTTTGTAATATACCCCACTCTGGGAAAATGACATATAATTATTAAAATATGACAAGTTGCAGGTTAGACAGACTCACTTCATTTTAAACAATTTCACACATAAAATATGTTTTCAATATTTATTGTTTGTTCTTAAAATTGGGAGATAAAATTTAGCATTGAAATAATCTTTCTAATCTAAACGTATTTGTCCTACAGATTGTAATTAATAAACTTATATTAAAAATTCATAAAAGTTCTTACATATTCTGTTCCTTGTCTTCTCTTGCTTCCAATGTCTATTCCATTTGCCTTTCTGAATTTAGGACTGAGCATCTTCCCTGGGGTCCTCCTTCTTGTTCAGCTTCTTTAGGTAAAGAGATTTTATCCTATAAAACCTATAAGTAGGTTTATCCTATATTATATGGCTAATATCCACTTATAAGTGAGTATAAAGCATATGTGTCTTTCTGCTTCTGAATTACCTCACTTAGGATGATCTTTTCTAGGCCCATCTATTTGCCTGCAAATTTCATGATTTCCTTGTTTTTAATTGCTGACTAGTATTCTATTGTGTAAATGTACCACAATTTCTGTATCCATTCCTCAGCTGAGGGGCCTCTAGGTTGTTTCAAGATTCTGGCTATTACAAATAAAGCAGCTATGAACATAGTTGAGCAAATGTTCTTATTGAATGGTGGGGAATCTTTTGGGTATATGCCCAGGAGTGGTATAGCTGGATCTTGAGGTAGCACTATTTCTGATTTTCTGAGAAAGCACCAGATTGATTTCCAATGTGGTTGTACATATTTACATTCCCAGCAGCAATGGAGGAGAGTTCCCCTTTCTCCACATCCTCTCCAGCATGCATCATCCCTTGAGTTTTTGATCTTGGCTATTTTGATGGGTGTAATGTGAAATCTCAGGGTGGTTTTGATTTGCATTTACTTGATGACTAAGGATATCTAAGTGTTTCTCTGCCATTCGATATTCCTCTATTGACATTTCTGTTTAACTCTGTACCCCATTTTTCAATTGGATTACTTTTTGTTGTTTAACTTCTTGAGTTCTTTATATATCCTAGATATTAGCCTTCTGTTCAATATAGGGTTGGTGAAGATCCTTTCCCAGTCTGTTGGATGTCATTTTGACAAGGAATAGGACAGGAGCCCACCATAAGGGACCTCTGAAAATTCTACCCAGCAGGACATCAAAGCAGATCTGAGACTCATAGTCAGAGTGCAAGGTAGGCAACTCAGTCTCAAGTAGGTTCCTCAGTAAGGTGATCAGCCGGTATCTCTGTCATAGAATCAGTGGCTGGCTCTTTGATCACTTCTTCCTGCAGTGGAGCCTTGCCAGGCCACAGAGGAAGGCAATGCAGCCAATCCTGATTAGCCCTGATAGGCTATAGTCATATAGAATGGGAGGAGAACCTCTGCTTACAGAGGGCTAGGGTAGGGGCCTAGGAGGAGAAGAGGGAGTGAGGGCGGGACTGGGAGGAGACAAGGGAGGGGGCTACAGCCAGGATACAAATTGAATAAAATGTAATAAATAATAAAAAATAATAATAAAATAAAAATTTTAAAAATTTTTTACAGGACACCTTACCCAGCACATGGACCAACCACTGTTGATGTGTCAATAACCTGCATCAGGGCAGGACTCCTGTGATACTCGATTCTGTGTTGCGACAAGGATATGTAATCACACAAATAACAAGAGGCCTCACTCTTCGTTACATGCTGTAGTTACAGCAGGTAGACACTGGCATTTAGCAGCCCCTGCGATATCAAAGAGATGCCCTCACTGTCCTGTGCAACCTCTGTTTCCTGGTGCTTGCTATTGCCATGCCTCTGGTCAGCTTGGCTTTGTCAATACAGACTACCATATGCATGAATACATCTAGGATTCTGCTTCTCACTGTGGTGTCTTTCACTGTTTGATTCACCCCAGTCTTTGGGAGGCTTTCTAACCCTTTCTGGATACATCCCACACTGAAGAATGTTTTGGGTACTCCTGTCCTTCAACAACTGACTTTCAGCACAGCCACTTCAACATATATGGTGCTTAGGTATTGAAGAGCAAAGCTGCTTGGGTTCATTGTGAAGATATTGCTTTTTAGTTAATTAATTAAACAGAATGACATACCAAGCTGCCCTTTGTGACCGAATCCTGTGAACAATCAATGACAAGGCCTGCTACTGTTATTCCATTGTTGTCCTGTTCTAGAATAGTTTTCCAGGAGGTGTGCAGTCAAGACTTTCTGGAGCATTAAGTTGGAATTTCCTCAGACAGCTCATCTCACACTCTCTACTCATGCTCCTGTGCAGTCTGTGAATATTCTTTGCTGAGAAGTCTGTTTGGGTCCTAGTCATACGTTTGAATTAAATTCTTGTCTTTATACTGAGTTTTAAGCTACCATTGAATATTTTAGAAAACATACAAATATACTTGGAAGCTCTGCACATATATTCTCCAATCTGCAGTTTGTTTATTTGTTTTAAAAAATTATTTGACAGTGTGGCCGGTAGGGCTGTTTTCTTTTTCTTTTTATGGGTGTTTACCTTATCTAGCTTGCTCTGGTCTGGTCCAGGTCTGGTCTTGGATATTGTACCTAAAAGTCATCACCTTATTATCACTTTGTGTAACTTACAAGGCTTATGTTCAGTTGTATTCTCATTTTTTGAATTCCTGATGGTAATTCACTTGTTATACTGCAAACAAAGCACAATCTCACCTAAATCAACAGCTAAAATATTATTTACTCAGAATGTGACACAAGGAAGATTCAAAGTGAAGAGAGTTCATGAGTTGATTTCACACAAAACAAAACAAAGTGGAAAACTACAGAAAGATTCGAGTAACTTTATAAGACTTTTGGAAGTAATTTAAATTCAAACGTGGACAAAGCAGAAAAGCTGCAGCTGGGATCAAAGTGTGAACGTAAGCATGAGGGACACACCTTCACAAGCTAAGGCAAACACAGCATAGAATTGTGCACTGTACATACCCCAATTTGTTTTCCATGTGAATGTTAAGTTGACTCACACCTTTGCTGGAAATCATAGTTTTGAGCCCAGCTATGGCTTTTTAAAATCTTTGTCCTTCATCCTTAGCTATTACTTATCATTTCCCAATATTACACATCTTTATTTTGGCCAACATGTAGTGTGTTGAAGCCAAGTAGTATGAGAACAGAAATTTTGTTTGCATGCCTAAATATTGGGCTAACTGTTACAACTCTGTCACTTTTCTGTACATATTGTCACATCAATTTGCTTTTCTTGGACCTTTGGATCATGCCAGAACTTTATATTAAATGGGGAAAATGACATCAGCATTAATTTTTTTCAAACTATGATGGTGGGATGTCAGTTTTTATTATTTTAATTCTTCCTTGATTTATTTTAATCATTTTTATAATTCTATCCATAAGTATCTTTTGGTGCATGTAATATTTAATGCAGTCATGCTACTTTTCATTTACATGGCTAACCACATTAAACATTTACTTCCCAAATAACAGCCAAGCAAAGGTTTGTAGTGCTTTCTTTTTTAGATAAACTCAAATGATAAAATGTGTTTATGTTACATATGTATTTTATTAGTGATTACATATGTATACATACATGCATATTTTACATGTACTCTATTAGATTTATACCAAGGAATCTTACAAAGGCAGAGAGGGTGGGTGCTTAGGTCAATTACAATGTCTCCACCTTCCACTTCTCCATTGCTATTGTAGGAGAGATATGGACTTTATGAGAACAATACATCCCATTCTTTTGCCATGGCTGCTTCCTGACTCCAGGAATTTTACAACAACTCTTTCAATTTCTTTCTACATGGCCACTCATATCATTTATAAATTTAGATAGTTTAAAGAGATTCAAGATTCCGTTATCTTTTCTTTTTATTACCTCTGCACAAGCTGTTGAGAAGCACTGCTTGCAATGTAAGTTCTTCCCTTGCGCCTGATCTTTGCATTCTCATTCTCCAGCATTTTCTTCTAGGATATACGACTTCCTCCAGCTTCTTAGACTGTATCCCATCTCCCAGCAAAGCAATGGGCCTCTGAAAGAGCTTTACATAGACTTTAGTATCACTATGATTTCAGCTATAGCATTCCCCACCTCACCTGCCTCATGGGTTCATGGGAATAGTACAATACAAAAAAAAAAAAAAAAAAAGTTTGTCGCCTGTCTCTTATCACTTCTTCTATTTATCAAACATCTAAATTTGAAGTCTGCTGTTAAATGGCTGTGAGCCTCTGTGGAAACCAATAATCAAGTAGTTACTTTCAAGAAATGGTGACAAAAGTCATTCCATTTCCACAGAGGCACAATCAGGGGACAATAAAGAGGAATCAGAATCTCAGCAGAGCAGCCATCAAGTCCTGATCTTCTAAGCCTGCCAGCCAGAACACACGGCATGGCAGCAGCTGTGCCATGATTGTAATATAATCCCCAGCCTTGCACACTACAAGCCACATGCCACACCCTGGGCTGGTTCTGTTCCCTGCCTGCAGTTTCCTTCCACAGTTCTCTGTGCTTCTCAAGCACCTAACCTCCTGCTTCTCATCACTGCTTTGACTTCAGCCTCACCATGTCACACACTGTTTTGTCATTGGATGCTTGCAGGAATGTGGAACCTACAGCTCACTGTGAACCTCCCTGGCTATCCTCAGAACCTCAGTGGAAACTTCTGTAAGTCCGTAACCACCACAGCTCCCTGTTGGCAAAGCTAATGCCACACATGTGATGGGGAGTCTAGTGCCTCATCTCTGGCACTGAGGTTCTCTGCCCTGCTGTGGTGCCTCTGTAGGCCCCACAGTGAGGCAGATCCTGGGTAACAAGGATACCTCACAACTTCACTACCAGACTCTTCCTTTCCCTGAGAGCTTTTGAAACAAATTCCCACCGTCAGATTTTGAACCTGTGAGGTCTAACTGAGATGACATATCCTTGGGCTTTTCCTCTATTGTCATGTTATATAAATCGTGGCTTATTTTAGGGATGCTAATATCTCTACCAACTGCCTCTTCCTTGATACAGATTTAGCATGCTTCTTTTCTGGCCAAACAACAAATTTTCCAAATGTTCCTCCTCTACTTCTGTTTAATCTTGTTTCTTCCTTTAAATCTGGCTAAACACAGACTCCTGGAAAGTAGCTTGAATGCTCTGCTATTTGGAAATTTCATTCCCTAGACTAATCAGTATAAGACCTTTAAAACCAGCTTACACAGTGTCTCAGACCCTGTAATAATTTAATTGTAATTTCTATCTTGGAATGAATAGGACAGCTCTTGATCAGATCTTTAGGGGCCCTCATTCTGTCCTGAAGTCTGTTTGCCTGTCTGCATGCTCCAGTGTCTCAGTGACCAGCACCCCTGCACATTTGAAGTTTACTTCTGGTGCTTTAACTTGCTTTGAGTCTACCTTTCCAACCTGCCCAAACTCCTGCTGTCCCAACACAAAGACTCTTCTGTATCACAGAGAATGATACCCCCAGCACACAGCCTCTCATTACCATGTCTTCCTGTGAGGCAGCATTCTGTCTCTAACTAAATGTGAGGTGTGAGATAATTAACATGCAAGGAAGGATGTCTTATTTGGGCTTCCTTTAGAGGTTCACTTCCAGGTTTGGTTGATCATTTTCTTTGGTGATAAGGCACTACATATTGATGGCAGCATGTTTCCATAGAAGCTGCTCATATCATGAAACCTGAGAAATAATGCAGTGGTGAACTGAGGTTCCAATATTCCTATTCATATAAGATTTCAGTGATCAACTTCTTTCAACTGGAGGGAACATTTTAATATGCCTCTTTTGTCCCAGTAATGCTAAGGACAGAGGGCCAAGCCTTTAATATGTGGGTCACTGGAAGAAAATTTAAGATATAAATGAGAGCAATAGGTCACCCAAAACAATTGGTTGAAACATGAGATACAAGAAAACACCACTAGGGGTTTCAGATTTTTTTTTCCTTTCTTTCTTTTTTTTTTAATTTTATTTTTTTCTTATCAGTTACATTTTATTAACTCTGTATCCCAGCCGTGTCCCGATCCCTCATTCCCTCCCAGTCCCTCCCTCCCTCATCTCCACCGTGCCCCTTGCCAAGTCCACTGGTAGGGGGGACCTCCTCCCCATTCATCTGATCCTGTTTTATCAGGTATCTTCAGGACTGGCTGCAAAGCTCTCCTCTGTGGCCTCACAGGACTGCTCCTCCCTTGGGGGGTGGGGAGGCCAAAGAGCCAGTCATTGAGTTCCTGTTAGAAATAGTCCTTGTTCCCCTCACTATGGGAAACCAATTGGTTACTGAGCTACCACAGGCTACATCTGAGCAGAGGTTCTAGGTTACATTCATACATGGTCCTTGGTTGCATGTCAGTCTCAGAAAAGACCCTGTGCCCAGATATGTTTGGTCCTTGTGGAGCTCCTATCCTTTCCTCATCAGACTAACTCCCCTTCTTTCTTATGATTCCCTGTACTCTGCCAAAGGTATGGTCATGAGTCTTTGCTTTGAAAACACTGCTAGTTAGAGTTTTTCAAATGCGCTCAGTAGACTCCTGTCAATGTTTAATGTGCATCCCATCTGTCTTTCAAAACAAGGATTGATAATCTTACCCCATGTCCGCTCTCTTGATTATCTTTTTTAGGTGTATAGATTTCATTATGTTTATCATATCTTATAGGTCTATATAAGTGAGTATATACCGTGTTTTTCTTTCTCCTTCTGGGATATTTCACTCAGGATGATCTTTTCTAGGTCCCACCATTTGCCTGCAAATTTCATGATTTCCTCCTTTTTGATTGCTGAGTAGTATTCCATTGTGAAAAATACCTCAATTTCTGTACCCATTCCTCCGTTGATGGACATCGGGGTTGTTTCCAGGTTCTGGCTATTACAAATAAAGCTGCTATAAACATGGTTGAGCAAATATCTCTTTTGTGTACTTCAGCAAAATTTGGGTATATACCTAGCAGTGGTATAGCTGGGTCTTGAGGAAGCACTATTCCTAATTGTCTTAGAAAGCGCCAGATAGATTTCCGGAGTGGTTGAAACAGTTTACATTCCCACCAGCAGTCGAGGAGGGTTCCCTTTTCTCCACAACTTCTCCAGCATGTGTTGTCCCTTGAAGGAGAAAAACCACATGATCATCTCCTTAGATGCTGAAAAAGCATTTGACAAAGTCCAACACCCATTCATGTTTAAAGTCTTGGAGAGATCAGGAATACAAGGCACATACCTAAACATAGTAAAGGCAATATACAGCAAGCCTATAGCCAACATCAAACTCAATGGAGAGAAACTTAAATCAATCCCACTGAAATCAGGGACAAGACAAGGCTGCCCACTCTCTCCCTACCTCTTCAACATAGTACTTGAAGTCCTAGCCAGAGCAATAAGACAACTAAAGGAGATCAAGGGGATACAGATCGGAAAGGAAGAGGTCAAAGTGTCACTATTTTTTCCTTTCTTTGGCTCATCTCTTTATCATCGATCTTCTAGATATCTTCCACTGTATCTATCTGTCTCTATTTAACTATTTATTTATCATCTATTGTCATGGAATGGTCAAAAGAATAAGCGATGGTTAACAATGACTTGGTGAATTAGAAAGGGGCTTGAGGAAAAACGGCAAAGGGCCTTTTACCTCAGGTGGACTTTGCTCCCTCTGTTGCTCTAGGATGTGGTTTTATGCCTTCTGTGACAAACATTTATATTCAGTTTATAAAACATGTTCTTGTTGGATGTCAGAACATTTTTATAGAACCCAATCTGGTCAGGGTATCCTGATCTGGACATGGTTTTCTGGCTTGCTTTCATGCTTTCCCAGATAAAATCTATAGTATGTGTCAGAAAATTCTATTTAAATTGGCCTGCCTTGAGAAAGTTCTGGGTAAGGGCTGCTCTGTTAAGTACCTGGAAACAACCCATATGTCTATCAATGGAGGAATGGATACAGAAATTGTGGTTATTTTTACACAAAGGAATACTACTCAGCAATCAAAAATGAGGAAATCATGATATTTGCAGGCAAGTAGTGAGCTCTAGAAAAGATCATTCTGTGTGAAGTATCCCAGAAGGAGAAAGACAAACATGGTATATACTCACTTATATAGACCTACAAGATATACTTTATTATGATAAACATAATGAAGTCTATACACCTAAAGAAGATAAACAAGAAAGCAGACATGGGGTAAGATGATCAATCCTCACTTAGGAAGACAAATGGGATGTGCATTGGACGTATGACAGGAGTCTACCACAGAAGGCACCTGAAAGACTCTACCTAGCAGCGTTTCAAAACAGATACTAAGACTCATAACAAAACCTTCTGCAGAAGGGGAGTTAGTATGACATGGAAAGGCTAGGAGCTCCACAAGGACCAAATATATCTGGGCACAGGGTTTTTTTTCGGAAACTGTTTCTCCAACCAAGGACCATATATGGATATAACCTAGAACTTTTGCTCAGAGAAAGCTCGTGGTAACTCAATAATCAATTGGTTTCCCATAGTAAAGGGAACAGGGACTATTTCTGACAGGAACTCAATGGTAGGCTCTTTGACCTCCCCACTCCCCAAGGGAGGAGCAGTCCTGCTAGGCCACAAAGGAGGACTTTACAGCCAGTCCTGAAGATACCTGATAAAACAGGGTCAGATGAAAGGGGAGGAAGTTCTCCCCAATCTGTGGACTTGGAGAGGGGCAGGGAGGAGCTGAGGGAGGGAGGGTAGGATTGGGAGGAAATAAGGGAGTGGGATACAGCTGGGATACAGAGTTAATAAAATGTAACTAATAATAAAATAAAGTAAAATAAAATAAAATAAAATAAAATATTTAGTGTGTGCTTCCTGGTATTTATTTACATGTTTTTCTGACCATATTTTTCTTAACTTGAACAACCCTCCTTAGAACATTGCTTTTTTTGTCAAATTTATATAAAGAATAAATTTAACTGAAACTGAAATAAGATTGTCTACAGAATTAGATGGTAGATTACGCCATTCCTTCAGGTCTTGAAATACCAGGTACAACAGACAAGATCTACAGGTTGGCTCAAAATTTGGAAACCTATGATCTATTTATTATCTATCTATCTATCTATCTATCTATCTATCTATCTATCTATCTATTTATCTACCTATCAGCTATCACCTATCTTACTATCATCTATATATCTATTATATCTTCATCATCTCCCTATAACTTATCTATCTATCTATCTATCACCTATGTTTATACCTATCATCTATTTATGTATTTATATATCATCTAATTTGTTCTCTTTTATATCAAGACAGCCATTTTATTTTCAAAAAGAAATTAGATTTTGTTGTAAATTATAAAACATTTCTTCTTTGAACTCACTATACATTTAAAAATTCTCTGTCTTTAAATAAGAGTCAACATATATGAAATACAAAATTTTGTGAATTTAGCTATCTAATATGGATGTTAAAACTAAATATGATGCTAGTATTCAATCTGAAACATGAAACAATGTGTAACTTGTCAGGAAGTTTATTATTTATTCTAGTGTAGTTATTAAGTTAATTTCAGCTAACAACGGCTTCTTCCAAGACTATCATTAATGAGGACTTCATATGTCATATTTGAAATAAGTGTGAATTGCTTTAGAGCTTTTTGAATAAGAGTGTTATTGCTTTTTAATATTAATCTAAAATTTTCATGAATTCTTAGATTATTTTTGAAGTGATAAATTACTTAATATTGACTTATTATCCTAATTAAGAGCACAATAAATAATGTAAGTGACCTAAAGTAATTACTGTGCAGAGTTTACATAATTGATTACAATTTATAGAAAATACTCACTGTAAGTTTTTATGAAAAGCTGATCCATTTAGTAGAAGCAAGGAGAATGAGCCAATGCTTATCAAATCATTACTCAGAAGAAATAGCTGGTGACGTTCTGGAGAAATTTTCTTTCTTCCAGTCCACAGGGGAACAATATAATAAACTGCCACTTCAATGTGCTAAATGATGTCCCAATGGACAGAGAGGAGAAGTTTCTCAAGCTCTAATTCGCACTGTGGGAGCAGTTTGCTCACTGGCAAGTGCAGGCCTGACGTATCAGACTTGAAAATGCCAGCACACTCAGGTAAATATAATTGGCAGCAAAAGAAAGTGCAAATAGCTACATCCCCTTCCTTTTTTTCTCCCCTCTTCCAAATGGAAAGCCCCTAATGAACCAGGGCGTGGTTAGAAGGAGTCTTATAGAGATGTAGGTCCCTCAGTGAATATTTTAACTCAGCAGGATCATCCCAGGGTTTTATGTGTGTTAATTGCCAAATATTTAAAAAATATGCTTAGGTGTTTCCACTGAAAATGAATGAAATTTCTGGAAATATCTCATTTATATTAATATATTTGTGATACTTAATTTGGTTTTCTTAGTTTATATAATTTTTTGATATTTTATGAAGTATTGGGAATATGAAAAGCTATAGAAAGCAATGCAGAATTTTGTAAAAAAAATTTTTAAAAAGGTGTCTTGATTTTCCAGAATGAGTAAAAGTGTTAGAGCATGAACAGGGCCACAAGTTTTCAGAAAAGATGAGCTCCCAGCATCACTTAACTGTGCCCAGCATGGTCCATAGTGCTTCATTAAAGCTACCCATTGGTGCATTCTTTCAGGGACAGTGTATTAAATTTGAATGAGAACATCCAAAGAGAGGTAAAATAACAAAATGTTGTATTTAAACCAAATCGCAAATGTTTGGTTTTACAAATAAAGACTAGGGAGTCAGATGCTGGGGTGAAAGTCTGCCAGCTCAGAGAGGCAGAGAGAGCACCCAGATGACCTTCCTCCTCAGCTGACTTCCCAAAAGGAAGGCCCCTCAAACTCAATGCCCCCCTTCTACTTCCTGTGCACTTTCTCTGTCCTCCTGACTTTCTTTTATTCCCTATATTTTCTCCTATGTTCACTCCCTGAAAACCTGTTGCTTGCCCTGCCTCTCTACCTAAGGTTAACTTTATTTAATTGTGTTTACAATCCTCAAGCAGAAAACTCTTGGATTAAAGGTGTTTTCTAGAGCTGAGCCATATCACAATTAAAAACAGTTTCCAGTAAACAACACAATCTCAGAGTTCACAGTTTGATAAAATATTCTGAAACAAGAAAAATCTTCAAATATGAGTACATATCCTGGAGTAACTGCAGAAACTAGGTAAATAAGAACAGGAGCATGGTTTTGGCAGGGGTAAAAAAACAATAGAGAGAAATAACAAGGTACAAGTGATTGGTGGGAGAAATATATATATATATTATATATTATATATATATATATATTCACTCCTCTCTGCATATATAATATATTAACCAAATATATAATTAAGTTATATATTAACTTAAGTGAATGTAAAACTATAACTATATATATACATATACATATATGTATACATATACATATATGTTCTCATTTGCGCTGACAGTGCTTCTTTAAGGAACCATAGAACACTTAACAAAAACCCGGAATCAGGAATAAGAAGCCCTCTTTTAAGTTGTTTGTAAGAGTTTTCCAAGAGACTCCCAGAAGATTAACCCTTCTTGCTATTGTCCTTGGTTGCCCCCAAAGTGAAGGGTTGGTATTTCAGGCACAGTTCCTGAGACGACTGAGCTGGAACTGGCCTGAATACCTTCTTCATGAGGACTAGTTTTATGGTACCAGAAGGTGCTATACAGACTTCTAAAAAAGGGAAGCCACCAAAACTCCTAACCAGCTACTGTGCCCATGAACTACAACAATAATCAGCATGGCACATTAACCCTAAGGGTACAGTATTGCTACACATGTATTGACAGGGACCAACAGGTCTCTAATTAAACTTCAGACTGTCTGAATAAGAAGTTAAGGAAGTATAGCCACTACCCAAGGCTATTGAAGACGTGGCTCTTGAAGAAGTACCTACAACCACATCTTTACTAAGCCAGCATAATCCATATAGTCTTCTTATCACCTATACTCACCTTTAAGGGTAGCCATCATCCCTCATTAAGGAAACATCTCTTTGAAACAGACATTAGTGAAAACCACAGCTGATCAAAACACAGAGTTGCGGAGCCCAGTCACAGTGGAGACAGCTCCAAATCAATGTCTGCCACTAAGGTTTGGAAACTATAGACCAGGAGGTGGGGAGCCTGCAAGAGCCAGAGACGCAGTGAGTTTGCTGTGGCGTCAGAAGCTATGCCCATAGAGTCTTACCAACATTACTGCCTAAACCTGAACAAGGACGATGGACATGCCAAAGTGGGTAGGAGAAATCCCATGAGTCCTCAGCCCTATACAAAGAGCTATAGGTAACTAAGGAACACTGGGAGTAGGAGAAATTGTGAGCCCTGACAACATACATGTAATGTAAACTATAATTCAGAAAGAGGAGTTTATATCATGGAATATATACGCATACACATATATACACACATATACATACATATATATGTATATGTATATAAATATCTATAGCTATTTGCATGTAAGAAAATTTAATGATAAAATATTGAACTTGAAAGAGCAAAAAGAGAAATATAAGTGAGTTTTAAATGAGGAAGGGAAGGGAAAAATAATATAACCATATTTTAATCTCAAAGATAAAGGAAAGAAAAATAAATATGGTCAAGGCACCTCAAAGGTTTGTGCTGATTAAAGGCTACAATTGAGTAGGGCAGTGATGAACAAGCTAGTCAGAAAGGTTAAATTACAGACTCACTTTTCATTCATATCTCCTTAATATAAACGCTTCAAAATCTTAATTTCTGCATACCATAGGAAAGGAGATCCAAAAGGAGATCAACAGAGCCATAAAAACTCAACCCTGAGGGCTGTGAAGAGAATAATACCTCAACCAAGGACAATGCATGGAAAGGACCTAAAACCCCGGCTCAGATGAAGCCAATAGACTCAGTCCCCAAGTGAGGTCCCTAGTAAGGGGAGCAGGAACTTTCTCTGGCATGAACTCAGTGGCAGGCTCTTTGATCATCTTTCCCCCTGGGGGCGGGGGAGGGGGGTGCAGCCTTGCCAGGCTACAGTTGAAGACAATGCAGCCAGTCCTGATGAGACCTGATAAGCTAGGGTCAAAAAGAAGGGGAGGAGGATCTCCCATCAGTGGACTAGAGGAGGGGCATAGAGGGAGAAGAGGGAGAGAGGGTGGGATAGAGAGGAGAGGAGGGATGAGGTCAGAGCCAGAATACAAAATGAATAAATTGTGTTAAATGATAATAATAAAAATTTAAAAATCCAGTGAAAGACTGAATGGAGGGATTTTAAAATTACAAATGAATTTATAAACTGTCTAGTCATAATCCCTTCTAATTAAGGGTGAACAAAACAAGTCAAATATGGGAAATTAGGTAAATATTATACAGTCAGATGATCAAGGAGGCAGATTAGAGCCATGAACCCTTTCCTTCCTATGACAATCTATTTTTTAGAATAAGCAAAATAATTCGAACTCACATAAGATTTCTAAACACAATGGAAAATAAAGAGATAAATCTTTATCTTTTAATTGAGAGGATCCTGTTGTTTTTGCTTGACAAGCTTGCAAACGCCATTCAAGGGACATTCTTATCAGGCTATTTGACTTCTTCAGTGATCCTTTGAGAATAATGAACTTGTGCATATTCTGGGACTTTATTAAGCAATTCATAAATGTTAGATAATGGAATGAAAATCCTATTTTAGAATGAAGGACCAATACCTACATCTTGTAAGAATTCACTTTCTAATTTCTTTTTTTTAAAAAATTAAGGATGATTTTGTTATTCAGTAACAAACTATCAACTCCAAGGGGAAAATGCAGATAATATATGAAGGGTCTCTTTTATGGAGAAAACTGATTCTCTCTTGCTTGGCAGCCTTTGACTGTAGTAGTTCATACAAAGATGAAGCCTTGTCAAAGTTTCCCCCTCCACATTGGTATGTTGACTAGTATTGTCATTATGCAGTCCTTACGTGGGCAAAACTATTTCTAAAATCTCATGGGGCAGCATCACTCTCACAGCATTTTTACCAGCATATCTCCTGGTCCTCTGCCTCCCTGAGCCTTTTTCTTAAATGTTCTCTCAATGTTCGGTGCTAGGTTTTACCATTAGAAGTTCCAACTGGGGAAGGGCATCCCACTGTTGCTTACTCTCAGTATCCTACTAGTTGTATATCTCTGTAGTAATCACTGTCTGTTAAAAATTTATTTTTAAAGTGTCTTTGATGATAAGTTAGAGATATGTTTATGTGAAGAGATTAAGAAAAAAATATTTAGAATAAGGTCAAATTATAATTTTGCAAGTCAATCAGTCAAATCATATTTCATAGGATAACCACATATTTATTGCCATTATATTTTTCTGTGTTGTATTCAAGGACCTTTATATTAATGATTATTCTCACCATATGAACATTTATTAAGTTTCTGATTGATAAGATATTATCTAGATACATGTGTACTTTGTTGGTGTCACTGTAGTCATGGATTCTTCAGATTTTTATGCCAAACCCTAAGCTAATCTTTAAGGATATAAGTATGCATCAAATAAAGAGAAACAATACAAAAAAAAAAAAAAAGATGTAGAAGGACTACATCAATTCGGCTCATGGGGAAAAATACAATCTATTAGCCATCTGTGAATTGCAGGATGAGGATGAATTCGATGAGAAAAGCAAGAATTAAAATTCTACTGTCATGCTCTGATTCCTGCACTCTAGACCTAGAGGTGAGAAGTGTATTGAATAATTAGAGAAAAAGTCACCAGCAGGAAGGATTTGTGATCTGTAGAAGTGTGAATGAGGGTGTGAATCTACAATGATATTGCTATATCATCCATCTATCTTGTATCATCCAATCTGTCTGTACATAATCCAATTAGCATATATGTATCACCTATGTATCTCTATGTGTATCTATGTATCATCTAGCTATCATTTATGTATCTACATATCTATGTATGTTTTTATGTATCTATCAATGTATTATGTATCTATCTATCTTTCTTCTCTATCTACCTACCAATGTATCTATCTATGTATCTACCTATGTATGTATGTATCTATCTATCTATCATTTATCTATCTCTACCTATGTATTTACGTACCTATCTGCCTACCTACCTACCTATATATCATCTATCAATCTATCACTTACCTATCTATTATCTATCATTTGCTTTTTAGCATCTGCCATTTACAATCTTTCTTCTCTCAAGTATTATTTATGTATCTATGAATCCATGTATGTATGTATATACGTGTACCTCCCTACCTATCGATCATGCATTTCTCTCTGTCTATCTATCTGCCTGTCTATCTATCTATCTATCTATCTATCTATCTATCTATCTGTCTGTCTGTCTGTCTATCTATCTATCTGTCTATCTGTGTATCTATCTATCTATCTATCTATCTATCTATCTATCTATCTATCTAT
>NW_026592548.1:4386032-4397938 GCF_907164565.1 Psammomys obesus
TATCTATCTATCTATCTATCTATCTATCTATCTATCTATCTATCTATCTGCCCATTATATATCCAGTTATCCTCTCCCTAAAGATGTTTCATCACCTGTTTCTCCCCTGTCAATACTGAGTCGTCAGACTTCTTTTCCACAGCTGCACAACATTCACTTGCTCTCCTAAATATAACAACCAGAAAAGCAGCAGGGAGCAGCCATTATATTACTAAAAAGTACCCTCAAGTTAAATGTCTAGGCTGAAAGGCAACTTGTTTGTATGTATACTTTCATTTTACTTTAATCATTTTCCCCATAAAAACAATCCATTCTTTCAAAATGGAATGCAGACATATAAAAAAATGAAACCATTATAATTCAGTCTCTATCTCAGAAAAAAAAAGCAATTCAATAAAAAGAATAAGAAATGAGGAAAGAAAATATCTTAAATGGTAGAGAGAAAATGAGGCAACTAAGAGAAACGTACATCTCTACTTCAATAAATTAAATAATGAAATATGAAATCTCAAACTTTAAAAGTTGTAGAAGAGAATGTAGAAAATAAATATTGCTTTATTTGAGAATAGTAAATCATTTGTTAATTAAAAAATACTAACGCTAAAAGAATTTATAACGGAACTGTATTAGAAATACAACCCAGTTTATCAAACTGCTTCAAAAAATCAAGTTGGAAAAGGAGATAGGGTATGTGTGTAATAGAGTTCACCCAATTATTAATGTTTTGCATACATTCGGGATTCATTGCACAAGAAAGCAGCTTCGTGGGAACTTGGCTGAAGTGGTAAACAAGTATTTACTCTGATACGAAAATAAATTACCATTTGAGAGTGTGATGTTATCCTTGTCAATAATACAAGGCAAAGCAGCTCCATAATATGAAACTATTTCATAAGCTACATTGAAGGAAATGAATACATTTTGAGTTACTTACTGAAAACACTAGATACTAAATTTAAGGGTATACATATAAATAGTTTCAGGACTATTTGAGTCGTGTTTACAATATTATCTGCATGGTACGTCTTATCATTGTTAGACTCCTGATAAGCATTGGGCTTCTGAGTTCTTCATTTTTTTCTGTTAGTAGATACTGAAGTGATGATAAAAGTGCTAAGTCACCAATATAAGAGTAATCAAGGAACCGGTAGTAGGTCATGAAGGGAGAGAGGCAAAGGAAGGTACATTGTACTTGGCATCACCCTCTGCAGCCGAACAGTACCACACTGAGTAACCCTGGAGGGAGAGGGCTGGCTGTCCTATCTGAGGTTCCACCACACAACGTGCGCATCAACCACCAGTCACTGGGATTCTGTCCACCTGAGAGCCTTCAAACCCTGAGGAACACCTCAGACCAAGGTCTGTCTCAGACGGTATCATAGCAGCTCCCTCCCTTTTCATCTCTGTCTTCTATCAGTCAATGTCTGTAAATGTAACTACATATCATCTATTTGTCATCTATCAATCAGTCACCTATCATCTAGCTCTCCTGCATCTATCTATCATCTATCCATCTATCTATCTATCTATCTATCTATCTATCTATCTATCTATCTATCTGTCTATAATCTATCATTGATCATCTAACATCTATTTTTTTATTTATATATCATCGATCTATCATCTATTTGTCTGACTGCCTTTCTATCATTTAGCATTTATCTATCTATCTCTCACTTATCTATCATTTAACATCTATCTATATATCTATCTACTATCTATCCATGACCTATTATTTATCATCTATTTTCTACATATCTATCATCTATCATTTATTATCTATTTTCTATGTATCTATCATCAATCTTTCTATCTATCTGTCTATATCATCTATTTGTGTGTCTATCATCTATTTGTCTGTCTTTTTGTTTATCTATATAGCATCTATCTCTCTGTCTGTATTTCTGTCTACCATTTATCACCTATCTTTCTCTCTACCTACCTTTCATCTATCTATCTACAAATATATATCATTGTATCTGTTTATCATCTATCTACAGATGGAGTGGGAGAACATTCACTTATTCCTTCACGCTTCTACCAATTAGTGCTAAGAGTTGGTTCAAAATTGTAAGGTTGTAAATTTTGATATATCATTATATTCTGGAGATAAATGTATTTTATATAAGGCATAGCATTAACTGAATAAATTTCTAAAAGCCTGCCTGTGATTTACATAATATAGAGTAAAAATGAAAATCTTTTAAAAGGTTCCTGGGGGTTTTCGTATAAGGAAGTAGCCTTATTGCTGCCTGACTTGTTTGATGTGTCTTTACACTCTGCACAGCTCCCTCGCTACAACCATGGTTGCTTCCATGCTTTTGACCTGGAAGAGGAGAGTCATTCTCTGGTAATAAACTTTTGTCAATGCTGTTAGAAGGAACCATACACAGAATGTAACAGTCCCCAAGCTACCCTGCACATCCACGAGAGGGCTCATGCCAGGAATACCACCATACCAATCCTCCTGCTCCAAGGGTCTATGAGGCTTTTCCTCTTCTTTTCATGGTATCTGAAACCTGGTGTCTCATTTTTGGATATGTGGTGGCAGGTGAAAGTCTTTCATTGTAGAGTGTTTTGTTACCCTAAGACATTTGAAGGAATGCTTTCTCCTTCCTGCCTACAAATGACAAATATCCACACTTTGTTCATGGAAGGCTTTAGGAATGAAATTTTCCCTTCTACTGCTAAGCTGGCATACATTAACATAAATGTACATTGTTCTCCTTTTCATCGACCAAATTTTAGGTAAGGATAGTTACATCTTGAGGGTCTTTTACAAATATGCTTTTTATGTTTTTATCTAGTGTCTGTCTTTGTGTATGTGTACACACACACATAAGTGCATACTCACATGCCATAGCATGTGGAAAATAGGACAACTTACAAGAGGTGCTCTCTTCCTTCTACTGTGGCCTCTCATGAGCACACATTGAAGCAGGCAACGCATGCATGTGTACATACATCACAAACACACACACAAGCATGAGCACAGACATTACACACATATGCATGTATACACATGCATTCAAACATGTGCATGCACACACACATGGACATACACTACACACAGGAGCAGAAACCAAATACACATACATTTGCACTACACACAAATGTGTGTGAATGCAAACAAATGCACACACATATGGAATCTGTTACATTTCACAAAAATTTTATAAATTAGAACATAGCATTCTTTAACTCTAATCCCATGCATTTTGATACGTGATAATGATTCTTAAATAGATGTAATATTAATACATATTTTTCTGTATTTCTGGATCAATGACAAGTTTTATACTCAAAACGAAGCAACATATAAAGATAAGAACCTGTTTCTTTCCACATGATTTCCAATTATAACTCAGAATGTTCTCTGGAATCATTCTATTCCGTCACCCTGCCAATTTGCATTATTTACAGTTTGACTTTCCCTTTGGAAGACACAATTCTTTACGAATTCACACTTCATTTTTTGTTTGTAGAAAACAACCATACTGCCAGCAGTATTTTCTGAGTTCCTTCTGTAAACTGCAACTTAAATATTGGCGTGGCCAAATGTGCATGGCTCTGGGCAAAGGCAGTATATACCCTAGAATACGTTACATTTAAATCGTTATATCCCTTTATATTTATTTATAAAGTACTGGCAGGGTTTTTTGATAGAGGAAAAAAGTCCCAACTTTTTTGTCTGAATTCAATATTTTCTGTACATGCATAAGAATATGTTAAATACAGAGATGAAGAAAATCAGTGGGCTAGATACTATGAAGAATACAATTACTAAAAAATATCAGAGCCATCTTTGTGATTTAGGTAATACGTATCACAATTAGATGAATATTATTATAACTGTCAACATTATAGAAAATTTAAATAAATATTCAATTTTCATTACAATTTTTCAGATATGTTAAATAAATGACTATAAAATACATTATTAATTTAGTACTGTAATACATTCACTATGCTCAAATAAATCTGTACATTTATAAAATAAATGTAAATAAATCTAAAATTAATATAGAAAAATGTCAAAGTTGTTTACAAGGAATGTAGCATACTATATTCATAAATCTGTTCATTATCCTTTAATATGTTTTATGTCGTTTCTCAGACATAATGCTGTAGGGATATTTTGTTTAAGCCAATCTTTTTACTGTTGTTTATTTAATTTGCATGTGAGTGTGGGGGAAAGTGTGGTCCACAACTCTCATGTGGAAGTCAGGGGACCACATGGCTTTTCCTTTTCACACCATGTGCGCCAGGGGTTGGAACTCGGATTGCCAGGTACTGAAGCATGACCTTCACCTGCTGGGAAACTCACTCGCTTGTTAGAACTCTTAGAATGTGGAGCTTTTGAAATTTAGGGAATCATTTTCACATTACATATATTTATAAGCCATCAGCCTTTTAAGATTTTCATTTGTATGTGTGTGCGTAGGAAGAGAAGGAGGGGCTTTAAGTGTTAGCATGCATATTTATTTATTTATATATGTGTTTTAAAGAAGTAATGGTGCATTGTAACTTAGCTGATAGGATACTATAAGGACACAGTAGTAATTAAATTTACGATTATGTTGTCTTAAGAAACAGAGGGTCTTTATAACTGCGGTTATAAAGCTGACTGCCTCACCATCAAGCTGGATTTATTGGCAAGGACAGGTGTTAATTCAATTGTTTTTGTAGCTTTCATTTTGGAAAACAGCATGGAATCTCACCACCTAAAGCATTTCAAATGATTGCTTCATGGTGTTGAAAGCAAAAATGCTGTGGTGGGATCTTTTAAGTTAACACAGGCCAGGTACTGACCAGCAGAGAGTGCTCTGGCCATCCCTGGCTAGCAGTGAACCAGAGTTTGGGAATTTGCCTGAGGTTGGCTGGAATTTCAACTCCAAAACTTCTGGTAAGTCACTGATGCAGGTTTGGAAAAATACACTTATTTTCTTAAGAATGTGGGATTTACACAGTTGATCTCTTAGCTCCTTTTCTACATTATTATTCCACATTATCTATAGCTATTAAAGAATACAACAGCTATTAAAGAATATTATTCCACATTATCTATAGCTATTAAAGAATACAATAATAAATATGTAAGGAAAAAATTTAGTCTTATAGTTCTGGAGTCTGAGAAGGTCAAAGTGAAGTGCCAACAGCTGTCACTCTTGTTAAATACTGCGAGTATTTTCACCATTCTTGAGTATGAGATAGGAGAATTACCATGAGCTTGAGGCAAGCTTGGCCTTTACAGTGAGTTCCAGGCTGGCATAATAATGATAATTTATGTATAAAATCAAAACAATCAATGGCATTATGCTCTCTTGAAGGATCCCTTACCAAGCCCTGGCATACCCCAGGAAAACAGAGCAAACAGTGGGATAGGACTCCCTCACACTTGCTCAGTTTTCCTATAGCATTGCACATAGGTCACATTCAAAACAGACCAGTTTGCCTTGAGTCTTTAGATCTTGAGCAATGCAAGCTAAAGAGAGTCCATACAGCTTGTACCCATGAGCGAAGCTAGACTTACCCAGTCTACAGAGGAAGTACAGAGTGCTGTAGGACAAAGGGCCATGCAGTGAGGACCTGTTGACAATCCCTTTGCTAGTCTATGTTCTTGGTAGATTTTAGACTTTGATACAAACATGCATGAATTCTGGAAAATTGTTCAGTTCTTTTTAATATTTTGAGGCAGCAATTCTTTCCAACATAACCCATAATTTTAGGTAAAATACTATGCTGTAAGTGACTGCAAATAATGTAACAAGCAGATTTAATGCAAAAAAGTTGTATAATCATTTTTTCACCTGAAATGTTATAAAATAAAATTTTATAATTGTAAAATTATAAATAAATTATATAATTATAATTAAAATTATAATTGTAGAACATTTTTGTTCATCTGAAAAAACAAATTTAATTGAATCTATCCATACATAAAATAATAACTTAAAGTTAGGGAGCACTTGATATGCATTGACTTTATTTGTATCATATTGAATATGTTCATGCTTTTCCCTGTGTGACAAAGATCAGCTCCCTGCTGCTTTTGAGAAGTAGATTTTAATGACATCATCACCATCATTTTAAAGGTGAAGAAAATGCAGTGATACAAAGTTAACAAGCTTTCAATACCGGAAATTTGACCCAGAACGACAAATGTCCCTTCCAGAACAGTTATTCCTGACCATGTATTGTTGTTCATGTAAGTTTATTCTTCAGGTGACTCTGCAGGAGTCATACAGGGAAAAAATATATCTCAGAGGGAACAAAGCTCTAATATCAATGACAATTATGCAACTGCAACCAACAGAAAATAACACTCTCAGCATTTTGGTATTTTACCATAAAGAAAGAAAGCCATTAAAATCTTTCACCAGTTAAGTTTTCTGACAGAAGCAGAAAACCTTGATGCAGATAGAAAGTACAGGGCTGTGGAGGTGCACCACTTTGATAGAATGCTTACCTGCCTTGTGAAAGGCATTAATTTACATTGCCCATATCGCCCCAAACCCCATAATAATCTAGGAACGATTTTAAAATTGTAACAAAGACACTGATTTCAGCTGGAAACACTTAGTGATTATATTTTCAGGATAACATGCATTCCTAGGCATTTCTGTATGCTTTGTCTTCTCAAAGATGCCTAAAGTACAGAGAGGGATCAATCAGTTGTTAGACAGGAAAGACAAAAGCCACCTCCCTTGAAGTTTAAAATAATTACCCATAATGTTTGTAAAGCAAATGGAGTTAGTTGATGCCCTGTGTCATTTTATTTCTTCTGATTAAAGAGAGAACCTTGTCCTGAGAACACAAATCAATACACATGGCAGGACTGAGCGAAGCAGCATGGCCTGCTGTGTCCAGGTGTTGGAGACCAGGAGTGTGAGGGGAGATGGCCTTTTTCCTTTGATCTTGATGTTTTTAAACATGACTTCCACAACACTCTGGATTTGGGTAAACTCAAGAAGGAGAAACTCAAGCTGACAGCTGCACAGGAGGAGAGTATACGAGGGATTGGCAGAGCCCCATGTCATAGGCTTCACTTAGAATTATGTGAGGGCACAAGGGTTCTGATTATATACCATAGAATAGCTGATGGTGGTGTTGTGATAAATTTTTGCTTTTCTATCAGACAAAATGGATCAATAAACAATTCTCCCTTTTAGGTATCTCTCAAATCTGTCCCTAAAGAATATTTCATGGTCTTTTCCAAATGAATTTGAATATATATATATATATATATATATATATATATATATATATATATTTGAATCCTAACGTTTACAAACTTTCAGAATCAGTACATGGCTCGAGATGGCTAATGAAGAACAAATAGCTGCAATTTAGACAAAGGACATGTCTACCACATCCCATAAAAAAAGAAAAGCAAGTGCTTTGTAATAGTTCTTGTGTTTAAATGTAAACACACATTAAACAAGTTAACAAGAATGAATGCTTCGTTTGTATATCAGCTTGAGAAAATTTAAATATGCCCAAGGACCCTAATATGCAGCAATAAATCAATCAAAGAAAAGACACCATGACTTTGATTTATGGAGGAGATTTATGACCTCATTGCTTCTTATGAAGAATGTAATGTATCTAAGAGTAAAACTTTGCACATAGCTGATCAATGCTCATTTTTGCCTGCAGCAGGGGAAATTTAATTAAAAAAGGTTATAGTTCTGCTTGAAGGATATCTTTGTTTGCCATTGATTAGAACCTCATTCCACAGCTTCTTATTCCTTTTCTTAGGAAATTCGGTGTTTAGGAACTTCTAAAAAACATGGAGAAAATGCCTCCTGGCACCTATTGCTTCAGACATTGTTCAACATTACCATTGTTGAGGGAGGCAAGAGTTGGTGCCTAAGATTTCTACCATAGATTTGTCCATGTTCCTTTGGGGTTCTCTACTTTTATTCATTGGGTTTTGACTTGAATTTAAAAATTTGTCTCTACCTGAATGGATTCATGTGTGCAAACAACTCCCATTCTACCTCAAAGATTTAAGCCTGACTTCATGTGATCAAGTCCTTTCCTATTCTGCCCTACGTACTGTACTTGCACTTTGCAGCCTCTGATTCTGATTCCATTTTCAAGGACAAGCCTTTGCTGTTCTTTTTTTTTAACTTTTTTTAATTTTTTATTAATTACACTTTATTCATTTTGTATCCCCCCATAAGCCCCTCCTTCCTCCCTTCCCAATCCCACCCTCCCTCCCATTTCTGCATGCATGCCACTCCCCAAGTCCACTGATAGGGGAGGTTCTCCTCTCCTTTCTGATCTTAGTCTATCAGTTCTCATCAAAAGTGGCTGCATTGTCCTCTTCTGTGGCCTGGTAGGGCTGCTCCCCACTCAGGGGGAGGTGATCAAAGAGCAGGCCAATCAGATTATGTCAGAGGCAGTCCCTCTTCCCATTATTATGTAACCCACTTGGACACTGACCTGCCATGGGCTACATCTGTGCAGGGGTTCTAGGTTATCTCCATGAATAGTCCTTGGTTGGAGTATGAGTCTCTGGGAAGTTCCCTGTGTTCAACTTTTCTTGTTCTGTTGCTCTCTTTGTGGAGTTCCTGTCCTCTCCAGCTCTTACTATTTCCCACTTCTTACATAAAATTCCATTCACTCTGCCCTTCAGTTGGCCATCAGGCTCAGCATCTGCTTTGATAGTCTGCAGGGCAGAGGCTTTCAGAGGCCCTCTGTGGCAGGTTCGGAGGTTGTTTCCTGTTTTCTTCTTCTGGCTTTCAGAGCCCCTCTGTAGCAGGTTTCTAGGTTGTTTCCTTTTTTCTTCTTCTTCTGATGTCCATCCTCTTTGCCTTCCACGATGGGGATTGAGCATTTTAGTTAGGGTCCTCTCTCTTGCTTGGTTTCTTTAGATGCATAGATTTTAGTGGGTTTGTCCTAAGTTGTATGTCTATATGAGTGAGTATATACCATGTGTGTCTTTTTGCTTCTGGGACAACTCACTCAGGATGATCCTTTCCAGGTCCCACCATTTACCTGCAAATTTCATGATTTCTTTATTTTTCATTTCTGGGTAATACTCCATTGTATAGATGTACCATAGTTTCTGCATCCATTCTTCAGTTGGGGGCACCTGGGCTGTTTCCAGCTTCTGGCTATTACAAATAAAGCTGCTACAAACATGGTTGAGCAAATGTCCTTTTTGTGTAGTTGAGCCTCTTTTGGATATATGCCTAGGAGTGGTATGGCTGGATCTTGAGGAAACACTATTCCTAGTTGTCTGAGAAAGTGCCAACGTGCACCCTCCACTGTGTTTCCTGGGGTGGACTGGTGTGGTCTGAGCTTGAGAAGATTATCTGGGGTTACAGTGTCCTCTACACTTAAAGTCACATATGTATATGCAATTGTCCAGATTCATCAGAAACACCTCGACATGAACAATTCATTTTATGTGCACTAGGATTCATTTCATCAAGACATAATAAATGTAATAACAAATCAACAAATACAAACCACAGTTCTCCATCTGAACTGAGTTCATTTTGACTGATGTTTAAGCAAAACTTTAAGCACATTATTGGGTAATTTTTAAGTTTGATACATGTATAAAGTGTTTAATGATTAAAAGTCATTATATTAACTTTTTCAAGACTTTATTATTGCAACAGAGAAAACATTTTTAAAGTCCTTGCTTTTAGCTTTATGTAATGCACAGTAAATTGTTGCTTTCTCTGAATTCACCCTGCTGGAAGTTGTTCTATAATAAAAATGGATCAGGAGAAACAAATGAGTTCTGTAAAGTTTTTTTTTTTTATTGACATCTGTAAAGTTGGGGAAGCATTTATTCTGAGAATGGATGGATTGATATACTTATGTCTGCTTCCTGGTTTATCATTCAGAGAAAGTATCATGTCTTAGAGAAAGAATTAGTGTAGTCATAATGGCGGGAGTTGTCAGTGAAGGACAGATGCTCACTGGGCCCAGACTCAAGTGTTGCTCTCTCTCTGCTTTATCTATCTACCTGTTGATAGCCATCTCCAGGTTGCTTAGATGCAACTAGAATAGCCATTTCTTCCTCACAATCATTTTTTTTCTTATATACATTAGAGTTAAAATTAAAATTATTGGAAGAATGTGCTCTTGGATTTCTTTTAGCTTTTGGAGTAATACAAAGAGATAACTGAGAAATATTTTGAATAACAATACAAGTCATAATTCATAAAGTCATATGCCTTCTGAAGGTTGAAAGGAGCACATTTTTTTTTAAATGCTGCCTTGGAAAGATTACAAGCTCATTATCCTGAAGCCTGGGGAGATCAGTTACTTTGCAGACTCCTTTCTGGTCCTCCTTTCCTGAGCAGGATCACATCTTTGTCATCTGTCATCCACTGTGGCTTTAAAATCCCTTTAACTCTCATCATACTGGAAACTGATATTTTTCTTCATGTAAGCATGCTGTGAAGAAACATGCTGCAGTCCCTTTTTATAACCATAGTAGCTGATTGGAAGGAGTGAATCAGGGAGAACAGTGGAGGTTCCCGATCGGCAAATGAAAACTCTGGCCTCTACTACAAACTAATTCAACTGCAACATCTGTAATCAAATAGTTGTGTCTTATTTTAAGCATATATTCATTCAAACTAAAGCAATTTTAGCATAGAACTGAGAAAATGATAGCCAAAGTAGCTTATTTTTGTAACATCCATCATCTTTGTGCTGCTTTAAAAACCTGTGTGTGTGTCGAGAGGATGTGAAGAAAGGGGAACCCTCCTCCATTGCTGGTGGGAATCTCAACGTGTACAACAACTTTGGAAATCCATCTGGCGCTCTTTCAGACAATTAGGAATAGTGCTACCTCAAGATCCAGCTATACCACTCTTAGGCATACATCCAAATGATGCTCAAGTACACAACAAGGACATTTGTTCAACCATGTTTGTAGCAGTTTATTCATAATAGCCAGAAGCTGGAAACAGCCCAGATGTCCATCAACAGAGTAATGGATACAGAAATTGTGGTACTTTTACACAACGGAATACTACTCTGCAATTAAAAACAAGGAAATCATAAAATTTGCAGGCAAATGGTGGGAACTAGAAAATATCATCCTGAGTGAGGTATTCCAGAAGTAGAAACACACAGATGGTATATACTCACTTATAAGTGATACTAAATATATAATATAGGATAAACATACTAAAATCTGTACACCTAAAGAAGCAAAGCAAGAAAGAAGACTCTTGATAAGATGCTCAGTAATCAATCAGAAAGGCAAATGGGATAGACATCAGAAAAGGGAGAAAACAGAGAATAAGATAGGACCCTACCACAGAGGGCCTCTAAAAGACTCTACCCAGCAGGGTATTAAAGCAGATGCTGGGACTCATAGCCAAACTTTGGGCAGAGTGCAGGGAACCTTATGAAAGAAGTGGGAGTTAGAAAGACATGTAGGGGAACAGGAGCCCCACAAGGAGAACAACAAAACAATAAATCTGGGCCCAGGGATCTTTTCTGAGAATGATTCAAGAACTATTCATGGAGATAACCTAGAACCCCTGAATATCTGTAGCCCATAGCAAGTCAGTGTCCAAGTGGATACCCTAGTAAGGGGAACAGGGGCTGTCTCTGACATGAACTCAGTGGCTGGCTCTTTAATCACATTCCCCTGATGAGGAGCAGCCTTGCCAGGCCACAGAAGAAGATAATGGAGCCAGTCCTGATAAGACCTGATAGGCTAGGGTCAGATGGAAGGAGAAGAGGACCTCCCTTATTGGTGGACTGGGGCAGGAGTATGGGAGGAGATGAGGGAGGGACGATGGGACTGGGAGGGGATGAGCGGGGACTACAGCTGGGATACACAGTGAATAAATTGTAATAGAAAGAAAGAAAGAAAGAAAGAAAGAAAGAAAGAAAGAAAGAAAGAAAGAAAGAAAGAA
>NW_026592548.1:4397948-4449130 GCF_907164565.1 Psammomys obesus
GAAAGAAAGAAAGAAAGAAAGAAAGAAAGAAAGAAAGAAAGAAAGAACCTGTGTGTGACAGAATGACTTAATTATGACAAAAACATATTTTCTAATAAATGATTTTCAACATTCAGAGAGTGACAAACTTTGGTATTAACATACACAAGACATTGTCACACTGGATTTGGTACTAACAGACATACATTTTGGCACTAATATACTTAAGACACTGTAACAGTAGATTTGAATTTTAAATGCTGTAAGACACTGGGCATCCAAATATTTTTGTAATTTCAAGCATATTTTTATGGTAGAAAATTGAGGCAAAAGCACCAAAGGAAACAAGTACCTCCTATTTCAGGTGACATTGCAGAAATAACAGTGTTTGGTATTCAAAACCACTAAAGTTTCAGAAAAAAAAAATGGTCAGAGAGAATTCTCTAAGAGCCACTTTTCTCTCCATCCAAGCACTGAAACTCCTAGAGATGGGTTTCTCTGAGAGATGAGTAAACATAGAAGGAAGTTGTAAAACAATAACAGAGAGTAGAGTCACATAGTTCTCAGAATATCTGGGCACAGGGGTCTTTTTTGAGGCTGATACTCCAAACAAGGACCATGCATGGAAATAACTTAGAACACCTGCACTAAAGTAGCCCAAGCCAGCTCTGTATCCAAGAGGGTTCCACAATAATAGGACCAGGGACCATCTCTGACATGAACTCATGTGCTGGCTCTTTAATCACCTCCACCTGAGGGGGGAGCAGCCTTACCAGTCCACAAAGAAGACAAAGAAGCCAATCCTAATGAGACCTGATAGGCTAGTGTCAGAAGGAAGGGGAGGAGGATCGCCTTTATCATTGGACTGGGGGAGGGGCATAGGAGAAGAAGAGGGAGGGAGGGTGGGGTTGGGAGAGGATGGGGAGGAGGCTACAGATGGGATACAAAGTGAATAAACTGTAATTAATAAAAATTTTAAAAAAGAAAAAAAATACCAAAGAAGAGTGGAGAAGGCTGGATAAGCAAAACTGCATATTGTTTTTAGAATATGCACACATATGTAGATTATGATTTGTAAATTTCACTAATCACAAAACTTATAAATTTAAAAAGAAATCATTGTAATTAGTCAGACACAATGAAATGTACCATAATTTATTTATATACACATATATACAATGTGTCTACAAAGAATACAGTTGTATATTAATAAGATATTGAGCTCCCATGAAAATTATCCTCTCATTTTATACCATAAATTAGATAAATTTCTAACTAAACAATTTCAGTGAACAATATGTATGGGTCTTTAGACGATGCATTTTAGGTAAAGCTGTATCCTAGATGTAATCTTTCTTTAACTTAAAATATGTTTATGCAATGGGTCTTTAATGACATATAATCTTGCACTTATAATCTATGTAAAGAGAGCTATTCTGTGCATATGCTACAATGCCATTTCACAAAACAAAACAAAACACTGAGCATCAAGCTTTGCAAAACCTACAACAGTCTCTGTCTTTCTTCCTGAAGTAAGCAGCTGTTGCCATGGTGAGAATCTGACTGAGATACAAGTTGCTAGTATTTCAAAATCCTCTATGTGCCCAGAACAACTGAACACTCTCAAAGGATTTGCCAGCTGCATAAATACATTCTCTGCATGGAATAAACATGCAGTATTTAACAGAGGATTCTGTATTCAAAGGTACCTATTAAGGTTTCATTGTAATTGTGATAACATAGCAGGCTCCTCTGGAAGGATAGAATGTAACAAGACTGCGAGGAACACACATTAAGAGGACTAGATGATGTGTAACACATTAGAATTAAAATCCAGTGTTAAAGAAAAATATGATGCATGATTGCCTGATTCAAGAGAGGTCACAAAATTTGGCTTGTTCAGAGACTAACAAGATGATTAGTGTGGAGAAATAAGGAAACAGGTGTAGAAGAGATCATAGCAGAAAAAAAAATATTCGGGAAGGGAGAATTGAAGGATCTGGATGACCTAAATGCGTCAGAATGTGATCCCTTGAGAATAACTCAGATATCTACAAGCTTGGTGCCTCACTGTGAAATCAGCTGGTTTTACTCAGGCACAGATAGGAGCCCAGACACACACCTAAAAGACACTCTATCTTACCACAAAGACACTTGCTCAACTATGCTCACTGAAGATATATACCTAATAGTCAGAAACTGGAAAGAACCCAGATGTCCCTCAACTAAAGAATCAATAAAGAAACTGTGGCACATTTACACAATGGAGTACTACTCAGTTATTAAAAAAGCAAAGACTTCTTGCAATTTACAGGCAAATGGATGGAACTGGAAAATTTTATCTTGAGTGAGTTAACCCAGATCCAGAAATACATGCATGTTATATACTCATTTATATGTGAATATTAGTCATAAAGTATAGAATAACCATGCTAAAATCCTTAGACCCAAACAAGTCAAGGAGTGCCCAAGGGAAGATGCTGGAATCTCCCACTGAATAGGAAATACAGTAGACATCTGAAGTAGATTGATTCAGGAAACTTGGTGGAAGAAGGGGTGGAGATTGATCTGGTGGGCAGAGAGCTGAGGAGAGGATGTGAGAGGAAGGACCAGAAGAGAGAACTGAATTCATTGGTGGTGATGGCGTCTCTGGGACAAAGGAGGCTCCAGTGAGTCTATGGGAGTGAGGACGCCAAACAGTATATGAAGGAGAATGAAATTAACACCTCCTGTACCCAGGTGGGACTCCCGTCAGAGGAATGGTACACAACCCACCCATTAAACTTTTGACCCAAAACTTGTCTTGCCTATAAGAACTGTAGGGGAAAGACAAAATAGAGATTAAAGGAATGGCAAAGCAATACTAGCCCAATTTGAGACCAACCCCATAGGAGAGAGCTAATCGCTGTCACTATCAATGATGCTCTGCTTTGCTTGCAGAGGGACCCTAGCATGATTGCCTTCTGAGAGTCTTCATCCAGCAGCTGATACAAACTGATGCAGAGAACCACAGCCAAACAATAGGCCGAGCTCAGGGAGTTTTGTGGAAGAGTAGGAGGAAAGATTGAGGGAGCCAGAGGGTTCAAGGACACCAAAATAAGATCTACAGATAAAACTAAATTCAACCGATGGAGGCTCAGAGAGACTGAACCATCAACCAAAGAGCATGGCTTAATTGGGCCTAGATCTCCTATAAACATGTAGCAGATATGCAGTGTGGTCAACCTGTGGGTCTCCTAACAATTCGAGTGGGACTGTCTCTGATTCTGTTGCCTGCCACTGGATCCCTTTCCCTAGATGGGCTGCCTTATCAGGCCCTAATGGAAGAGGATACACATCGTCTTGCAACTTGATGTGCCAGGGTGGGTTCACACCCTTTGGGAGTCTCCCCTTCTCTGAAAAAAAGGAGAGGGGGAAATGAGGTTAGAGGGCGTGAGTGTGGGATGGGGAGAATAGAATGGAGGGGGCTGGGATCAGTCTGTAAAGTGATTTAATCAATTGATTGGTTGATTGATTTTTAAATAAACAGGAGTTCAGAAAGTGCAGCCCCAAGACATAGATCCTCATTTCACCGTCAAGTAGAAGCCTAAGTCTCTGAGCCAGTATTTAGAAGAGAATATTTGAGTTGTAAGTTTGTTCTGTGTTTCTGCAACATGCTCATAGTAGGTTCTGTCTAAACTGTAAATGAGCGAGAAACTCACTGAGAGGCCAAAGGCTGAGAAAAGTTTGGCTCCTTGAGCACTTTACAGGTGTCTCACAAAGACTATGTAATTGTGTTTTCTCAGAGAGTATTCCAAGACAGCCTCCTAATGCTGATGGCACATTGGAGCCTGTATGCCTTCCAGAAAGGACACTGTTTTCCTGGACAGACTGTTGTCCGTGCTATCCTACTGAAATTAACCCACGTTCTCCCCCCATGACAAGGACCTTACTACAACAGTCACTACTGTTCTCGGTGCTTTCCTGAAGGTGTCAGGTTCACCATTAGAATGAATCTCAGTTTTCTGTAATGCCTTTCTGTTTGATCCAACGCAAACATGCCATCAAATTCCAGCCTCTACTTTCCAGCCATTCATTTCTTCATATTGTGAAACTGAAATTTTGTCCATCCTGCTGAGAAGTGATTTCTTTCAGGCACAGCGTGGCGAATCTGAGCTCTGTGCTGTGCTCACATAGCTAAGCTCAGGCGTCTTCAGTGAGGTTGCAGCCCTGCCCAGGTGCCTTCTGCAAGGCTAATAGGCAATTTTTGCTTCTTAAGTTTTTTCTTTTGTTGGCGCCCAACTAATGCTTGAAGTTTCTTGGTTTTCAGTTGGAACTCTGTCATGCACCTGTTTCTTGGATAACCTTCACAACTGAAATTTTTTTTAACTGCTAATGTGTATGTTAGTACTCATTTTTTTATATATACTAGTACTTATATTTGCCTGTTACTTCTGTTTCATTCACTTCATTGCTCCCAACCAATTATACATGATCACCAGATCTTTTGTGATTTTATCAGCAGGATGCCTCGAGCTCCCTTTTGTAAATATGAGAATTTCCCACCCGCATATAATGTATCAGTCAAATCTTCATCCCACTCTCTCCCCTCTAACAGCTTTTCTGTCTGCCCCTTGCCACTTTCTCTTCTCAAATGCTTGTACTTTTATTTTGAGTCCCATGAGTGTAGTTAGCCTGTATACATGAGGATGTAGATTCCTCCACGGAAGGCCCCATCCCTGAGGATAACCCATATTATCCCTCTGCCAGCAGCCTGCAGCTGCCAGTAGATCCTCAGGTAGGGATGAAGATTTGTTTTTTTTTGTTTGTTTGTTTTGGTTTGTTTTGTTTTTGTTTGTTTGTTTCTTTTAAATTAAATTTTATTTTACTAATTATATTTCATTCACTTTGTATCCCCCCATAAGCAGCTCCCTCCTCCCCTCCCGATCACACCCTCCCTCCCCTTTCTGCATGCATGCCCCTCCCCAAGTCCACTGATAGGGGAGGTCCTCCTCTTCTTCCTTCTGATCTTCTTTAATAATCATTTATTGGCACTACATAACATGTTTGTGTATCTTATAGCAGAGATTTGCATTTATCTACAGAAAAGGGAGATTATATCTATTTTAATTTTTTATTAATTACACTTTATTCATTTTGTATCCCCCCTTAAGCCCCTCCCTCCTCCCCTCCCGATCACACCCTCCCTCTCCTTTCTGCATGCATGCCACTCCCCAAGTCCACTGAGAGGGACTCCTCTTCTTTCTGATCTTAGTCTATCAGTTCTCATCAAAAGTGGCTGCATTGTCCTCTACTGTGGCCTGATAAGGCTGCTCCCCCCTCAGGGGGAAGTGATCAACGAGCAGGCCAATCAGATTATGTCAGAGGCAGTCCCTCTTCCCATTACTATGTAACCCACTTGGACACTGAACTGCCATGGGCTACACCTGTGCAGGGGTTCCAGGTCATCTCCACAAATAGTCCTTGGTTGGAGTATGATTTTCTGGGAAGTTCCCTGTGTTCAAATTATCTTGTTCTGTGGCTCTGCTTGTGGAGTTCCCGTCCCCTCCAGCTCTTACTATTTCCCACTTCTTACATAGAATTCCATTCACTCTGCCCATCAGTTGGCCATCAGGCTCAGCATCTGCTTTGACAGTCTATACTGCAGAAGCGTTCAGAGGCCCTCTCTGGCAGGTTTCAAGGTTGTTTCCTGTTTTCTTCTTCTGGCTTTCAGAGGCCCTCTGTAGCAGGTTCCGAGGTTGTTTCCTATTTTCTTTTTCTTCTGATGTCCATCCTCTTTGCCTTTCAAGATGGGGATTGAACATTTTAGTTAGGGTCCTCTCTTTTGCTTAGTTTGTTTAGATGTACAGCTTTTAGTGGGTTTATTCTATATTGTATGTTTATATGAGTGAGTATATACCATGCGTGTCTTTTTGCTTCTGGGACAACTCACTCAGGATGATCCTTTCCAGGTCCCACCATTTACCTGCAAATTTCATGATTTCCTTATTTTTCATTGCTGAGTAATACTCCATTGTATAGATGTACCACAATTTCTGCATCCATTCTTCAGTTGAGGGGCATCTGGGTTGTTTCCAGCTTCTGGCCATTACAAATAAAGCTGCTACAAATATGGTTGAGCAAATGTCCTTTTTGTGTACTTGAGCCTCTTTTGGGTATATGCCTAGGAGTGGTATGGCTGGATCTTGAGGAAGCGCTATTCCTAGTTGTCTGAGAAAGCGCCAGATTGATTTCCAGAGTGGTTGTAAAAGTTTACATTCCCACCAGCAGTGGAGAAGGGTTCCCCTTTCTCCACAACCTCTCCAGCATGTGTTGTCCCTTGAGTTTTTCATCTTGGCCATTCTGATGGGTGTAAGGTGAAATCTCAGGGTTGTTTTGATAGAGGAAGATATGAGAAGATGGAAAGATCTCCCATGCTCATGGCTTGGCAGGATTAACATAGTAAAAATGGCCATCTTACCAAAAGCAATCTACAGATTTAATGCAATTCCCATCACATTGCCAACACAATTCATTACAGACATGGAAAGAAAAATTCTCAACTTCTTATGGAATAACAAGAAACCAAGAATTGCTAAAACAATCCTCTACAATAAAAGATCTTCTGGAGGTATCTCCATCCCTGATCTCAAGCTGTACTATAGAGCAACAGTTATAAAAACTGCATGGTACTGGCATCGAAACAGAATGGTGGATTAATGGAATCGAACAGAAGACCCAGAAATAAACCCACACACTTACGGACACCTGATTTTTGACAAAGATGCCAAAACCATACAATGGAAAAAAGATAGCATCTTCAACAAATGGTGCTGGTCCAACTGGATGTCTACATGTAGAAAAATGAAAATAGATCCATATTTATCACCCTGCACAAAACTGAAGTCCAAGTGGATCAAAGACCTCAACATAAAACCAGACACATTAAATCGGCTAGAAAAAAAAAAGCGGGGAATACCCTAGAACTCATTGGTACAGGAGAAAACTTCCTGAACAGAACACCAACAGCATAGGCTCTAAGAGCAACAATCAATAAATGGGACTTCATGAAATTGAAAAGCTTCTGTAAAGCAAAGGACACCGACATCAAAACAAAGCGACTGCCTACAGATTGGGAAAGAATCATCACCAACCCTTTATTTGACAGAGGACTCATATCCAATATATATAAAGAACTAAACAAGCTGAAAAGCAATAAACCAAGTAATCCACTTAAAAAATGGGGAACAGAGCTAAAGAGAGAATTCTCTGTAGAGGAATATCGAATGGCAGAGAAGCACTTAAAGAAATGCTCAACCTCATGTTTGTTTGTTTTTTAAAAGAATTCATTTATTTTTTATTTATTACAATTTATTTCCTTGTATCCCAGCTATAGCAGTATTTGCAGATGATATGGGAGTATGTATGAATGACCCCCAAAATTCAACTGGAGTGAAGCTTTGTTAAACCTCCCCTTCCATGCTAGGGCTTGGGCTGGCCTGAGGTTGCTCAGGTCTCATACATGCCATCAGCAATGCTCTGACCAGTCCTGTGATGCTCACTTGGAGTTCACGCTCCCTTTTGTTTTCTTTTCTTTTCTTTCTTTTTTTTTGTGACCATATAACTCCTAGTGATTTAGTTCTCCATGCTTGTTGCAATATATCTTCCTCACACAAGGACTGGCAGGTGCTATGCTCGCCTGTCTTTACACAGAGAATTTGCCTTGATGTGTCACTTTTAAATGTTTATAAGATGTTGAAATTCTCTCAATCTCAGTACAGTCTGCCTTACCCCATTCCACATATCTTCATAATAGAAGAATGCCCATTTCCTGCTTAGCTAGTAACTGATCTCATGCTTTTCACTATCTTGAAATAAATGTGGATAAATGCAAACCTGAAGGCTTTCCATGCTGCTCAATATTCTGTTTTCTCAAAAAATAAAATAAAATAACTGCTTTATTCCTTTTGTTATAAGTGAAACCCAAATATCAAACATAGTGGAACTAGGTAATACCATATTTATATTGTAGAGAAGATTGTATCTGTGACTTTACAAAATGTTTCCATATTTGGAAAACTAAACATTGTACATAGCTTCCAAGTTTAGTCATTGGCATGCACACATTGCCATTCATTTACACATATCAAGCATGCCAAGAGAGAGAAAAAGCAGAAGTCAGGGAAGACAAAAGAAAAACAGACTTTTATACTTAAAAGAAATACATTTTAAAATAATTTATCAATTGATATTAACAAAGTTTATTTTTATTTAATTTTTAACATAAGGGGTGATTCATTATTCTTGAACTTAATGCAATATCAACGCATTTGGTAATTTCCACCCCACTATTTTCCCCAGTACTCCTCTGTTCCTCCCAATATATTCCTCTATCAGGATTGTGTGTTCTTTAGTCGCTGTTCTTTTTCATTGTCTCTATAACATACTGAGTCCAATTACTGCTCACCTTATGCTCATGGCCATGGGCCATTCACTGGAACATGGCAGCTGCCTAGTGACCACAGCTCCACAGAGACTGGCTTATCCTCCCCAACAGCTCCTCAGTCAGGGAGGGACCACATTAATCCTCCCTAACCATGGTGCAGCCCTCTATAACAATTTTAAGCAGGCCTTGTGAAGACCAACACAGCTGCTGTTTGTTCATGACAGGAATGGCTGTGTCATGTCCATAGACAGCATTCCACAGCACTTCTTCTCATGTTCTCACACGTAGTGATTTCTGCCCACTCTGCCATGGTATTGCTGCTCTGTGACCAGTGGGAATGGGGGCTGGTATAAATGTCCCATTTAGCTTATAATTGGGAATCATCATAGAAACAGTGATTAATAGAATACCCATAAAAGTAAATGTTAGCTTGTAGAATTTTCATGCAAATTTTAAACATAGGAAAACATTGCCAGGAATTATAAGTATGAAAAAACTAACAAAATTCAGATATTAACAGATAGAGTTAAGTGCAGAAAGGCATGAAAATTCAGTTACAAAATGCACCATGAGCTGAGCATTGCGTCCTGTGCATAATGAAGTACACACACCAAAAGAGACAGGAAGATGAGAGAACCATACAAATCTGTGAGATAAAATCTGTGAACACAAGAACTATTATCCAGGTATGAGATGAGAAATATTTCCACGCTTGGAGAAGATGCTGAAAGAGCTCTTCACACACAAGGAAAACAGTCAACAACAAAACCAAAGTTCTCAATGACTGCAGCAGTAAAACTTCTGTGAAACCACTGGACAGACTTTATTTTCAGAGGATTGAAAGAAAGAAGGGAGTGATTATGAGATTCCTGAGGCTCGTTTGTTCAGGAGTAACTGATCAGTCAGAATGCTTACATAGGTACAGATATGAATGAGAGGGGAAGCACTATTGTCAGCTCTCTACAGAGCTGGAAGAAAACAAGTATTAATCTGGAATTATAGTCCAAACAAAGACACATATCCTTTAAAAACTAAGAGAAAACAGGCTTATGTTGGCTAGAGAGAGGGGTTGGAGGTTTGATGTCCAACATGCCTATTTTAGTAGAAACACTGAGTCTCTTCAGGCAGAAGAGTGCCTCCATGAGAACAGAGTGATCAAAGGTGAAGAACTGAACATGGTAACAGCAAACCAGTAAATGGTTCTTGCATAATGGGCTAAAAATATACATACTATTGAAATGCATGGTACCAACTTGTGCTGAGTTGAGCAGAGTTAATGGCACTAGAGTTGCTTATGAAATACTCCCCTATCAGTGGACTTAGAGAGGGACAGGGAGGAGATGAGGGAGGGAAGGTGGAGTTGGGAGGGAATGAGGGACAGGGCTACAGCTGGGATACAAAGTAAATAAACTGTAACTAATATAAAAATAATAATTTAATTAAAAAAAAAGAATTACTCATTTTTAAATCATTCATGACACTTGGAATCTTGTGCCATTAAGCAAGTCTAGTTTTATCTAATCACATGGGCTTTAGACAGAATCTGGTCTTAGTTGCAGTAGAGAATGACACAAAAACTGGAAAATGCATTTTGGAGACTATGACTAACAGGTTCTCGATATTTGTAGGCTGGAAAGGAACATTTTGTAGTCTTCACTCACAGACTGATGCTGAGCTCACACAGCTGTTTCTCATGTGACCATCCTCCCCCATTCCCCAGGCTGCTGTGTTGATCTTGGACTTATGTCTGCAGAGCCATACATTCTGGCTAAGGTATTTGTTTTAATGTCAAGAGCATTATTCTCAATGACAGAATTCCACATCCTAAGTATTTCAGTGTTTATACTATTTGGGGTATAATGAGGCTATCTTTCACCATTAATGAAAGCAAATAAATACTCCATGAAAATATCTTGTCAGGAGAATTTTGATAGAAGTTGAGTTCATTGTAGCTGAGGACATACTAATTAGGATCTGCTATTTGTGGAAAACACTACCTTTATCTTGTGGTCACACTCACTCCTAAAATGTTGTTTGTAAAAACGTAAAATATATGCAAGCAAATAACGAAGGTACTGTGTCTTAGAAAGATGGTGAAAATGGGATTTCTTTACTGTAGTCATTGCCTGTTTACTTTTTTCCTGCTTTCCTTGACACTTAGGGTTGAGTAAAAGGAATTTACATGCCAAGTATACATCTCCTACCCATCTACAATTCCAACTTTTATGTGTCTTTTTAAAAAATTACTTTTGCTGTCATTTTGCATAAATTAAAATATATGCTATTTATTGAACTGAACAAAATACCATAAAAACAGAGAGCTAGTAACTACCTACAATTTATTTTCACATACTAGAAAATTATTTTCTATAAAGATAAATTTAATCTAAGATACTGGCAAAGATTCTTAGTGAACACACTTGGTTCTTTTGACTTTCTATATTAGCAACCAGATTTCAAGTTTAAAGTCCTGGAGGAAGTTCGGAGAAAGTGACAGTGACTATGCTCTCCTTTTTTCTGGGCTCCAATTTTTTAAAGCACACAGAGATGCATTAGTTTTAAAGACCTGTCAAACCACTTTAAAAATAAAGAGTAATTAGACAATGACACATCATTACCAGAAAATTTGTGTGTGTATGTGTGTGTGTCTATAATGTATTCATGAACAAAGGAAAAATAGATTAAATGCCAAGTATATTCTGAATTAAAAGCATCCACTAGAAGTTGGAGTTATGGCTTGGTGAATAAGAGTGCTGAATTTTCTTCCATAGGACCTTGGATTGATCTCCAGACCCCACAAGCTGTCACGTTATAGTCTGTAAATTCAGTCCCAGACACTTCCTCTGTCCTCCTCAAGCAACAGGCACACATATATAGTATACACAGATCAATGCAGACAAAACACTCATATGCTTAAAAATAAAAATAAAAAATGTTTTAATAAATCACTTACTATATTAAACATATACAGTTTAATTTATGAAAGTCAACATGAAAAATGTTAACTGGCATTATTATTATTATTATTATTATTATTATTATTATTATTATTATACACAAGATAACTAATATTAATTCTCTCACACCAAGTAAAATCCCCAAATTCTCTCGTATTTATCCAACATTTCATAGATTTTAAAGCATTTAATTAATATATTTCTGACTAAAGTGCTGATAAAAATTTTAAAGCTTCCCAGGGAACAATGGCTAAATAGTTTTGTTCTTTCAGAAATGAATACCAACCATTGAGATTTCTTTCTCATTATGCTCAGTCCTTACTGAGCCTCCAGATTTAAGTGAGAAGGTACCCTAATGAACATAACTCGGTGGCTTTTGATTCCCTGAGGAGAAGGCTGACACAGGTATTGCCTTTGCTCTCTGCAAAGCTTTCAACACGGAATAAAGAACTCAGAAATCTCCAGCCTCACCCTTCACACTGGATGCTCCCTGGATCAGCCTTCCCTTGTTCAGCAGAAAGGAAGCTCTGTGTTTTATGGGTTTCATTTTGAGAGACATTGGGCATTTCTGTAAGAATGCCCTCTATTTGAGTCTCCTTTCTTTCCCATTTGATTAGGGAATTTTTTTTTTTCTGCAGCTGATAAGACTCATATTGGTAAATGGAAAGAAATGTGTTTGCACTACGTGTCAGTGACATTATCACATAAGTGTGGATTTATATGTGAAATGTTTTAGACTAAGCAAGTATTCCATGGGGAAAATACCTAGACTCCACCCACACATACAGAAATGTGGAATGGGAGCAAAGAACATAAATTATGTCCATCTCTCTTAACTTTCGACACTTGGGACAGAAACAATAACCTCTCCTTCGATGAACAGAACTGTATAAAACAGTATTAGTGTGCCCTGAGCTCAAAGCAAACATTTACATCACATGATGTGTTGACACCATCATAAAGACACAGGTCTGTCAGATGATAGGTTGGAGCACATTAGAGGGATCTGGGTGAATTATAGAGACGAGCATCTTCCATAAGGAGTCCTGGCTCTCTGCCTCAAGGTGCTTGACCCTTGCAACAGACGATAGGAACAGCCAAGCAATAGACAGTTGTTGCAGAAGAAAGAAAATGAAATAACAAAGTCTCATAACTGGGTCTTGTCGAAGGAAGAATTAGACACATCCATCTCATACATCCAAGCAGAGTTGATAGCTAAGCCTTGTGACATATTAGACTGAATCTTTAGTTGAATACAAAGGAACTACGTCTGCAACACATATAAATATGATTGTGGAAATGTCTATGTTAGATTTCCCCACACAGGATTTTTTACTCCATTTAAAAAAGTGATAGATAACCGAAAGCAGGGGTAAGTATATGACAGTATCTCAACAAAATTAAGCATTTATCTCTGACCCAGAAACAGTTCTTGATGTTTCTATGGCTGTTCTCATTAAATTTTAAACAATGGAAAGTCTGAATAGAAGCCAGTGAATGTTGGGTGACAATGACTCGTTTCTGAAGGAGAAGGTGATACATGGAAAAAATCAATTGCATCTGACGATCACTGACATCAGCCTTTAGTTTATAAGAAGTGGCGGGGACCAATAGGTCATTCTCTTTAGCAGAAACCTGTACCTTTTCTAGTCTTAATGAGTGACATATATAAGGCTCACATTGATGGAAGAGGAAGTATCCCATATTATAATCAGAAAAAATATTTTTATAAATTCAGCATCGGTAACTTAAAAAAGGACACAAAACTATTTTCAGAAAGGAACATTCTTTATATTTTTAGTAAGGATGTTTATTATAAAAATGTATCTTAAGCATCTATATATTTACAAAGTTAGCTTCCAAGATATTCCAGATAAATTAATAGAAAAATTAGAGTTTGAAAAACATTGTCATTTATACTTGATTTTAATGCTCAGAACACTGCTCACTTCATTTTCAAATGCTACCTTTTTAAAAATGATTTGATTTTATAGTTTTGAGTGTGTGTGTGTGTGGTGGGGGTGAGTGGTTAGTGCCAGGTGCCAACAAAGGTAGAAAGGGAGTAAGGTTTTCCTGGAGCTGAAATTACAGATGGCTGGGATGTCTCATATGGATAAGAGACACAGAACTCAGGTCCTCTGAAAGAAAAGCAAGCTCTCTTAACCATCTTTCCATCTTGGCCAGAGTAACAGCGGCCAATATCCACTTGATCTCACATAGTGGGTTTTAAACACAGCCAGGAACTTGGTTGTAACCATAACATTTGTATCACCATTTTACCATATCTTGCCATGCCAGTTATTATTGTAACTCTCAGAATTCTCATATGCTTGAAATCGATGTTTATTTTTTTCCCTCTGCAGCATGCACAGTACCTCCCAGTGCTGAGGAGGCCCCAGGAAAAATGAACCCTCCATGTCGGTGCAAGCTTGTCTTTTCCATGTTTAATGGTTCAAGTATGTGGAGGTTTTAGCAAAAAGGGTCTTACTATTGAGTTCTGAGCAGAATGCAAGAGCGTGAGCATAAAATTATTAGGGATCTCACTGACCAACATTGTTAAAGTTGGTGACTCACTTCTAGCACTGGTCTTTTTCTATGTTAGTCTATGCATTCACTAAGTGCCTTGTGGCATGCATATATTAATATGTGAGTATATATGTATTTCTTTCATAATATCCCTTAGATATATCTATGGGTGTGTATAGATATATATAATAGGAAGACTGTAATTTTCTTTCTTTTGCTGTCTCTTTTTCTGGTTTTAATATCATAGAAATATTGCATTTATAAAGGAATTTAAACATGTTCCTTCATCTTCTATTTTCAGGAACAATTTGATGAGTATTGGTGTTAGTTTTGCAAAGTCTGCTACAATCTTCACTTACCCCATCTGGCTCTGGCCATTTTTAGATAGGAGCTTTCTAATTACAGCTTCTATTTTGCTGGTTGTCATGAGCCTATTTTAATCATTTATTTTATCTTCATTTAGCTTTGGTAAGCTATATCTATATTTCTTTTAGCATTCCCAATTTGGTGGAATATTTTTTCATTAGTTTATGATTCTCTAAATTTTCTGATATTATGTTACCCTCTGCATGGTGCTGGCACAGAAACAGACTAGGTGATCAGTGGAATAGTGTAGAAGACCCAGAAATAAACCCATACACCTATGGACACCTGGTTTTTGACAAAGAAGCCAAAACCATACAATGGAAAAAAGACAGCATCTTCAACAAATGGTGCTGGTCTAACTGGAGGTCCAATGTAGAAAATGCAAATAGATCTATATGTATCACCCTGCACAATATTAAAGTCCAAGTGGATTGAAGATCTTAACATAAAACCAGACACACTAAATCTTTTGGAAGAAAAAGTGGGGAAGAACCTCAAACTCATTGGCACAGGAGACAAATTCTTGAACAGAACACCAATAGCAGAGGCTCTAAGATCTATAATTAATAAGTGAGATCTTGTGAAACTGAAAAGCTTCTGTAAAGCAAAGGACTCTGTCATCAGAACAAAACGACAGCCAAACACTACATGTGACAGAGGGCTAATATCCAGAGTATATAAAGAACTCAAGAAGTTAGATACCAACAAACCTAATGATCAAATTAAAAAAGGGGATACAGATATAAACAGAGAATTCTCAATGGAGGAATATAGAATGGCAGAGAAACACTTAAAGAAATGCTCATCGTGGAAATGCAAATCAAAACTCTTAGATTCCATCTTATACCTATCAAAATAGCTAAGATCAAAACATCAAGTGACCACACATGCTGGAGAGGATGTGGAGAAAGGGGAACCCTCCTCCATTGCCGGTGGGAGAGCAAACTTGAAATACCACTTTGGAAAACAATCTGGCCCTTTCTGAAAAAAATGGAAATAACACTACCTCAAGATCCAGCTATACCAGTCATGGGCATATACCCAAAAGATGCCCCATCATTCAATAAGGACAATTGCTCAACTATTTCATAGCAGCTTTATTTGTAATAGCCAGAATCTGGAAACAACCTAGATGTCCATCCACAGTTTTATTGATTTGAATTCTTTCTTTTCTTTTAACTTGGTGTAATACTTTCTGTCACCTAACTCATCAGAGGCTTCCTTGGTTTCCATGATTTTGTGAACCTTCTCTAGTGTGCATTTCTGTCGATAACCAGCTTTATCCCATGATGGTCAGAGAGAATGCAAGATATGACTTCCATTCTCCTATATTTATTGAGAGTTTTTCTTTTTTTTTTCATTTTATTTTTATTTTTAGTTACAATTTGTTAACTCTGTGTCCCAGCTGTATCCCGCTCCCTCATTCCCTCCCCCTCCCCAACTCCCTCCCTGTTCTCCTCCCTGCCCCTGTCCACTGATAGGGGAGGACCTCCTCCCCTTTCATTTGACCCTGTTTTATCAGGTATCTTCAAGGCTGGCTGCAAAGTCCTCCTCTGTGGCCTAACAGGACTGCTCCTCCCCTGGGGGGGGGGGGAGAGGACAAAGAGCCTGCCCTTGAGATCCTGTTAGAAATAGTCCTTGTTCCCCTTGCTTTGGAAAACTACTTGGTTACTGAGCTACCACGGGCCACATCCCAGCAGAAGTTCTAGGTTATATCCATAGATGGTCCTTGGTTGAGTGTCAGTCTCAGAAAAGGCCCTGTGCCCGGATATATTTGGTACTTGTAGAGCTCCTATCCTTTCCATATCATACTAACTCCCCTTCTTTCATATGATTCCCTGCACTCTGACATGGTTTGGTTATGAGTCTTAGTGTCTGCTTTGAAACACTGCTAGGTAGAGTCTTTCAGATGCCTTTTGCGGTAGACTCCTGTTCAATGCACATCCCATTTGTCTTTCTAAATGAGGATTGATCATCTTCACCCATGTCCACTTTCTTGATTATCTTCTTTAGGTGTGTAGATTTCATTATGTTTATCATATCTTGTAGGTCTATATAAGTGAGTATATACCAAGTTTGTCTTTCTCCTTCTGGGATACTTCACTCAGAATGATCTTTCTAGAGCCCACCATTTGCCTGCAAATTTCATGATTTCCTCCCTTTTGATTGCTGAGTAGTATTCCATTGTGTAAAAATACCACAATTTCTGTATCCATTCCTCTGTTGATGGACATCTGGGTTGTTTCCAAGTTCTGGCTATTACAAATAAAGCTGCTACAAACATGGTTGAACAAATGTCCTTGTTGTGTACTTGAGCAAATTTTGGGTATAAACCTAGGAGTGGTATAGCTGGGTCTTGAGGTAGCACTACTCCTAATTGTCTGAGAAAGCGCCAGATTGACTTCCAGAGTGGTTGTACCAGTTTACATTCCCACCAGCAATGGAGGAGGGTTCCTTTTTCTCCACAACCTCTCCAGCATGTGTTGTCACTTGAGTTTTTCATTTTGGCCATTGTGATGGGTGTAAGGTGAAATCTCAGGATTGTTTTGATTTGCATTTCCCTAATGGCTAATGAGGTTGAACATTTCTTTAAGTGTTTCTCTGCCATTTGATGTTCCTCTTTCGAGAATTCTCTGTTTAGCTCCATTCCCCATTTTTTAATGGTATTACTTGGTTTGTTGCTTTTCTGCTTCTTTAGTTCTTTATATATACTGGATATTAACCCTCTGTCAGATAAAGGGTTGGTGAAGATTCTTTCCCAATCTGTAGGCAGTCGTTTTGTTTTGATGACGGTGTCTTTTGCTTTACAGAAGCTTTTCAGTTTCATGAGGTCCCATTTATTGATTGTTGCTCTTAGAGCCTGTGCTGTTGGTGTTCTGTTCAGGAAGTTGTCTCCTGTGCCAATGAGTTCTAGGCTGTTCCCCACTTTTTTTTCTAACTGATTTAGGGTATCTGGTTTTATGTTGAGGTCCTTGATTCACTTTGACTTTATTTTTGTGCAGGGTGATAAATATGGATCTATTTTCATTTTTCTGCATGTAGACATCCAGTTGGACCAGCACCATTTGTTGAATATACTGTCTTTTTTCCATTGAATGGATTTGGCTTCTTTGTCAAATACCGAGTATTCATAGGTGTGTGGGTTTATTTCTGGGTCTTCTATGCGGTTCCATTGAGAGTTTTTCTAATCCAAATGTAAGATCAATTTTGGAGAAAGTTTCATGAGCTGCTGAAAAGAATATTTATCCTTTATCTTTTGGACAGTTTATATATATTGGCAAGTTCCATTTGACATAGGATGTTATTAAACTTCAGAGTTTCTCTATTTATTTGTCTTAAGAGCCTATCTTTTGGTAATAGTGGGTATTGAAGTCACCTACTTTTTCTGTTGAGGTTCATCTATGGTTTGGATCAAATAGAATTTATTTTATGAAAATGGGAGTCACTGTTGTTTTGTTTGTTTGTTTTTGTTGACGTAGAACACAATGCTGGGAAATAGTCCATCTGAAACCTCCACCCTGCATACTTCTCCCATTAGATTTCCCACATTATACTTGCTTTTAGTGATATCTTACATCTGCTTCATCTCTTCTCATGGTTCCAAGTCCTTTCCTTCAGATCTCCCTCTCAGACTACATCCCTCTTCCTTCTTTCTCCTCCCTTCTGGGCCAGGATGTCCCACCCTATTCTCTCCATTACTCAGCATTAGCTGGGTATTTAACTGACAATATGGAGAACAACTTGTGGCATGTTTATACAACCTTAAGACAGGTGATGCTTAGAAAAAGCATCACAATGGAATGTCCAGATTGAAACTGGATAGTGGGGTAGATAAATCAGCATTTGAATGAACAAGGGTAAACTGTGTACTTTCCACAAGAACTAAAAGGCTCCCTTTCTTTCAGACAGGTCATTTAAATAGATAGATAAGTCTTCAAAAATCTCAGAGACGTACAGAATAGGGCTTTTAAAACATTTTTGTTGTTATAAAGAGTCTTTGCCACTGTGTTTGTTAGTCAATAATTAGGATTGCAGTGTCCTGTTCGATTTCTCCTTTGTTGAGTGTATAAGAATCTCACACTCCATATTTCCGAGAGCACCACCTCCTCCCAATATTTGTCTCACCCTTGGGACCCATTAGATCCCACCCTCTCCACATAGGAACTCTGTAGCCACTACCCCCAAGTAGGAGTCAGCTGGGCCTCCTCTGCTCCTTTTCCCTGGCTGCCACATTCAGACCACAGAAGCCCTGCAGCTGCTTACCAAGAACAGCCACCTCTTACTTCTGCACCAGAGTTTACTTTGTTGTCATGCTGTTATAAAGTGAATGGACAGTCTCCTTCCTTTTTTTTTTTGGACAGTCTCCTTCTAAAGCAGCCGCACTGGCCCGTTTTCAATCTGCATGCACTTGCTGTGATTGCTGTGGTCTTCCCGTGTTTATTTGCCCAACCACCGGTCATCTTTTATGCTTGTTGAATCCTAAGACACTGTAGTAAGATCATTTCAACCTCAATTTTTTCATGTTACATTATCTGTCTAATTATGAATTAAACTTTATGTAAAACATAATTGTTAGACTGTGGTTTATTGCTTTGATAATTGTCAATGCTTTTAGCTAATTGACCTAAAAACTTTATCTATTGTGATGGATAATATCTGGATAATTATAAATTAATGGGGTGGGCTATGATTTCTTTTAATTTTTATATATTCATAAAATATATTACAGAAAAATATTGAGAATAATGCATTTTAAAGAACATTTACACTTAGAGATCATTTATGAAAGGCTTGTATTCATATGATTTTTATATTTTAATTAATGTGTGCAAATGTAATAGCTGAATTATTCAAAAATAAAGAAATATTAGCAATGATTATAAATACATGTGTAAATTATTCACTGTGGTAGAAGGGGCTGATTTCTGACTGCCCACGATGTATAAGCCACTGTAAGTCCTAGTTAGTTGATTATTCTTTTGTCTGGAACATATTTTTAACTCTTATTAATTTCCTGAATCCATGAAGAATTTGATCTTTTCTTTCTTTTTACAAAACTAGTTTTTAGTTGGAATATAGTTATACCAATTACCCCTCCTTTTCCTTCCTTCCACCCTTCCCAGATAATCTCTCTCAATCCTTCCCATGTCCTGCCATAACTTTTAGGTGGATTGTTTTTATTCATTATTGTTGCACACACACACACACACACACACACACACACACACATATATGATATATATATATACACATATACATATATATAAGATATATATATCTTTGTGTTTATGCATGCACTTATATATGTACACACGCATATACATATTTCTGAGTTCATTTTTGTTGTTTGTGTATATGGCTTCAAGGCTGACCACCTTATATTGGACAACCAGTAAGGAGCTTGTCCCTAGAGAGGCTGATTTTCTTTCTCTTACTAGTGACTAATTGCCCATGGTTATCTATACATACACCATCATAAAGATTTCCCCTTATATATTAACATGTCCATTAATATTGCCATTGTTCCTGTCTTATTTATGAAGCCATGTCTAAGAAAGAATATTTCACAGCAGACCTCATAGTATTTTGGCTCTTACACTCTTTTCCACCTATCTTCTCTAATTATTGCCTGAGCTATAGATGCAGGTGTTGTGGTATGGATGTATCCCCTTGGGAATAAGCTCTCCCTGATTTGCTAATCTCTGCATTGTAAATAGTGTCTTTTCAATAGTTAGTCAAGCAGAAATTACGACTTTGGTCCAAGATGTTTGTTTTAGTAACCTCTTAACTATTTATGGAATAAATGAAACAATACTTATAAACTTAACTTGAAAATACAAGAAAAACAGGAACATAAATGTGCCTGTCCCAAAGACTTCCATGTCTATCCGTGCCCATCATCCTTTTCAGATTAGGCGTGGTCCATCACAGCATGTGAACATAGCATTCCATCATTTTAATCTGGGCATCAGTAACTATGTGGTCATTTTCAAGTGTAGACTTCAAACTGACTCACTGAAAATGCAACTATTGTATTCTTAGATGTGAGGACCTGGGTAAAAGAAGGATTTTCAGAGTAGCCTTTTCTGCATCACACTGAGGCTGAATTTCTTCAGAAACTCAGCATGGAATCTGTACTTTACTCATCTGTTTGTGGAGCTTTGCTGTTACTGAGTTTCTCCCCAGCAGCACACTGATACAACATTGTTACTAAAACACTAATAGAAAGACCTCTTTTGTTGGCACCTGTGCTAGTGAATGATGCCTTCTCTGGATCCTTTGGATTGTAAAAAGTATGCCTTAGCCAAAGCAGTGGTGGGTGGGTTTTTAGAATGTGCAATACTTTCTGGCATTGTGACCCAAATGATTTTGATGGCATTTTCCTTGCTCATGTGAACTTATAATTCAGAGGTGTGTGTATGTGTGTGTCAAATTCTTACATGAATGCAATTACATGCTTGCACTATTTTCAACTTGTGAAAGGTATTAAGCTGGAAAGTAAGAGCCAGTGACACTTGATGCAGAATACTCTAATATCTATTGTTTGACGTTAGCCTCCTGGTGCCCTTAGAAGCTCTTCTGCAGCTACCTTCCGTCATTCTTAGCTATTAAACTGCTGTCATGAGAACACCACAGGAATTTGCAAGAGCATGCCTTACTGTGGTTGAGAGTAAACACGCATCTTGTAGATAAAAGACAGCCTAACTCTTTTAATACAAAAAGAAAAGTATCATTTGTCATCTTGCTGTAGATTACAGCTGTGGGAAGGTCAGAAGGCAATTTGTTAAAATTCATTTTTCTCTTTCCACCATGTGGATTCCAGGAATATAACTTTGGTTGCTAGGATTAGAAGCAAGAGCTTTTACCCATATACCACCTGAAAATATTTACAACTGAGGCTGAACAGAGGAACCCCTCAAGCGTGAACTATATTGCTTCCAGAACACATTCATAATTAAACAAAAATCTTGGAGCCAGGGATGATTACTTCTTTATGACCCAAGAGTCAGGTTGGTCTAAATCCTTAGAATTTACAGCTACATAGTATTAAAAATATGAAAAAAAAATCTCGATGTAACATTTATTTTAAAATTCCAAGTTCTGCACACAAACATTAGTGGTTTTGATAGCTATATACTACAATGAGGTCAATGATTAACATGAACAAAATATCTCAATATACTACAATGAGGTCAATGACTAACATGAACAAAATATGTTACTTAGTACTTATTAAGAAAATACTACTTATTTTATTAATCAAAATTAAAATTGTGACATATTTGATTCAGTTTTAAAAATCATTCTATTTAAAAATGTGTTTGACTGTTCTTATTCACAATACACTATTTTATAGATTATCTATGAAGGCTTGATTAGCAAGTAACAAATGGTTCTTCAGCTAAGACTTGCAAGTCTAAGCTATTGTGAGGCTCTAGTCACATTTTCAACATCAGACCAATGTAACCATTATTTTCCCAAGACTCCATTTATACAAAATTTATTTATTATATACTGTTAATTGTTGACATTGATTTTCTGGCCAATGGCACTGTAAGTCGAGCCTAAGCTGAAAGTTATATAGCTCATGTAATTTTCAAGCCATGTATAACCTGTCTTGCTCTACGCTTACAGGGTTGGTTAGAGGACCCTTCCCTGTGGTATTATTATACATGTCGGGCTGGCTGAGAGCCTGAGCAAGTGAAAACACCTACTGCCAGCCCTGAAGAGCTGAGTTACACTCTTGGAACATACCAAAACTGTGGGAGGTGAGAATCAACTCTCATCAATTCCTCTTGACCTTCACATGTGACATGAAACCCATTTCTTCCCTGCCCCACATGTAAACACATGCACACAGACAATAAATACGAAATAATATTTCGTATGAATGTTTAAATGTTTAAAATGTCAGTGTGGGCTGTTTCCAGCTTCTGGCTATTACAGATAAAGCTGCTACAAACATGGTTGAGCAAATGTCCTTTTTGTGTACTTGAGCCACTTTTGGGTATATGCCTAGGAGTGGTGTGGCTGGATCTTGAGGAAGCGCTATTCCTAGTTGTCTGAGAAAGCGCCAGATTGATTTCCAGAGTGGTTGTACAAGTTTACATTCCCACCAGCAGTGGAGAAGGTTCCCCTTTCTCCACAACCTCTCCAGCATGTGTTGTCACTTGAGGTTTTTTTTTTTTTTTTTTTTTTTTTTTGTATTTCTCTTTTTATTATTATTTTTTTATTATTTTTTTCTTTTTAGTTACATTTTGTTAACTCTGTGTCCCAGCTGTATCCTGCTCCCTTGGCCATTCTGATGGGTGTAAGGTGAAATCTCAGGGTTGTTTTGATTTGCATTTCCCTAATGGATGCAGAAACTGTGGTACATCTATACAATGGAGTATTACTCAGCAATGAAAAATAAGGAAATCATGAAATTTGCAGGTAAATGGTGGGACCTGGAAAGGATTATCCTGAGTGAGTTGTCCCAGAAGCAAAAAGACACACACGGTATATACTCACTCATATAAACATACAACATAGAATAAACCCACTAAAATCTGTACATCTAAACAAACTAAGCAAAAGAGAGGACCCTGACTAAAATGCTCAATCCCCATCCTGAAATGCAGAGAGGATGGACATCAGAAGAAACAGAAAACAGGAAACAACCTAGGAACCTGACACAGAGGGCCTCTGAAAGCCAGAAGAAGAAAACAGGAAACAACCTAGGAACCTGCCACAGAGGGCCTCTGAAAGCCTCTGCCCTGCAGACTATCAAAGCAGATGCTGAGCCTGATGGCCAACTGTCGGGCAGAGTGAATGAAATTTTATGTAAGAAGTGGGAAATAGCAAGAGCTGGAGAGGACAGGAGCTCCACAAGGAGAGCAACAGAACAAGAAAATTTGAACACAGGGAACTTCCCAGAGACTCATGCTCCAACCAAGGACTATCCGTGGTGATAACCTAGAACCTTGACGATGCAGCCACTTCTGATGAGAACTGATAAACTAAGATCAGAAAGAAGGAGAGGAGGACCTCCTCTATCAGTGGACTTGGGGAGGGGCATGCATGCAGAAAGGGGGGAGGGTGGGAGCGGGAGGGGAGTAGGGAGGGGCTTATGGGGAAATACAAAATGAATAAAGTGTAATTAATAAAAGTTAAAAAAAATGTCAGTGTGGAAATCACACATGTGCAACAGAGTAGGGAATAAGAGGCTGTGGAGAGGCTCCAGGCTCCGCCCAGGCAGGTGAAGGGAAGGGGCAGTGTGAGGTGCTCTTCATCCTGGGGACATGCCTCTGGGGCCACACCCAGCATCCACTGAGCCACCTCTGCTCAGGTCCTTAAAGAGTCCAGAAAACAACCACAGGGGTTGTTGGGGATGACAGGGCTTACTACACAGGCACATTTGCGAATATGGTCATCTCAGTGGCACCCTGCTAAGGGAACCAGCTTCTTTTGATGTTTGATGAGTGAATTCATACTTGAGTGACAGCGAAGCAACTGCAGCATTTGTCAGATCCTCTCTTAGGCTTTTATTATAGATAAATTCTCCATAGCAACTACTGATGCTATGGAAGAGTAAGGGTACAAGTAAGAGTAAGTGCAACATGTGTCCGCTGGTTATCTTAACTTCAGACAAATAAATTGTATTTTGTTCAAAAATTTAGGTCCTTATTTCAACACAGATACAGTCATCTGATAAATGTGTGAAAACGACAAGAAATGATTGGGCAAAAACATCCATAAACAGTGTAGATAGCCATGCTATGTTTATCATAGTGTTTCATCTTTCTCCTGCTGTCATGGTCAGAGCTAATTGTCAGTAAGGGGCGGTAAGGCTTTTAGTCATTCCAATATCATGTCATGAAAAGCTTTGTTATCACCATGGTTACAAGTGTGCTTTCATTCTGTAACCTTATACATACACATTTCTTTTTCTTCTATTGAGTTAATTAAAATGATGAATCAGTGAATTCTTTTTAATATTTTAAGCCTTTTGGATAACTGGATGAGTTTCCAGTCATTGTCAGATGTATCTCTCCCATCTTGATATTTATCACAAAATATGATACATTTTAATGTGTATTCTATTTAATGAAAACCATAAGGCATCATTTTACAAAAATTTTCATGTAGATCTTATTTTATTCCATAATGTGAATATTCAGGTTTAATGAGTACTTTTGCTTATTTTCTTGGCCGATGAGGAGAAACCCTATTGTATTGTAAGCCAAGCGTCACTGTCATCGTCTTTTGAGTTCTCAAGGGTCATTTTAGATTCAGCATATTAATCTGGTTTCTAGACACATTTCTCCCAATTCTTTTTAATCATGTATTTTCTTTACTACCAGGAGAGCTCCCGACCGGAACTAGGTGCGCAGCAAAGCAAAGTGCTTTTCCCTGGAACAGTCTGGGCAGGTCTTACAGCTTCCATCAGTGTGGCAGATTTATCCCCTCTTCCACTATTTGGGTCTTATCCAGAAAATGTGTCACTCGGAGAAATAATTCCGATAATCCTTCCCATGTATTGGAAAGTTTTATTAAAATTATTAAAGATCATATCATTGGAAAGCAGTGGGGTGAATGAGTAAAGGCAGGAGACAAAACTCATGCTACTGACTTCTCCCAAAACCACTCAGTGCTGGGACACACGTGGACAGGCGCACACACACACACACACACACACACACACACACACACACATACCTATAATCATCTACTCCCTACCCATCCACAGCACATACTTACAAACACACTTACATATACATCTCCACAACACAGTCTTCTGCACACTTTTGTGCTTACTTTAACAACTATACACCACACAAGCACACGCATGCATGCACACACACACACAACTATATTCTTGTTGCTTAAAATCTGAACTAAGACACCAATGCCAATGAAAGCAAGTGATAGAGGTATTTCATGACCCTTCTTAGTCTCTGCCTGTGGCCGGTACTGGTTACTGAAATCACACAAGTACACGCTACTCAGGCTCCTCTCCATGTGTTCAGCTGGCTAAAGCACCAGAGGATCTGGAGAGGGGAAGAGGGGAGGTAAGGGAGGCCACAGGCAGCACAGGTGGGAGTGGTGAGAGTCCCACTTCTCAGGAGACAGCTTCAGTGAGACCGCTCATTCAGTAAGGGAAACAAAGGCTACTTAGACCTTTAGGGGCTGGATAGGGACGTTCAGGGCTGGCGTTCATCATTGCCTACACCAGGGAGCTGGGTATGCCTCATTTGCAAAACGAAGAATTCCAGGTACTGCTGGACTTGACCTTAGAAGTGGAAAGGAACATTACCGTAGCTATCAGGCTATGTGACTGACCTCATGGGGTTGGGGACTGGGGCACAGGACTACATGCACCAGGACATGCAGGGCTCAGGCAGGGCCAAGCTCACAGGATGAGATTTCTGGGGTTTGAACAAGCCTCAACCTTACTCTTACACTGGGCCAGCTTACTCCTTTCTCATCCCACCACTCCCCAGCCACACAACAGTGTATTTGACTGAGTAGCTACACAATTTCTCAGGAATTTAAAGACCAACCAAGGCTCAGTGCTAGGACTAGACACATGAATACTCTCGGGGAGAAAGCCACACAAATCCAGAGCTTTAGTGAAGAGATGAGGTGGTTTACCACAAAAGGTATTCAGCAAAAAGCTGAACAAAACACCTTGAACTCAATAGCAGATCTGTCCCGTGGGTCCTGTTTCTTCTTCTCTTCCCTCTGCATACAGCCATTATGCTGGAAATATGAACAAACTAGAAATTGAAATAATAAAATAACAAGCTCAACACTTTCTGTTCTGGAGTCTGGCCAAACTTAAACTGAGGATATAAAAATGAAGGAAGATCATATAAAATGAGTAGAAAAAAGGGGCATTTAAAATATGTGTACACAGAGTTACAGCTGTTGTACAGAAAATTAAATATAACCAAAACATTCAATACATACACAGCCAAGAAAATATTAAAGCAGTCAAGAAAGAACCTAATTTTGATGTTTTGTAGCCCATAATTCATAGACTTACTAGACATATGCTTTTGGTCACACATATCTTCTGTTCTCAACTTCAGGTTTGTACAAATGGCATAAATAATTTTCTTCATGTTCAATAGCATGACCATGAGAAGGTGTACATGCATTGTAAAAATGTTGCTTGAATTTTATAATTAAAGATGCTAGAGTCACAATTGCATACATTATTTATGGTCATACAGATTCAAGAAACAGTAATTGAGTGAATTTCTTCCCAGTGTAGATATTATGGGCTTTTAAAGACTACTACAAAACTGTTTTTACAAAACTCATAGTGCATCATACTAAGACACCATTAGAATCTCCCCACAACCTTGTACTACCTATATTCTGTGATGGTGGTGGAGTTTAAGATGGGACTGGGCAAAGGATAATTAGGAAAGATCATTTTAGTAAGGCTGGGTTTGAAGGCTTGAGCATCTTGAGTATGGGTTAAAGGAATGGGAAGGAAGTGTGAAGACAGAGGAAAAGGAGACAGGGAGAGAGAACAGCCTATAGATGTATATATGCACTTCTTGTCTCCTGCTGTGCTACATGTAAGTGTTTAGTTAAGCCTGTGTGTTCACGGAGGTTCAGCTATCATGGGACTATGTTAAAAAGGGAACAAGCACTAGAGGCAGGTTCTCACTCTTGGCTCCCTACACCCATGACTCAAAATGAGCTTCTTTTCTTCATTAAGCCACCTTGCCTTATTTCATTACAATAATGATAAATGAACAGACAAGTTCATTTTAATAGATACCTGTATGATGCTGTGCCTTTGTTGAGAGTAGTCTCAGCACAGAATTTCTTCCATTCCATGTTTGAATATCATGTGCCAATGTGTATCTGGATATATTTACGAATTTTATGCAGGTCCACTCATTTATGTAGTGTATCTTTTTAATATAAAGTAGCTATCTTGATCACTGTGTCATTATATTCCATTAGCAGACAAAAAGTTTATCTTTCTGTTAAAGTTACAATTCTTAAGTTATTTTCCTTTTTTATATTTCCTTATAATTATTCAAATAATAATTTATTGAAAAACTCCAGGTTTTCCCCTATCTGTGGACTTGGAAAGGGGCAGGGAGGAGATGAGGAAGGGAGGGTGGGACTGGGAGGGAATGAGGGATCGGACTACAGCTGGGATACAAAGTTAATAAACTGTAACTGATATTTAAAAAAAAAGAAAAGAAAAGAAAAGAAAAACTCCAGGTGGCCTGTAGTTTCAAAAGCCTCCTCTTAAGAAGAGATTGGAGTTCATATGTATGTCTCCATTTATCTTAGGTTGTATTTAAACACTTCATTCTCATAGAGAGACAGACATATTTAGATACACCAGTCAATAGATGATATATATAGAGATAGGTAGATAGATAGACAGACAAATAGATAGCTAGATAGATGATAGTTGGATGTATGGATGGATGGGTTGATAGATAGATGATGGATAGATGTATAGATAGATGATAGACGGATTCATAGATAGATAGATAGATAGATAGATAGATAGATAGATAGATAGATAGATTTAGTATAATTCTTTTAAATTTTCTGTTCAAAAGTTCAGTGCCCAATCCTACTCCAACTTGATATGCCAAGGCAGGCAAATTGATGTCCATTTCTGAGGAGAAAAGAAGGGGAACACAAATGAGGAAAGGTGGAGAGAAGGACTGGGAGGAAAAGAAGAAAAGGAAGCTCTAATTAGGATTAAAGCAATTACATTAATTAATTAATAAAAACAAAAAACCAAAATGCAACAGAAATTTGTGAATATGATTCACTCTAGATTTACCTGAGATGGAAGACTTATATTAAGGCTTGGTTGGTTGCATTCAAACTCATCCCTCCAATAACTGTTATTCTTGACAATATTCATTTCTTTTTTTCTTTTTAACAAATGCAATAGTATTACAAATATCTTGACCTGCATGGGTTCTTGTCACTAATTTTTTCAGGCTTGGGGCTTGAAATTACACTGAAATGGTAGAACTCTATTGCTGAGCTACATTTTGGACCTTAAGTTCATGCAGATATTTATCAATTTATCTCACAAGTGGGAAGCTCATTCTTCTCAAATTGTCCTCCTATTTTTAACAATATGGCCCGTTTAATAGAAAAACTCTCATTTACTTCCATAGAGGAATTTGCCTCTTTTACTTGTGAAGTGCCAGGATGTAATCAATATGCTGGCCATTCATTGTTGTGCTGCCCTTTGGCTCATGATGCTGAGGGTTGGGATCTGGAAGACTTGCACAACTCTAACTCGTAAATGTGCTGGATAGTTTCATATCAACCTGACACAAGCTAAAGTTATCTCAGAGGAGGGAATCCAATTAAGAAAATGTCTCCATTAGATCCATCTGCAAGGCATTTTTTTAAATTAATCATTAATGGGGGAAGGCCCATTAATGATTAGGAAGGCCTATTGTGGGTTGTGCCACCCCTAGGCTGGTGGTCCTAGGTTCTATAACAAAGCATGAATAAGCACCAAGAACCACCCCTCCAGTTCCTGTGTTCAGGTTCCTGCCCTGCTGGAGTTCCTGTCCTGATGTCCTCCAGTGATGAAAAGTGAAGCATAAGCCAAATAAACACTGTCCTCCCACGGTGCTTTTGGTCACAGTTTTCCTCACAGTGGCTGTTTCCCATCTCTTCTAGCTAAGCTCGCTGTTGTTCTGCTTGTGTCACAGTTTAATGCCTTGTGTTATTCTTGGTAATTTCTTTTGATCTCTCCTGCTTCAAAGGCATTCAGTTTTTAAATGTGTATTTTGAAATGACTTATAGATTTTTTTAAAAAACTTCCACTACTATATGCCATGCAAATATGTAGATTATAGGAATTTCCCTCTTCTAATAAAGTAAATTCATTAGGTTTGTTGCTCTCAAATTCCATCTCTTGCCAGTTTACACGGTTTAATTTTCTGTATTGCACTTTATGGATATATGCAGATCTAAAAGATCTTCTATATAGTTTAAAATGCTACACATAATTGTCGATTTAATTACTGCCAAGTGCAAATAAGTATTTCTGGTCTTTTGACCATTTTAAAATTGTTTTGTGCTTTAATCACTTACACTTCTCAGTGTATGATAATTACAGTATGTATACATTTTGTCATTTTTATTTTTCTGACTGTTTGCCTATGGAAAAAAACACTGAAAATCCATAGCTCATATATGTTTGCTTACACATGACCACTGGAACTGACAAATATTAAAGTGTACCTTCATATATTCCACACATACTTTATTTATACACAATCAGCTCATGTGTATGTCAATGCTGTTTACATGGTAGTGAATACATACACAGACATATGGTAGATAAGAGTGATATAAATACGTGATACATAAGCAGTGCATTTTAATAGATGACATATGGTACATGATACATAGCTAAACACTTTTATAAAATATGTATGATGTATAGATAATAGATAGAAGATAGATGGATAGAATATTGATAATTGATAGGTCCTAGATGGTAACTTTACCAAATACACCAAAACTCACTAAAATTTTCACAAGCTTTATGTGTTCTTACGTGTAAATTTATTATTATGAAACAAAAACCAGAGAAAATCTGCAAGCAGCTTAACTGTTTCCTTAAGGGAGTTTGCTCATGGGCTATTCTCGTTTTACTACACACTGATACTGTAATTTTGTTTAAATAACATTTACAAAAAGGCAAATATTTTTCTAAGCATGTAATGTCTATGGGCTCACATTCCTCCTAACAGCACTATTGAGCTGTCAGCTACACCGCACAGTTAATCAAGTTAAAGTATGAAATATTTAAGGACATCCCCTTCACTCACACCACCTTCTGTGTTGGAGACAGCAGTAAACTCTAGGCTTACTGTGGTCCAGACCCTCTGCCTATAACCACACAAATCCACCGTGTTATCACTCACTGCTATTAAAAGTTTACGGCATTTTCTTTTTGAGAACATTTAATATTTCAAGCTATTAAAATAAAAACATGAGACAAATATCCAATAACAATGTAATGTAAATGTTGATGTGGTATTAAAGAAAGCAAAACTACCTAGGACACATACTGACTTCACCTTTGAACAACGGAGTTGCTGAAGACATTGGAGATGTTTGTGTTTTGAATTTTCTACAGTAAGAGTGTACTGTGGAACTCATTAAGCAAAAAGCATACCTATGTAAATAAAACGAGCAGTAATTTGCAGTCTGCCTTTGAACAAGAAATGCAATAAATTATTCCACATCTCTAATTTAGGAATGGGATTGGAAACCTATCAGCTGTTTTTTGTTTGTTTGTTTGCTCATGTCACCTGGCCTTCTGCAGAAAACTTATTGTAGGAAGCACAACTTAGAAGATGCATTGGAGAAACCAAGACTTTCACTTGAGTGGGCCTATTTTCTTCAAAAGAAGGAAATGAATTATTCCTAGTTACCTGAGATGTCAGAGTAAAAAATGGTCAGCCAGACTGGGCATTCTTTGCTATTCTATTAGGAGCCAGCCTCTACCTCGATCACCCCAATACTCTAAGCATTGTTTAGGCCTAATCCTGCTGTCAGTAATACACATCCCTAAGATAGAGGTCCCAAGCACTTTGTGTCCTCCATCAACAGAATCTATTTATTATTATTATTTATTTTTTTATTTTTATTAATTATAGTTTATTCACTTTGTATCCCCCCTGTACCTGCCTCCCTCTTCCCCTCCCAATCCCACATGTGTCCCTCTCCCAGTCCACTGATAAAGGAGGTCCTCCTCCCCTTCCCTCTGATCCTAGTCTATCAGGGCTCATCAGGAATGACTGCCTTGTCTTCTTCTGTGGCCTGGTAAGGCTGCTCCCCCACTCGGGAGCAGTAGGCCAATCAATTCATGTCAGAGATAAGTCCCTGTCTCCATTATTATGAAGGCCACTTGGACACTGAACTGCCATATGCTACATCTGTGCAGGGGTTCCAGGCCATCTCCATGAGTAGTTGTTGGCTGGAGTATCAGTCTCAGAAAAGACCCCTGTGCCCAGACTTTTTGAATCTGTTGCTGTCCTTGTGGAGCTCCTGTCCTTTCCAGGTTTTACTATCTCCCACTTCTTTCATAAGATCCTCTGCACTCTGCCCAAAGTTTGGCTATGAGTCTCAGCATCTGCCTCGATACCCTTCAGGGTAGAGCCTTTCAGAGGCCCTCTGTGGTAAGTAGGTTCCTGTCCTGTTCCCTGTGTTCTCCCTCCTCCGATGTCCATCCTCTTTGCTTTTCTGAATGGGGATTGAGCATCTTAACCAGACTCCTTCCTGATTGGTTTCCTTAGGTGTACAGATTTTAGTATGATTATCCTATATTATATGTCTATAATGAGTGAGTATATACCCTGTGTGTCTTTCAGGAGAAAACAGAATATGTTCTTAAGCTTACCACAGATCCTTTTGCTAAGCCCTAACCCCTAGCTCTGTTGATCAACCAATAGAATTCATTCTTCCTGTAAAGGTCACAGGTCACCAAATCTACTATGTCAAAATGTCTGAGAAAAGTGACCCAGGAAGTCAGTCTCTTGAAGGCTACAATTCAGTGTTTGGTAAGATGACACTAACCTGAGTTTCATTCTCTGCCTCCAGTGGCATTTCCCTCCACAACTTGTGAGGCTTAGTGCAGGGAAGTCCCCAGTATGTTATCAGAAGACAACCACACTCATTCGGAGTTTCCTGTATTGTGTTTTACTTACATAAAACCATGTGGTAGTATCAGCCTGTAAGGTGTCTAGCACCTGCTTCTACACCTTGTACACTTAAGAGATAAAATGGTAGAGTTAATTTTTTAAAGTGTCCACTATGAAATTTGAGTGACAGTAAAAGTGCAAATAAAATAAGACTCTACTGAAATTTTAACTGAGAAATTAAGAAATAGGATTTCTCTCTTAACTGTGCTCTGACTTCTTGTGTCAGATCCAAGCTGACCTCTTTGTCTCTATATTTTTTCTTCCTACTGAACAGATTTCTCTTCTTTGTGTCCTGTTGCAATGGCTGCCATACTAGTACCACATGGGGTTTGTATCTTGTTCCTGAAAAAAGGTGTCTTTACATACTATGTGTTCCTTCCTTCTGTACCATCATTGTTGCCCTGCTTCTTGGGATGTGCTTGACAAGATTCTTTGAGAGGGACTGAGCCAAACATCCCTCCTGTGCTGGCACCATAGAACTGGTATCTACAGGGCTCTTGGTCTTTAATTAGTTATAATTTTCCCAGAGCAAATGAGACATCAGTTTCTATCAAAGATGTATTTGACCCCAATCCTTGCATAGTGTTCATTAAAATAATGATTCATATTAAAATCAAAAAATAGAAAAAAATTAATACTTATATTTTACTGTCACCACAAATCACAAATTACATGAAAATATATGTATCATTTTCCTTTGTCTATAAAATAATAGTAAAGGGTTCTTGCCTAGGTGAAGACAGGTACTTCCATGTTTCTTCAATGTCCTCTCGTAGTCCGGTGGGCACTTAGGGTAAGCCTGTATGTTATAGGGCATCCTGCCTGCTCCTGTGCGAAAGACCTCCAGAAGACAGTGTGTGTTCTGAGTCCCCAAGAATTCTAATTTATCTAGTGGGGTAACTTGATATCGGAGTGTGAACCCAAAGGATGGTTGTAGTTCAAAGAATGAAACGAGACTATAACATCCGTATCAGCTGGAAACAGAATGTAGATACCTATTACACAATAATTTCATAATGTGTGTACTCCAGACATCAGAGGTCTAGCTGAACCCAGGTCCTCTGGAAGGGACGACTAGACCATCTTAAGCCTTGGATTTATTGTTTGTTTGTATATTCATATTCAAATTTTATATTCTTCTTAATTTATCTGCTTAGTCTTTTAAAATTTCACACATATACAAACTGTCCTAAGATCTGACATCATCTTTCTGCTATCTTCTTCCCTGTCCTATGAATTCCTTTCTTCTTAAGCCTTGTTCAGTTATGTTTCTATATGTACAACGCTTGGAATTATATCAGTAATTCTTTGAAGTATATACTATAAAACACTTAATTATATAAGTATATGATGTTTTTATATACTCCGAGGACAGAGATAGTGTCCTAACATACAAAGTTAATTTTTAAAACTATCACAGAATTATAAAAATAAAAATATTCTTGGAAATCTTGACATTTCCTTAAGTGACAACAGAAGAAAAAACTAGCATGGATTTATAATTACATGTTTGTGCTTTGAGTAATATCATCCCTACACAAGGTGAAAATACAAGTTATAGAATAAGAGAAAATCCCTTCACATAATCAGTAATAGGACTTAGTAAGAGCATTTAAAATTCCTAAAGGTGTCTTACAATTTAATGGCAAACATATTTAAATATGCAAAGGATCTGAATATATCAAAGAAGATAAAAATGTAAATGATGAAAAATGGTCAACCTCAGTATTTACTGAGAAAATGCAAATTAAAATCACAACATGATGTGAATTGATTTAAAGTGTAGTCTTTATTTTAACAGATGCTAGCACAGTGAACAAACAGAACTACCTTTTACCTAAAAAGAGGAATACCAAGATATGGCATATCTATAAAGTTGAGTGATATTCAGCAATACAAGTGAATTAAATAATAACATTTGCTGCAGGGTTGATGAGTATTTACATCATAGTCTTAGTTTGGGGACACTATGGACACGAGTTTGATATAGACAATCTAATTATTACTTTTAAAATTCGGAAATAATGAAATCATTTCCATGTGCTTATATGAGGTTAACAATTTGTGTAAAGTGATCATTAAGATGTTGCAGTTAACAACTCTTATCCCTTAACAGACTATCTCATTTAATATCATTTAATGAGCCACTAAATATATTCAAGGGCTCATTAGGATCATCAAATGCTCTGAAAAACATAGCGATGAAGTGTGTGCAGCTGAGGATGGATCAACACAGTTCTCAAGGCCTAAAACACACAATGAGTGTGGCTCCGCTACATTCTCACCCACCCAGCATGATCTTGCATGCAGATGCAAATCTCAAGCAATACTCTGGGAAGGAAGAAAACTGACTTTTCCATTTTCCATTTACACTGTAAGCAGAAGTGGTAACCATTGATTGTGGACAATGACTATAGGCAGATTTTTGTTTTCTGCCTTAAGAGTTCTTTTAGCTGGACAAGATAAAAAGAACAACAATCTTCTGCATTAAATAAACTTCTGTGATTTCTCCCTTTGAGTCTCACGTTCATCAGTACATCCTTGTGCAATGTATCACCCCAAAGGATCATTGCAGTGCATGGGAAGCCCTCTCCTCCCTTCTATGGACAGACACAGGTGTCTATCTCAACTTGAGCCTGGAGATTCTTCTGCAAAGACAAGTTTGTTTACCAGCTGTTTGCTGAGATGAGGGAAAGAATGTGTTTCATGAGGAGAATATCACTATGGTTGATTTAGAAAGTTCAAAATATAGGTGCCATGAAAACATGTAGAGCTGTATTTCTTCATTTCTAGAATTATGTTAGAAAAACATTAATAATCTCTCTATCCCATCTAATGTAAGTGCCTAACCCTCCCTCGGCAGGAGAGTTGAGTGAGCAAATCCTGCTCTTAGCCACGGGCACTGTGAGGAATTAACATCTGCATGTTTCCTCTTCTGGTGAAAAATGTTAGGGCTGCAGTGGTAAGAATTGTGCTGCAGACAGACTTTATACCCCAGACAGGCCACACTGTAGAAAATCTGTACTCTTTGAATCTTAAAATTATTATTTATGTCAAAACTTTTCTGGCTGCCTTTGATAACCATCACAAGTACAGTGAATTTCCTTTGCTTTCTTTTTAAAACTGACTTTGAATGTTTAAAACAAGTTTGGTTATTGGTGTTTTGTTGTTGGTTTTTGTTTTGTTTTGTGGTCACAATAGACTTGATTTTACTTGTGGTGCCTAATCCAGCCTCTGGCTTCCTGCAGGCTCTGGGGTACCCTGCAGAGATCCACGCAAACACCGTTGTAACTGTGCTGCTTGCTTTCCCAGCTTGTTTACTTCATATTCCCAGCTCCAGGCGTCCACTCCCCAACCCCAATGGTACTTATTTAGCTCCAGTGACTTGACAAACCACTAATCCAGATCATGATTAATCTTCAGGTGAAGGCCGCAGACATCCATCCTTTTCCTAGTACCTGTGCTGAAAAAGAAACAGAGAGAAAAGAATGTTGGGCCCAAGGAGGCACCCTAGGGGACCCTAACTTCATGATGGGGATGAGGAGGACGCAGGAGACCAATCATCGATGCAATAGCAAGAGGTTTAATTCAGCTTACTTACCATGGGGCTGCTCCCCACAAAACCAGTGAGGAACAGCAAGGAGAGACAGAAATCTGAGGTTTTTAAAGGAAGGAGCTCGGGAATCTCCGAGGTTGTGAGCTTGGCGACACTGGATTGGGTAGTTGACTTTTAAAATGATTGGTTCATTTTATGTGCCAAGTCCATCTGGTCCTGCCCCAGTCTGGGTTGGGGAACTGTGACCAGTTCCTAATCTGAACCAGTTACTAAGCAACATTATCTTGTACTGCAGATCTGGACATTCCTCCACAGCAGGGAAGGAGACCTTTTGCATTCCTTTGCAATGGGTGGGTTCTTGTCTCAATTCATCTGCTCCTCCTCCTGCCTTCTGTGAAAGTGCTGGGAGAATTTAGTTTAACATGGGGTATAGAATTTATAAAGAAACCTGTAAAGCTAGCCTGTTCCATTTAAGAATGCTAGGGTAGCATTGAAATCTCAGGCAATTTATTCAGGATCTATCGGGTCCTAAATGATTGGCAGTCCACTGAAGGTGCTGGTATGGAAGTCCAGACAGTACAGATTAGGGTTAGAGTCTGTGGGTTTTCACCAGAGCTGTGCCCCCCCCCCCCTTTGGTTTCAAGGAAGATGGTCATCTTCTGTACCAGGCTGGGTCTGCATTATGAGGTGGGCAGGAAGGCCATAAGAATGACTTCCTTTCTGAATAGGGATTGAGCGTTTTAGCAAGAGTCCTCCCTCTTGATTAGTTTCTTTAGATGTACAGATTTTTGTAGGTTTATCCTATTTTATATGTCCATATGAGTGAATATATACCATGTGTGTCTTTCTGCTTCTGGGACAGCGCACTCAGGATGATATTTTCCAGATCCCACCATTTACCTGCAAATTTCATGATTTCCTTGCTTTTTTATTGCTGAGCAATATTCCATTGTGTAGATGTACCACAATTTCTGTATCCATTCCTCCACTGAGAGTCATCTGGGCTGTTTGCAGCTTCTGGCTATTACAAATAAGGCTGCTACAAACATGGTTGAGCAAATGTCCTTATTGTGTACTTGAGCCTCTTTTGGGTATATGCCTAGAAATGGTATAGCTGGATCTTGAGGAATCAGAAGAAGGAGAAAAGAGGCAACAAGTCAGGAGCCTGGCAAAGAGGACTTCTGAAAGGCTCTGCCCTGCAGACTATCAATGCAGATGCTGAGACTTATGGGCAACCTTTGAGCAGAGTGCAGGGAATCTTATGAAAGAAGTGGGAAACAGTAAGATCTGGAGAGGACAGGAACTCCACAAGGAAAGAAACAGAATCAAAAAATCTGAGCACAGGGGTCTTTCCTGAGACTGATACTCCAACCAAGTATGCATGGAGATAACCTAAGACCCCTGCACAGATGTAGCCCATGGCAGTTCAGTATCCAAGTGGGTTCCATTGTAATAGGAACAGGGACTGTCTCTGACATGAACTGATTGGCCGCTCTTTAATTACCTCCCCCTGAAGGGGAAGCAGCATTACCAGGCCACAGAAGAAGACAATGCAGCCACTCCTGATGAAACCTAATTGACTAGGATCAGAAGGAAGGAAAAGAAGTCCTTGCCTATCAGTGGAGTTGGGGAGGGGCATGCATGCAGAGGGTGGAGGAAGGGAGGGATTGAGACAGAAGGAGGGAGGGAACCACAGGGAGGATACAAAGTGAATAAAGTGCAATTAATAAAGAATTAAAAAAAAGAATGACTTCCTTTTCCTGTTCATTGGCATTTCTTTTTGGGTATATCACTTATCTGATGAATTCTCCAGCTGTGGTAGTAGAAGGGGGAGGATGAAGCCAATCAAGCCAGACATCTCAGGATGTGGCTTCAGTTACAGGAGAGTGCTCTCTGGGTGGGTAGGCAATCTTTCAGGGTTGTTTTCATTCAAGAAAAGAGTTGTAGACTGCTTCCAATGGTCTGGGAAAAAACAAGACACCTAGCACACTAGAGGCTGGGACTGTTGCAACTGCCATCTTTCCTCTCTCCTTTAGAGCTGGGCCTGATGGATCTCTGCCAGATATTGCAAGTGCAGTATTGATGAAAAGTAAAATAAATAAACAGAACGACTCTTAGCCACCACTGCCTGGTGTGTCTCAGACTGGAGACATCCCCCAACTTTGTGAGTCTTACAATAGAAAAGCGAATTTCTCAGCTTTTCTCCACCCGTTTGTCAGGTGTGTTGTGATAACATCCACACATTTCTAGCTTTTTATTACATCAAAGAGCTGTTTTACAGCTTGGAAGTGGAGAGCTTTGCTTTGTCCATGATCTTGCTCTTGGATACAGACTTGAATCACCTGAGAATTATTAACTTTGAGCACAAAGTCTTCCATATGTTAAATTACTGCCCAAAGCAAACTAGCACCATCCACATAAGCAGCAACATTTATCCCTTTACAAGGAAGGTGAGACATGGCTTTAAAAAACACTTCAAACTCATGCAACTCAAGAAAATATGTGTTCAGTAGGTTCAGAAAAGCCTGTGATCTGATACCTGATGTATCAGATAGACACACACACACAGTTAATTTGCAAAGCCTTGAGCTAAGTGGGCGTTGGTCATCCTCAGTGTAGCATGGACCATGTTCAGCATTCATGTGAAGACAATAGTTGTTGAAAACTAGTTACCGAAGATCCACCACTGGAAGAATCTCTGTGTTTTTGTGTGAAGTGTAGTCTATTTGAGCTTTGGTAATAGATATCAAACTGCAACATGTTGATAGTCATAGGAAGTAAATTGTGAAATAAACAGAGGTGAAATGAGACTTGAAGAGATAATTAGTCAAGACTGAACCATCTGAATTACAAGCATTGATGAGTATAATTAAAAATGTGTACTTTTAAATCCAGTGTGGAGAACTGCCATAATTTGAATATAGGAAAATGTATAAATGAGAGTAATGAATATAAAAGGCAGTCAAATCAGAGAATAAATAAAATTTTAATTGTAAGTAAAATGAGGCTGGAGAGATGGCTCACTAGTTAAGAGCATTGGCTGCTCCTTCAAAGGACCTAAGCTGAGTTTCCAAAATTCAGATGGCAGATAGGTCCGAACCATCTGTGAACACCAGTTCCAGCAGATCCAGTGATCACTTCCTGCCTCCACAGGCACTAGGCAAAAAACATAGACACAGTGCACAGACAAGCATGCAGACAACACCCATGCACATAAAATAAAATAATTAAGAAAGAAACCGATGTTACAAATAAAAGTAATAAATGAAGAAAATTCATAATAAATAATAAAAGTATGATATGGCTTCTGAGAAAAGTAACATGCATATTTTTAAAAGGCTGAAAATGAAATTATTTGAAAGTTCTAATTTTAATATGATATGAACAAGCCATTCAGAACTGCATTATTCTAAATTTAATGAAACAATTTCTATTGTCCTAGAGGACACAACTCAGTTTCAAAATCTAAGTAATCATTAAGTCCTTAGATGTTTGTGTACTTTGAGAACTGTGAGCCATTAGAGCACTCTGTGCAGACTGCTCAAGAGAAAATGTGGTTAGAGACTGTGATCTCCGAATAATTCAGGACATTGTCACCTTTATAACCTCCAGAATGGATGTCAACTACAATTTTCTTCTAGTATGAAATGAGAATTTCCAATTATAGCAGAGGTGAAGGGAAATAATAATAAAGATAAAATATCCATTAGTACAAATTTGAAGTTTGAAAGTCAGGTGAGAAGGGCCAGAATTTCACCTTTGACAGCACAACATATAATACGTCTTGAAAATACAACAATATTTAAATAGACATATAGAATTCAGATTATTCTAAATGTTATAGTATTTGAGAGCAGTTTTCAAAAATATCAACAATCCTATTGTATATTGCATGTATGTGTTTACATGACTATATATGTCTGTATGACTGTATGTGTGTATGAATGTGTGTGTGTGTGTGTGTGTGTGTATGTTTGCTATATACTTGATATACAACATTAGTAAATACATTAAGGACACATTGTGATGGCCTTGTAGTGAAATTCCTTTTACTTGAAGTCATATAACTTGTCAATTAGTTTCCTGCTGAATTAAGCCATACCAGCATAGAGAGAGCAATATGATATGGGACACAGTTATTCAGAAAATCTCTTCCTGAATACTAAAATAATTCTAAGGATATTAGCAATCATTAATTCCTACTTGTTTGAATTAAATGTCCCTTCCAAAGTTGAATGCATGAATGTTTGGTTTCTTGCTAGTAGTGGTGTTTAAGTTGACTATAGACTCTTTAAGAAGTAGATGAGGTCCAGATGAAAGAGTCTGGTCACTGGGCTCATTACCCCTGGCTCCCTCCTGTGTCTGTGTAGTGTAGCCTGCGAAGAGCATGCCAGGACACTCCAGTGTGTGAGGAAAGCAAAGAGCTCATCCCATTATAGAAGAATGTTAACTCAGAATGTGGCTGCTTTGGCAAGCGATCACATCCAAAGACCTTATAGACCTTATAGGTCTGTGTGACCAGGCTGTAATACAAACACACTTTTAATCCAGGAAACAGAGGCAAACATATCTGAGTTCAAGGCCAGACTGGTATAGAGCAAGTTTCATGTAAAGAAAAACTTAAGTCCAGATGTTGTAGAACATGCCTTTATTCCCAAACAATGAAGGTTAAGTTAGTTTGTAGAAGGAAGCACCCATGTTTGAAACTGATGCCAAATTGAGTGGCAGAAGAGGTGATGAATCAGAGAAAGAGTTGAAGGAATAGGATATTCCCAATTCTCACAAGAAAAGAGAGGAAGGGAAGCTAATTAAGGGGCAATGAAGAGAGAGAGAAAAGGAAGATTTCCTGGGAAATTTTTATAGAGAGGAGAAGAAGGAGTCTTACCAAGACAATAGTAGAAAGACAGGTTGCAAGTAAAGACTGAATGAGCCAGAGAATGAGAAGGAGCCAAGATATTAGAGCAGACTGCAAAAGTCAGCTGGGAGAGGAGTTTGAGCCAGAACAGCTGAGCTGAGCCAGCCAGCCCAGAACTCAGTAAGCAAAAGAAAGGATGAGCTTATTCAGCAGTAATTCTCAGAGGCTGAAAACATTCTAGGCCTAGGTTAGATGGTATGGAACCTACAAGCTTCCAGGACTAGGCCTAAGTTAGCAGAAGAGATAACAATTGAACCAGGCAAATAAAAGTTCATTTACATAACATGTCTTGAGCACTGAAAATAGATCTCCAAAATCACAAGCCAGAAGCCCATGTTTCTGTCAAGTATTTTGTCATTGTAGTGGGCAAGGTCGCTGTTACAGGATGCTGGTTTTATTGGCTTCTTTCTCCTTTATTGTGATCAGACAGTTGACCTGAAACAATTTGAGAAGAGTTTGCTTCAATTCAATATTTGAGAGGTTGTATGCATCCTTGTGGGCTGGAACTTCAGGGCAGCAGCACTGTGAGGCAAATGATGGCATTGCATCTCCAGTTAGGAGACAGAGAGAGATACTGGTTTTGGCTCCTTTTCTCCACTTGGTCTGTTCCCTGTCCCAAGTTCTTTAGATGGTGACCTTCTCAGGCGAATCTTTCTAGAAACATCCTTGTAGATAAAAATTGAGGTTTGCTTCCATGGGGATTCTACATCTTGGTAAGGATTAGTCACTTTCTTTAGAGCGAGGAAGGTCATTATTCTGGCTAATTCTGACCATGTGGTACACTGGCAGTTGATACAGATGGTGTGCAAATGTTGCCAAAGAAGGCCTGGGAAGCTCTGGAACCCTGAAAGGAGAGACAGCGACTGTTGATTTTGGTAGATCCTGGAAAGATCGGAGAAAACAGAGAAATTTAGGCAGTGAGACTATGCTCAAGACCTAGCAGTAAGGAATGTGCTGGGAAGTTGAACCAGCAGCCAGCATTGTTAGATTCTAACTAAAAGTTTGGATCTCTTCTCTCTGAGTTATGGAAACCTGAATGATTCTGAATTTAAAATTTATGCATTCACTTTGCAGGGGAAACTCAATTATTGCTATTGGCTCCATTCATAGTCAGAACTCAGAGCAAGAAAAACAGTAAGATGTGAACATGTAAAGTTTGCCCCAAAACTAACATTTTTGAGTGTGTGTACAGAAGCAGAAGACTCAGAGACAGACAGTGTGTATGAGTAATAGAAAGCACAAAAATTCCTGTGGGGATTGGCAGGACTCTAACAAGCAGACTCTAGAATGTAAACTGCAAGCACATTTGAAGGAAGATCATTAAAGTGTTTTCCCAGCAAGAGCAACATTCCCAGACGCCTTGCTTATGTAGGTTCCTTGGAACTTATTTGCCCAAGTTCACCTGTGGAGACAGACTCCACTGCCTCTCTGATCCAAAGAAGCCAAGTTAACAGCAGGACTTGTCCTCCATGGGATACTGCCTTGGGAGACATACAGAACTCAAGAATTCAAGAATGCCTACACCAAGTTTCAGTGACATCCAGCGAGGGCAAGACTGCCCAGGAAGATCAGATTCCATGTTCAGAAACACTAAAAGACAAATGTGTGAAGCCTTGGAGGCAGACCTAAGTTGCAACAGAGAGTACAGGGCACCATTGTCACATGCAGGATGATCTGCACAGGACGGTACTGTACAGAGAAGGCAGAGAGAACCCTAGCCAGAATGCCTGGGCAGTGAGGTCACCCTTCAGTACATCATCACTTCATCATACAATTGTATTAAATCAAATATCTGTATGGTTGTTTCATCTTCACTGGATGAATTTACTTATAATAAAAGTGGTGTTCGTTTCTGAAGCCTCTATACCTTTGAAAAGCTTAGTTTGAATTAACATATTATATTTTATTCACCTGTTTTTTGTTAGCTGGAAGTGACATTTACTTGGGCAGATATAAATTCCTTAAAAAGATAAAATATCAAGTCCCTTCTTCGCATTCATTCTCTTTCATGCTTTTGCTTAACTTATATATTCCTCCCTTGATCACTTCCCCAGCTCTGTCTGTGCATAATAACTTACTATAGCTCATCAGGATGATCTTTTAAATGGGACTATTTATTCTTTGAAAATTTTACATAGGTATACAATGTATGTTTTTATACACTTCTCTCTCTCTGGCTCACTCCAATTCTTGAACCAACCAAGTTTTTACCCTATAGACTTTGTGTTCTCTTGCACTATAATTGTAACCAGTATAAGAATTAAACCCAATCTTGGTTAGTGCTGCCCATGTGCAAATAGGTGTAAGGGCATCCACTTGGACATCAAACCAAGTACGTGGTATCCTTCCCTCAGAAGAAGCAACTTTCAATATTGCTTAACTTGGGGTGAGCATTTGTGAGGCTCAAGCTATGCTTAAATGTTTGACTGGGTTGATCTTGTTCAGTCAACTATGGCTGCTGTGAGTTAATGCATCATTCATGTTATGACCAGAAGACAGCTTATGTTCCAGCTAGTATACTCTTCCCACCCCCTACTCAGAAGTATTCCTTGTTATTTTGGGCATGGGCCATTGATAAAGACATTCCGTCTACAGTTGAATACCCTGGGTCACTTATTGTCATGACCTACAATGATTATGGGACTTTGCATTTCCATTATCCTGTGCCAAACAAACAAATAAACAAACAAACAAAACCACTTCTCTGACTAAAGTTGAAAGCAGCACAAATCTAAAGATATAAACAAAAATATTTAGAAGACAATTTGGTAACATGCCAACTTACTGAAGTTCTAACAGTAGGTTGTGCCTTAGACTCTATGATTTTCTAGGTCAATGGCTGGTGATGATGTCTACAGTACCAGAAATGCCTCCAGCCAAAGCAGCCTCAAGTTCAGTTTCTGAAAGTGGTTGGTCACCCATGTAACTGCTGTGTCACTCCTGCACCAGTGGCCACAACTCACTTGGCTCCTCAGGGTTCCAGCAAGCAGGGTCTCATTTCTCATGTCTTGCAAACCAAGAAGGTTGCGTCTTTATCAGTCAGATCTGATCATTCTTTTATTGTGGTCAACCAAGACCAGTGACAATTTTCTCAGAAGTTGTATCTCTACTATGTAAATCACAGCCAATATCCAGTATTAATTAATGTGCTATAAGTTTACAAATATTATGTGACTTGAGGACAAATATTTTATTACCTTACTGAGTTCCTGTCACAATAGCCAAAGCAAGATAAGGCAAATGATTTACAAATGCTTAAAAGCTATCACCCTAGTTTCCTCTCCTAGTATTTCTCACACAGACATAGGAGGCATGATCATAAATGTACATGAATGCAGTAATTACAGAACTCACCAATATTGCTCAATATTCCTGTATGAACTTTTAAGATTTTTGTTTTTTGTGAAGCTGTATGAATAATTTAGGTTAACCATTCAAGAAAGGAGATAAGTTATGCAGTATTTGCCTAAAATACTTGGTTGTTGATGTGAATTTTCCACAAGTTCCCTTCTATCTGACATTATGGTCTGTGATATTTCAGACAGTAGCTGCTTCATTACTCTGGGTCCTGAAGGAAAGACAAATGGAAGCAGAGTTCTTCATCTGTGACAAATACCCTATGCAAGTGTTTCTACTGAGAATAGGGCCATGTGTAGAAGACATTAGAAGAATATTTTCCAAATGTCATCATTAGTAATTGTTAGGCCGGAAAATTATAGTCTTGTTTTGCTTGTGTGAATTTTATAAATTGTACATAATAGGTCTAACATACTTGGTATTATAAGTCATAGCTTAAGTACAAGTGCTTTATTACTTACTGTGATTTCAAATGCAGAAACTTGATAAATTGAATAAAATATGTATATGACATTCATTTATATTATGTGATCATTTCCTTGTAGGAATTGTCTTTTAGCCACTTCCAACCATTTAAATGATTTGATTTCTTTTCCACCACCATTGGGGGGGGGTAAATATGCCTATTTTATGAAACAGAAGCACCGTGCATGGGTGGTGTGGGTGGACAGGAGTGGAGAAAGAGAGAGAGAGAAGTGCCTATTGCTTATGAGCAGGAGTATGTGTGTATGAAGGTTTAAATTCTGCACCTGAGGGCAGGCACAGAAGTGTGATTTAGTTGAGGCTCGGGAGTATCTACTGGCCAAACTGCTTGCACAGTTACATATACTATGGCAAAACCATCTGCTGTCCTCCTCGTCCATTAATTTAAGTATTAACGACTTTCTCAATCCCTTGTAGAGCCAATAATCTCTATTTACATATGGAGCTTTGGAGCTTTGGGTTTTTTATCTCAAGCACCGAATATACTGGTCATGTTGGTTCAAATCAGTGGCAGGTGATGAAGGAAGGTCATAACTTCAAGCCATTCATGACTACATAACAAAGCTGAGACCAATCTGAGATACATGAGGCTTTTACTAAGAAAATATATTTGGAGCAATTCTACTTTACACATTGCATTCAGATTCTAACTGTTTCAGCATTATACAATGTATGTACACCATGTTCTCCCAGTCTCATGTCTAAACAAGAAAGAGAAGCTCCTTTCTATTTACTGTCATTTAATAATCTTGGGTTTCTCTATTTAGAGTTAATTTTTCTATTTTGTCTTTCATAATAATGGCACATATTTATAAATAAATTTTATTCTGTCTGAGAAGCATGGGATACTATTATTGAATGCTCATAGTTAATGAAAGTTTATAATGAGGACATAAATTACCATACTCACCACCTCATTTGTAAAAGAGTTGAGAGATCTACTATTAGAATAAATACCAAATACAGCACAATGTCATGACTTCTATGGACTGCGCATATTGTACATTTGATCTCTGGATTGCTCATCTGTATATCTTCTACTCTACAACTTCTGATCAACATTTACCTATTTCCTTATAATTTTCCTGACATAAAACTTTTACTCTTTAAATCCATTCTTTCTATTCTACAAATACATACAGTGTGGCTCAAAACTGTAAAATTTTTATTAGCTTGGTGAAAAAGTGTTAAGAACTTTCTTTGCATTGTTGAAATTTACTGTTTTATGTAGGGAAACAACTTTTAGAAAATAGATGCTGTTATATATCATTTAAGTACATGTTTCTTAACTTTACTTTTGCTAATGATTAGGGAACTTCAAGTGAATCCAAATGAAAGTTTTGACAATGGGTTAATCTCCTCAATAGTGTTGAAAGGCAAACAGGATGTTACATGAAAATGTTGAGAATCTACCTTCGTATCAGTCACAGAAAATGAGCCCCAAGTAGAAAAAAAGACCTGTATATCAAATCCAAAACTATAAAATTTATATTAGCTTGGTGTGAACATATTAAGGACTTTCTTTACATTGTTAAAATTTGCTATTTGTTGTAGAGAAACATCATATAGGAAATAAATGTTGTTATATACCATTTAAATGCATGTTTATTGCTTTATTCTTTGCTCATGATTTCTATTTTGTTGCAGGATATTTGATCCCATTGTGAACTCCTAGATTACAAACTGTGAAGTCTGTTTCACACAAACCTTTAATTGATGAACTTTCTGTTTATTGCAAACAGGTGACTGTGGTGTGGCTCAACCTTAGTACACACCATTACTTCGAGACTTTCTGTACATAAGATATAAAGTTAACCCTAAGTTAAGAGGCAGAACACGTAACAAGATGACAGGGATTTAACAGAAAGGAAGGACTTTGAGTTGAAGGCTATTTAAGACAGCATAAAGAAGAAAGAGCTTTTGGCTTTTTCCTCCCGGGCTCTCAGGTGAGCTAGCAAGTTTTGTTTTTTGTCTTTTTCCTTTAGGACATGAGCTGAGTAGGAAGGTCAGCTGGGTGCTTTCTTTACCTCTGTTTTGATAGGATTTCACTACAGTATTTGGTAAAAGACAAGATTTTGTATTTTCTTTTTTTTAATAGCAACACTATTTACTTTTTATTTTGTATTTATATTGTACTATGAAAATTGTTCTAGAAAAAGAAATTTTGAACTATTTTCTTATTAGAATTTAAAATGTTTTATCATGACGCAAAGACAACTCACTATATCAATGATGTGTTTAGCCTGGGAGCTGCTAATGAACAGTACAGTTGTAGTGCAAGCAACAGGTAAGAGAGCTCTGTTTGAATTGGTGCTTATTGCTGGACACTGGAAGCCTCACAGTCCCAGTTTGACCACTGAAACCCATGTAAAAGTAAGGACTAAAATACTCTATAAAGTTGTCCTATGAAATAGACACACACAGAGAGACAGACAGACAGACACAGAGAGACAGAGAGATGAGCACCTTGAGGATGAGCAGTGTCCTCCATCGAAAGCTGACAATAACTAAGTGCAATCTGAAAGCCAATTATCTCACAACCTCAAGATAAGTTGCCCATGAGGGCAAAACAAACAATTCAAGAGTTGTGTGGCATTTGAAAAAAAAAATGAAAACGTGAAAATTTCAATAAGTGAGTTCCTCATGAGTATACAAATTATTACAGTTTTGATCTGTTGACATCTCTTCATCTTCTTTCCATGTTTTTGCATGGCATAACGTAGGGATTTCACTGGCTGAGCCAAAAAGAAGTTTCACTTACTTTCTGAAAACAAGCAGAAATAGCAAGCAGGGTCATGACTTTGCCAGTCCCTGCTTATCTGAGTCACTGCAGAGTTCTGAATCAGAGCAAAAGAAGATCTATAACGTACTCCAGAAGCTATCCTCTCTGCAGTTGGCATGTCACCAGAAAGGACTCATTTTCTCTCTAGAACAACCCGTTTATTATAACAAGTACTTACAAAATTTGAAGAAATTTGGACACAGAGTTTTTCTTTTTCTTTTTTTTTAGCGTTTATTTTTTTCTTTTTTTATTATTATTTTTTATTATTAATTACACTTTATTCATTTTGTATCCCCCCATAAGCCCCTTCCTCTTCCCCTCCAGATCCCACCCTTCCTTCCCTTTCTGCATGCATGCCTCTCCCCAAGTCCACTGATATGGGAGGTCTTCCTCTCCTTCTTTCTGATCTTAGACTATCAGTTCTCATCAGAAGTGGCTGCATTGTCATCTTCTGTGGCCTGATATGGCTGCTCCCCCCTCAGGGGGAGGTCATCAAAGAGCAGGTCAATCAGATTATGTCAGAGACAGTCCCTCTTCCCATTACTATGTAACCCACTTGGACACTGACCTGCCATGGGCTACATCTGTGCAGGGGTTCTAGGTTATCTCCATGAATAGTCCTTGGTTGGAGTATGAGTCTCTGGGACACAGAGTTTTTCAACATCACCATGTTCACCTGACCTCCTGCTAACTGACAACCATTTCTTCAACCATCTTTATAACTCTCTACATGACCAGGATAGAGAGTTCATTAAATTCTAAAGTATAGATTTCTATACTATGACAATAAGTATTCTTATTTATTGTTGGCAAAAATATGGTGAGTGTGATGTTTCCTGTTGTGATTAATAAAGATATGTTTGAGCGTAGTTATGATCATTTGAATTTCACAGTTCAAAACTCCCAAGCATGAAAAGCATAGGAGGAACATATCTAGATACCACCCTTGGCAAAAGCTAAGGTCACAAGGGAACTACAAATAAACGGAACCATAGAAAATAAATACCTGCGCAGCAAAGAGTCAGTGAGATGAAGCAGCAGCTGAGAGTGGGATAAAGCACTTGGAATGCTTATGTTTCATAATTGAAAACTAGTCAAAACTTGAAAGAAGTGTATAAATCAGTCCTAGAAAACTAATAAGTTAATTAAAAGATGGACAAAATATTCAAATTGTAATTTCTTCTCAAGTCATCATAATTGCTTAATATATAAGAAACCTCCATTAAACATGATTAAATATCAAGGAAAAATCACTATGAGATACCAACTTAAACTCTGTAGGGAAATTGCTAATGTCAGAAGACAACAAGTGTTGACAATATGAGACAAAACAAACAAACAAAAATGAGATTTTGGTAGCTGGTGATGGCAATGCAGATACCTGAATAAACCTTGTTTTCCTTTGTCTCAGCAAGCCCCCATCTGGACATGTTTGTGTAGAGATGAATTCACAATGCTGTAAAGATACCTGCTTTTTCATATGCATGGAACATACCCAAAGTCACCAAGCTCATGGAAACATTCCGAGTCCTGGCGAGGAAAAAAAGGGAGCTATTGGGGCTGGGAAAGGAAATCTCCACATGCATGAAAATTGAAGACATTGTGCAAAGCAAAATGTCTTTATAGGAGAATGTATTTATATGAGTAAGCCCAAGGTAAACACAAGTAATCTCATTAAGAAAACTAGAGAATCCAGAAAAGTATTGTGCTAAATATTTGGGCTCCATTGTTCATTAGTACACTACCTAACACTAGCTCTATTATATCCTGATGGTTTTGATCAGTGGCACCATCACAGGGATAAACCCAAAGAAAAATCTTTCTTGGAAAGAATCTGAATGTTAGACATGGATCAGGCCAAACACTATCTACTTTGGAAACAATTGTCTTATTAATTCTTTTCATTACACAGATGCTGGCATTTCTCTCAAAGAACAGATAAAAAGGTATGCATTTTTGCTCTTAGCATATATCCCTATTATTCCTTGTCAACACCCACATATTTGTGTCCCCTTAAAGTAACAGAGGAATGCAGGAACCTTGTTGAAGAGTTGGGAGAAGAATGAAAAGACCCAGCGTAGACAAAATCTTTTACAAGAAGACCAACAGAGCCTGCTAACCTAGGTCAGGGGGCTTACGAAGACCGAAGCACCAACTAAGGACCATGCATGGACTAGACCTACAACCCCTACACATATGTAGTATTCATGTGCTCTCCCTAGTAATTGGAGCAGGGGCTGCCTCTGCCATGGACTCTGTTGCCTGCATTTCAATCACTTCCCCCTGCTGGGTCTGCCTTGCTGGGCCTCAATGGAGGAGGATGCAATCAGTTCAGATGTAACATGTGTTCCGGTGGGTTGGTAAGGGGATGGGGATCCCCTTTTCTGAGAAGGAGAGGGGGAAGTGGGGGAAAGGGTGGGGGGATGAGACCAGAAGGAGAGGAGGGAGTGGGTTATGATCAGGATGTAAAGTGAATAAATAAATCAACTTAAATAATTAAAAAGTAATAGCTTTGAAGAAATGGTGTATTGTAATTAGTCTACAGTAACATGAACATAATAGGGCAGTGGCCACTGCCAAGCCTGAGAATTAAAACACAATATGTAGTCTGTGATTTAAAAAACAGCAGGTCAGTAGTTACGAATTTACACACACACACACACACACACACACACACACGTATATATATATATATATATATATATATATATATATATATATATATCACAGCTCCTTACCACAATACCATGAAAAAATTATTGCAAACAAATTGAAAGAAGCAGATGATAGACTATGCTTAGCAATAACAGCAGTAACTTCAAGAAAAACAGTAAAAAGCCTGTGGATTAACTCAATTATGCTAATGTATATTATCAAATTTCACTGTTACAAAAAAGTAGGCTGTGGACTAAAGACGGTCTTTCCACACACAAGAATATATATCACTTGTGTTTGTATCCTGGATTGATCCCATCTATACTTGGCAGTCAGGCTTTAATGAAAATGTCATAGCTGATGCTATCATTTTAATTGATAATGGGTTGTTCCCAGTCCCTGTCCTGCCTTCCCTATTGGTTGATTGCCTCTAAGTCTACTGCTTTCTCCTGTGTCTTCACCTCTTCATGCCTCAAAGCCTCATGGATATTTTCATGCTGCTGTGCTGTTCCAGCTGCAGCAGCCCTTCATAATAGCTTTGAAGACATGGTATGTTATAACTGATCTATAGTAGCATCAGCATAACAGAGCAGTGGCTACTGCTGAGCCTGAGAGCTAGAATGAGATTCAGAGTCCAAGTGACAATGATGCTATGTTACACCTATCAGCATTATGTTCCTTGATTTCCTACTGTTAGGAGAAGAACAGATTCTGATGCCCACCTGCTCTAATAGAGTCAATACTTCTCTTTTGTGGACTGCAATGTCCAGGATAAAATGAGGACTCAGAAGAGTCACAGCTTCCTCTTCCAATCCCTACCCATGTGATACAGTTCAGTTTAGCTCTCAGTGTTTCTTTTTTTTTAAAAAAAAAAAAAATTTATTTAACTTTTTATTCATTTTGTATCCCCCCATAATCCTCTCCCACCTCCCCTCCCGATCCCACCTTTCCTCCCCTTTCTGCATGCATGCCCCTCCCCAAGTCCACTGATAGGGGAGGTCCTACTCTCCTTCTTTCTGATCTTAGACTATCAGTTCTCATCAGAAGTGGCTGCATTGTCATCTTCTGTGGCCTGGTAAGGCTGCTCCCCCTTCAGGGGGAGGTGATCAAAGAGCAGGCCAATCAGATTATGTCAGAGGCAGTCCCTCTTCCCATTATTATGTAACCCACTTGGACACTGAACTGCCATGGGCTACATCTGTGCAGGGATTCTAGGTTATCTCCATGAGTAGTCCTTCGTTGGAGTATGAGTCTCTGGGAAGTTCCCTGTGTTCAAATTTTCTAGTTCTGTTGCTCTGCTTGTGGAGTTCTCGTCCCCTCCAGCTCTTACTATTTCCCACTTCTTACCTAAAATTCCATTCACTCTGCCCAACAGTTGGCCATCAGGCTCAGCATCTGCTTTGATAGTCTGCAGGGCAGAGGCTTTCAGAGGCCCTCTGTGTCAGGTTCCTAGGTTGTTTCCTGTTT
>NW_026592548.1:4449140-4626043 GCF_907164565.1 Psammomys obesus
AGGCCCTCTGTGTCAGGTTCCTAGGTTGTTTCCTGTTTTCTTCTTCTTCTGATGTCCATCCTCTTTGCCTTTCAGGATGGGGATTGAGCATTTTAGTTAGGGTCCTCTCTTTTGCTTAGTTTGTTTAGATGTACAGATTTCAGTGTTTCTTATTTGTAAGATTTATTCTGTATTTTATTTATGTGTCTGTCTATGTGTACAGACACATACATGCAAGAACCCACAGAGGCAAGAGGTATCAGGTTGGTTAAGATGGCGCTACAGGTGTTTGTAAACCCCTTGACTGCTAATGAATGGAGGTCCTCAACAAAAGGAGAACAAACTCTTAAGAAGGGATCCACTTCACCAGCCAATCCTGATGTCAACCCTTTCAGTGTCTTATTGCATTTTACCTTCAATACCACAATCCATGGATGAGATGTGTCATTTGTACTTTGCCCTAATGAATTATCTTGTCTTATTTTGTCTTGTTCCCCATTAACCTAACGAGGTGGTATGACAAATCTAGCTTCTTTGATCAATAAACTGCCTACTTGCAGAACTCAGAAGTTGGTATTGGATCCCTTGGAACTTGAGTTACAGATGCTTAATGTGGGTTCTGAGGACCGAACCCAGTTTCTCTTCAAGTGTATCAATTACTCTTACGCAACAAGCCAGCTCTCCAAACCCTGCTCCCACATACACTGAAAAGGATAAAGAGAGAATCTGTTGCTTGTACAAATAAGGAGTTTATATTTTTTCTTTCTCAAAAAGCATAGACACATTAACCAATGTATACATAAGTTGAATACAAATGGCCTTTGGTAATAAAACATAAAATATTAGAAACATGTAGTCAGAGAATTTTTCTCTGTATTTTTCTTTTTTTTCGGCTTTTTGGTTTTTTGGTTTTTCAAGACAGGATCTCTTTGTGTAGCCTTGGCTGTCCTGGATTCCTTTTGTAGACCAACCTGTCCTCGAACTCACAGAGATCTGCCTGCCTCTGTCTCCCTGGGTGCTGGGATTAAAAGCATGCACCACCACACCTGGCTTCTCTGTTTTATTCAACCTGTATGCTTCTCAAAATGCAAATCACATGAAGTTAAAAAAAAATAGTCTTAATTAAAGAGTACATTGTTATGAGAAGGTGATAAAGCACACAGCGTGATACACTTTTTTACGTTTTCCGTAGAATCGGTTGCTTTTCCAAAACAATGTAGTTACTGCAGCATACCCACCCCTGTCCGTCAAATTTAAATCACTCCGTATTTTAATTCATCTAAAAATGATGAAAACTGTACAAATAGAATATGAATTAGGTAGACATTTTCTACAGTCAGTAAAAACATGTTTAAAAAATATGTCAAAAGAAAATCCTCACACTTTTCAACAAAGCCTAAAAAAACGTTTTAGAAATCTTTTCTTACATCCTGAGATTTATTTCATAGGAGGCTATTGTAACCCCATATTCATAAACAGTTTGGTAGAAAAGAAATTTTCTTTATGAATACCTAGTCTAAAAAGTATCTCTCAATTTTAAAGTCAAAGTTTATAAAGCCTGTTTTTATATTTTCTCATTTTATTATAATCGTTCCAATGTTTAGTAAACTTATTGCTCTTAAAAATTATGTCTCTTCTAATTAACCTTGAATATATTATTCTTGAATTCTTTTACTTGATTTAAACACTAAAACAAACTATTTGGACTATTTGTGCCAAATGTGTGCAATAAATTTTATGCTTTCAAGAGTATCTAGATAATAAATGCCCTGTTAGTCTAACTGTCTTCTCATCATGTAATCTGGTTCTAGCGAGCACATGAACATGAACATGTGTGCATCTACGTGTGATCATGACAATGTGATTGAATAATCTCTGAGCTGCAGGACCTTCTTTACTTGTGACTCGCCCCCCCCCCGTTTTTGTAATAGAAAAGATGATGCAATTCACCTCTTGTTTATCTTTCTGGTGTTATATTTCTCTCACCCTTTAGGAGCTGCAGGGCCCACCAGTTAGTATCCCCTTTCTGTGTCTGTCATCTTCAGCAACACAAATATTTGTGGTGATGTGAAATTGCAGTGAGAATAAATTGATCTAGTACTGGACGAGAATCATGCATGTAGCATATGTCTGGCTGGAGTTCCTCATCAACATGCAGAGCAGTGGAACTTTTCAAGTGTTTGATTGATAGCTACCACTTGCCCAGAGTTAGGGAAGGATGGAGAAGCATGTACTCACAAATTCATAGGAGCCATGCTCTGTCTCTCAAGGCAGACAAGGCAATGGAAGAGTCCTGGTTTCCTGGAGCCTTAGAGAAGGAACTTCATGGTGAAACCTGGGTTTCTCTTCCTTCCTGTAAGGAAAAATGTTGCCTCCTGCATGGACTCAGTGAGATTTGCTTCGGGTTAGGGACAGGTGGAACCTAAGGTTTGGGCTCAAAGGAGCTCTAACAGCATGAAGAAAGTACGGTCCCATTGAGCCAACAATGAAGAGATGGTTTAGTAGTGTATACTAGGGATGAAATTCGCAGTGTACATGGAAAGCCATATTTAAAAAAAAGATATGTCCATTATGTCCGTACCATCCTGGGCACTGTTGGCCAATAACAAGGATAACTTTCTTTGAGGATATTAATTAATGTAATCTATCTAAAAATCCACAAACCATTTAAGAATACATTATATAAATGCAAATATCTAGTACAAATTTTTTTGAATGAAATACAATAACAAAGAAAGGAGCTCAGTGGTTTGATTTTCCTTCTGTTTTAGTGTTGACATTGAAATTAAATCATGTGCCTTGCATGTTTGATGCCTTTATATTGCAGACTATAAGGCATTTTGTACTTTTTAGAAACAGAATTGTGGCTCCTGAGGAGATGTGGCCATGTGTTCATGTGAGTGGTTAGATTCTGCCTAATTATTCACTGCATAAACTAAAAAAGCAGTATGCTCTTTTATGATATTCACACTCATAAAAATCACTACACAGGGCTCCCCCCTCCCCGGCCCACTGCAGCTAGCCATGACTTCTTTCCTCCTTTTCTCTTATCCGTGTTATGTAGTTCCTGCTGATGGAGGACAGCAGGTATATTTATACTAAGTTATAATTTGGTATTTTGTAAACTTGAGCAAAGAAAATAATCACAGGCTGAAGCTAAAGAAACTTCAAGATGCCAAAATATCTACAAAGGCAGTGTTTACTTTCAGACACCCACATGCATTTTATTTTCTGTACTTTACAAACAATTTTAAATACAAATAATTTTAAGGTTTCAGCCCGAGCTTATTACAAATGCCATTATCATTTCTGTTAATACATGGCCAGAGATAGTGATGAAGGAAACTTTCCTAAAGCCTGATCTCCTGTCTCTAAGTTATTAGAGCAAGAAGAGAAAAATAAGCCTGGCATTTTTGCTGTCAAGGCAGTTGCTTAAATATAATTTTGTGGTTGGGTAACTCAAGAGTGGATTAGGTACAAAACTCCTGATTTCTGCCACTTGCTCTTCAAAGTGCTGAGGAGCAAGGAGGAGCGGCTGGAATCACTATGTGCATTAGACAGCAATGCGAGACCAACAGCCACCTGTGTGCAGCCTCTTTATTGGGATTCTCATCAGCTCTGCAGCCCTGCTTAAACTGCACAAATCACAAAGCCACAGGTATTTGTCTGGAAGGACATTTGCTTTCTCCAGCGCATATTGACCACAGGGATACCCAGTTGGGTGTGGACAGAAGCAAACTCAGGTTTGAGTCTCTGCAGGTGCCATGCAGCAACCTCCAGAGCTCCTAGCCTTTGTGTGTAGTCTGCCTCTTGCTTAACCAGCTTCTCCCAGGAGAAGATCTCTTTAGTGTACTCAGACAGTTTGCAGAGTAAGGCAATAAAATGCTTAAGTTAACATTATTAGGGAAATGTAAACACCGTTTTGATAGATGGCATGAATGTGCTCAAAGTACAGGCTCAGTTGCAATGGAACAGCTGGCTACTTACTGATTTTAAAAGAGCAGAATGGCTGAATGTGGGGTCTTTTATCTCCTTCTTTCTCCAGTTGTTTCTGGAGATGTCCCCAGAGAACCAGCACAGTTGCTTGGATAAAAGGAATAACCTGTGGAGTGATTAATAGATATTTAGAAATTAAATGCAAGTTCTACAGTGATAAAGTCATATTTTTAGACTGACTTTGATCCCTGTTCTATCTATTTCTTTGATGGAACTAATTATTCACAAGTGCAATCCTTTGTTATGTTCTATTTCCTTATAATGCTATTATCCACACTCACACTTGCTTTATGAAATTTGTTTCTCATCCCCATTCTTCCCACACACACATACAATTTTCACTTTAGTTCTTATAACTGAGCTGCCCTCTTCTTTGGGAGAATCTATTTTCTGCCCTATATAAACTTTTCCCTGAAAGACCTTATCCTAGCAATGATTACTTTTGGAAAATTTTAAACAATTTTTAAACATTCATTATTTTGAAAATCAGATGCTGAAATCAATGACAGATAAATAGGAGTCTTAATTTCCATGACAGGTGCAGCTGGAATTGTGCAGCGCCTACTGCATAGGGCTGACTTCATAGCCAGTTTTCTTGCTGGAGGATCCCTGACATTCCTTCCCTCTCAAAACAGATGACAAAAGGTAGAAAGCTCATCTGGACTTTTCCTCTTTTTCTAAAACTAGACAATGAGAAGCTATAAGCTCACCAAGACATAAGTTCTCCTTTTCATTAAATGGAAATAGAGAAAAAGGAAGCAATTCAAAGCCCTATGAGACCCCAAGGGAGAGGCGTTCTTTCTTCACTTGGTTTCTCTAAGTCTTTATTCTTCCTTTTATTGGTCACCAACACAATCTTCAGATAATGTTCTCTGTAGGAATGATTTTATTGGCTGCTCCTATGAGTCCTACTGGACCCCCTTAGAACTGGATCTGTCCAGATCAATGAAAACCAGCATAGGTCAGAAATTATTTTATTTTCCATTGAAAATGCTGATCATGAGGAAATAGAAGAAACCAAAGAAGCCACATTGACTGCTCTACTGATACACATCTTGGTAAAGTTGGGAAGTCAGAAGACAAAGGGATGTCCCCGGTGTGTAACATAACCTTGATCAAATACTCCTTTGATGAAGCTGAACTATAGAAGTCTCTAAAACATATAACATGTCTTTCACTTGGCCAGATGACACTGGCCACTGGTGACAGAAAACAATCCAAATACAACTTTGTAGCACGAGTGAACCTCTGGGTTTATTGTCTTCGCTTGAAATTGTCTTCAGGCAATTCACGTTAAAATGGATGCTGTTAAATTAACTCTGATAATTTTACACACCATCCAACATATCCTCCCAGGTTCATTCCTCCATTTCCTAGCCACCCAACTTCTCATCCTCATGTTTTTCAACCAGTCAAATCCAATACGTGCTGCCCACACACTCCTGTGTGTGCCCTTAAACCAGAGTTGGTTGGCCTGGCAAAGCTTAAAGAAAACCAACTTTCTTTCTCTCCTCCAGTGCTTGTCTCTTATGAACACCTCCTCAGGCAGGGATAGGGATTCGTAACCATCTCCTCTCTGGTTTCTTTACGTCTGTGTGTGCCATCACTCCTGCTGTAAGTCCTTATGTATCTACCATGGTATTGTGTTCAGAAAACACTATTTATTTGTTGTAACTCATCATCTCTGGCTCTCACTGTTTCCTGTCTTTCTCCCTCAATGACCTTTAATGGGACTTAAAAATAACAAAATGGATTTTATTTTTAAAACTCTACCCTGTTTGATGAATTACAGATATTTATTTACTACATTAAAATATTTCCAATCTTTAACTCTGGAAGACATGACTTCATATTAGCTTGTAAATGTTCCTTGTAGTAGAATGGTAGCATAGTGACAAATACACAGGGTTAAGTCATAGGAAACTGGGATGATAGAAGATCCCCTGATTATAAACATTTCACTAAAAAAATTATAAAACAGTGGAGCATGTGTTTGCATAGGTCACATGACTTTCTCGATGGTTTGAATGTGTCCCTTCCAAAATCAGGTGTTGTTCATGTGATAGCACAAGAAACATGATATTAAAAGTTAAATAGCATGTTGGGCATGGTGACACTCAGAAAGCAGGAGGCTGATGCAGGTGGATCTCTGTGAGCAGGAGGCCTGCCTGGGCTATGTAGCAAGATCCAGGCCAGCCAGGTGTACGCGATGGGACTCTATCTCAAAAGAAAAAAATATTTAATAAGGTCCAAGCGTCCAAGTAATGAAAGGAAAACCCTTAAGCTTCACCTTCTACTTCCTGAAAGGCTACAATGTAATGCTGCCCCCTTCAGGGAGTGTGGCAACATGACAGTTCTGGACAAAGTCACCCTGATCTTGGCAAGGAAAAAAAAATTCTCAGAAAAGACCCCTGTACCCAGATATATTTGATCATTGTGGAGCTCTTGTGCTCTCCAGGTCTTACTAACTCCCCCTTCTTTCATGTGATTCCCTGCACTCTGCCAAAGGTTTGGTTATGAGTCTCAGCATCTGCTTTGATACACTGCTAGGTAGAGTCTTTCAGAGGCCCTCTGTGGGAGGCTCCTGCTCTGTTACTTGTTTTCTCCTACTTCCAATGTCCATCCCATTTGTCTCTCTAAGTGAGGATTGATCATCTTATCTTCTTGTTTAGCCTCTTTAGGCATACAGATTTCAGTATGTTTACCCTATCTTAAAGGTCTAGTACCCACTTATAAGTGAGTATATACTGTGTGTGTCTTTCTCCTTCTGGGATACTGCACTCAGGATGATATTTTCTAGATCCTACAATTTGCCTGCAAATTTCATGATTTCCTTGTTTTTAATTGCTGAGTAGTAGTCCATTGTGTAAATGTACCACAATTTATGTATCCATTCTTCCTTTGAGGGACATCTGGGTTGTTTCCAGGTGCTAGCTATTATGAATAAAGCTGCTACAAACATGGCTGAACAAACGTCCTTGTTGTGTACTTGAGCATCTTTTGGATATATACCTAGCAGTGGTATAGCTGGATCTTGAGGAAGCACTATTCCTAGTTGTCTGAGAAAGTGCCCGGTTGATTTCCAAAGTGGTTGTACAAGTTTACATTCCCACCAGCAATGGAATAAGGTTCCCCTTTTTCCATAACCTCTCCAGCATGTGTTGTCACTTGAGTTTTTAATCTTAGTGCCATTCTATATTCCTCTACAGGGAATTCTCTGTTTACCTCTGTACCCCATTTTTAATTGGATAACTTGATTTGCTGCTGTTTAACTTCTTGAGTTCTTTATATATTCTGGATATTAGCCCTCTGTCAGATATAGAGTTGAAGATGCTTTTACAGTCTGTAGGCTGTCATTTTGTTCTGATGACAGTGTTCTTTGCTTTACAGAAGCTTTTCAGTTTCATGAGTTCCCATTTATTGATTGTTGATCTTAGAGCTTGAGCTGTTGATGTTCTATTCAGGAAGTTTTCTCCTGTGCCAATGAGCTCAAGAGTGCTCTGAACTTTTCTCTTAGTGCTGCTTTTATTGTTTCATACGTTTTGGTAAGTTGTGCCTTCATTTTCATTGAATACTAGAAAGTCTTTAATTTCTTTCTTTATTTCTTCCCTGATCCAGTGTTCATTGAGTCTAGAGTTGTTCAGTTTCTATGAGCTTGTAGGCTTTTTTGCTGTTGTTGAGTTCCAAATTTAGTCCATGGTGGTCTGATGAGATATAAGGGGTAAAATCAGTCTTCTTGTGTATTTGTTGAGGCTTGCTTTGTGACCGAGTATGGTCAGTTTTGGAGAAGGTTCCATGAAGTGATGAGAAGATATATTCTTCTGTGTTTGGGTAAAATTTTCTGTAGATATCTGTTAAGTTTCTTTGAGTCATGATTTCTAATGTTTAAAAAAAATGCCAACCATTTTATTTTACCAATAACGACTCAGGAGCCAGATGCTGGGGTGAAAACCTGTAAACTCAGAGAGGCAGAGAAAGTACCCAGCTGACCTTTCTTCTCAGCTCAGGTCTGAATGAAAAAACCCAAAAGCTTACTATTTCAACTGACAGCCCAGAGAAAAAGGCCAAAAATCCAATGCCAAAGGGCTTGATAGCTTTAAGGCCCAAAGAGTCAGGGAGCTATGGAGCTGAGATCTGAAACCAAAGTTAAAACCAGAGCTTAAGCTAAAAGCTTTTCTACCTCTTCATGCTATCTTAAATACCCCTTGTCTCTCCTACTCTGTAATCCCTGTCAGCTGGCTTCTTGATCTACATCTTGACCCAGGGTTAACTTTATTAAATCTTGTGTACAGAAGCTCTTGGATTAAAGATTTGTGCTAGGGCTGGGTGAACCACACCAAAGTCACCTGTTTAAAATAAACAGAAAGTTATTGGGTTAAAGGTGTGTTATAGGTTTTCAAATGCATCTGAGGAAATTATCATATTTTTCCCTTCAGTTTGTTTACATGGTGGATTACATTGATAGATTTTTGTATATTGAACCACCCCTGCATATCTGGGATGAAGCCCACTTGGTCATGGTGGTTCTTGTATTCGCTTTGTATTTTACTGAGTATTTTGCATCAGGGTTCATAAGAGAGATAGTTCTGAAGTTCTCTTGTTGTTAGGTCTTTGTGTGGTTTAGGTTTCAATAGAATGAGTTTGGTAATGTTCCTTCTGTTTCTCTTTTGTGGTATAGTTTGAAGAGAATTAGGGTTAGCTCCTCTTTGAAGGTCTGGTAGAATTCTGTGCTGAAACCATCTGGCCCTGAGCTTTTTTTGGAAAGGAGACTTTAGATGACTGCTTCTATTTCCTTAGAGAATATAGTACTATTTAATTGATTTACCTGGCCTTAATTTAACTTTAGCAAATAGAATCAAGAAAATTGTCCATTTCACTTAAATTTTTAAATTTTGTGGCATATAGGCTTTTGAAGTAAGAACTAATGATTGTTTGGATTTCCTCAGTGTCTGCTGTTATGCTCCCCTTTTCATTACTGATTTTGTTGATTTGGATAGGAGGGTTTGTCTATCTTGTTAATTTTCTCAAAGAATAGATCTTTGTTTCATTTATTCTTTGAATTATTTCCTTTGTTTTTATTTTTTTATTTCAGCCCTGAGTTTGATTATTTCCAGCTATCTACTCCTCTTGGGTGTGTTTGCTTCTCTTTTTCTTGGGCTTTCAGGTATGCTGTTAATTTTCTTGTATGAGATGTCTCAAACTTCTTTATGAAGGCACTTAGTAGTATGAACGTTCCTCTTAGCACTGCTTTCATTTTGTCCCATGGATACAAAGTGAATATATTGTAATAAATAAATAATAAATAAAATTTTAAAAGAATTAAAAGTAGGGGCAGGGCAAGATGGCGGCACCGGGAGGACTCTCATTCTGAGGAGCAGCACAGCAGGATTGGCACAGTGACCAGCAATCAGAACTCTCGGCCATAAAACACAAGTGATTGTGTTTCACAGGTGAGAGGATAACCCACGGTGGGGGGTTCAATCAGCTTTAACTCACCCAGATAAACCGCGGAAGAGATCCCGGTCCTGCCAGGCTCTTGGTCGTCAGCCCGGGGCTACACGCCAGCGCAATCTGGTCACGGTCCCAGACTGAACTGTGGGCCCACAGCACCATTGACTGGATTTCCCAGTCGAGAGATAACCCCACGAAGCAGGAAACAATTGGGACCAACCCCAGATTACCCAGACATCCCCTGGAAAAGACTCGGGTTCCGCGGGTACCCCAAGAGCCAGCGCGGACCCAGAGCCGGGAACCCAGGCTCCTGCACAGAGCCCAGTCTGCACGCGTGATTCGCCGCCTCAGATAGAACTGTGGGCACCAGGGCACCAGGGCACCAGGGCACCAGATTGCATGTCTCTGGCAGGAGGAAACCCCCAGCGGAGAGGGTCAGCAGCTCTAACGCGTAGGACACCCAGCACCAAAACACTTCCTGGACTCACACATACTCTAGTGTAGGCAAGAGAGCACTGTGCTCTGCCACCATTGTTGAGTTCCCCTGGGGCACTGGGACACACAGCTGCATCCTTGGACCTGCAGGAGCTGAAGAGCCATTACAGCAGCCCTCAGATACTGCGCCAGGGATTGGACAGTTGTCCCTAGCTGAACTGTCAAAACTGTGGGAATCCCTGGTCCTTCAGGGGGGTGGCACCCACAGCGTCTGTACCAGAGCAGTGCCTGCAGCCGCCATCCCAGACAGAGATATACAACTTCTGGTCCAGAGTGAGGCACCCAGCCTCCAGACCAGAGCAGTGCCCCCAGGTGCCAATTCAACCTAGGTGCACATTCTCCAGGTCCAGAGCGGAGCAATCAGCCTCTGGCCCAGAGACTTGCTGAGTGCACCTCCCACTTTCCCGGACAGAACTGTGCGCCCCAGGATAACAGACTGAGTTTCCCTGTTGGGAGAAAACCCCACAGCTAGGGAATCAGAAGGTTCTTCAAGAGGACTATACATGGAAACTTAGTGAACAGCAGCACACTAAATTTATAACAAGAAACCCAGCAGTGGGGCAGCTGTCTTGAGAAATTCTATGGGTAAGAGGAGATCCCCCCTGCCTAACATAGACCACAGCTACTACTCAGGGCTATAAACCTAAGATGAGCAGTGGCAACTCCTGAGAAACACTGGCCATACAGTGACCATAACCAAAAAGCAGAGAAGGACTCCTTCAGGAAAAATCATCTTCCAGCCAAGGGGATACTCCCTACCTCAGGACTCCGGGAAGCACAGAAACTAACAGCCAACACCTAAATCAGCCCAATGGGTAGAGGTCAGCGTAAAGGCTCAACCAACAAAAGACAGAGCAATATGGCATCTTCAGAACCCAGCCATCCAGGGGCGAACAGCCCTGAACAATGCAGCATAATAGAAAATCAAGAAGATGACCTTACATCTATGTTGATGAAGAGAATAATAGAGGAAACAAATAAAATACGTAAAGAATTAGAGGAAGATAAAACCAAACAGATCATGGCTATCCATAAAGAAATGGAGGAAGATAAAGACAAGCAGATTAGGGCCATCCGTGAAGAAATACGGGAAGATGCAGCCAAACAGCTTGTGGCCTTCAGAGAAGAAACAATTAAATCATTGAAAGAAATAAAAGAGACAGAGTTGAAGGAACTAAAAGAAAAAGAGGAAAATACAAGCAGACAGGTGAAGGAAGTAAACAAAACAACTCAAGACCTGAAGATAGAACTAGAAAAATTAAAGAAAACACAAATGGAGGAAATAATGGAGAGGAAGAATTTAGGGAAGAAAACAGGAACTACAGAGGTAAGCATAAACAACAGAATACAAGAAATGGAAGGAAGAATCTCAGGTGTAGAAGATACAATGGAAGAAATTGATGTATCTGTCAAAGAAAATGTTAAATCCAAAAAATTCCTGACACAGACCGTCCAAGAAATCCAAGACAATATGAAAAGACAAAACCTAAGAATAATAGGAATAGAGGAAAAAGAAGACTCCCTTCTCCAAGGCCCAGAAAATATTTTCAACAAAATCATTGAAGAAAATTTCCCCAAGTTAAAGGAGAAGCCAATAAGGATACATGAGGCCTACAGAAAACCCAACAAATTTGACCAGAAAAGAAAATCCTACCCCCACATAATAATCAAAACAGTAAGTATACAGAACAAAAAAAAAATACTAAAAGCTGCAAGGGAAAAAGGCCAAGTAACATATAATGGCAAACACATTAGAATCATACCTGACTTTTCAACAGAAACTATGAAAGCCAGAAGGGCCTGGACAGATATCATGCAGACCCTAAGAGAACACAGATGTCAACCCAGGCTACTATACCCTGCAAAACTCTCAGTCCTCATAGACAAAGAAAACAAGATATTCAATGACAAAAACAAATTTCAACAATACCTACACACAAATCCAGCATTACAGAAGATACTGGAAGGGAAAATACAACCCAAGAAAATTAGCTTCTGTCAAGAAAACACAGGAAATAATTAACCTTACTACAGCAAAACAAAAAGCAACCAAGCACACAACCTTATGAACACAGCCAACATCAAAATCGAAGGATCTAACAACCACTGGTCATTAATTTCTCTCAACATCAATGGACTCAACTCTCCAGTAAAAAGACACAGATTAACAGAATGGATACGTAAACAAAACCCAGCAATCTGTTGCATACAAGAAACACACCTAAGACACAAAGATAGACATTACCTGAGGGCAAAAGGTTGGAAAACGACTTTCCAAGCAAATGGACCCAAGAAACAAGCAGGAGTAGCCATTCTAATATCTGATAAAATAGACTTTCAACCAAAATTAATAAAAAGAGATGAGGAAGGACACTTCATACTCATCAAGGGAAAATTCTACCAGGAAGACATCACAATCCTGAACATCTATGCCCCAAATACAAGAGCACCCACATTTGTAAAAGAAACATTGATAAAATTTAAACCACATATACATCCCCACACATTAATAGTGGGAGACTTCATCACCCCACTCTCAACAAAGGACAGGTCAACAAAACAGAAATTAAACAAAGAAACAATATCTCTGACAGAGGTCATGAATCAAATGGACCTCACAGACATTTACAGAACTTTACACCCAAACACAAAAGAATTTACCTTCTTCTCAGCACCTCCTGGAACCTTCTCCAAAACAGACCATATAGTTGGTCACAAAGCAAGCCTCAACAAATACAATAAGACTGAAATAATCCCTCCTATCCTGTCTGATCACCATGGAATAAAGCTGGACTTCAACAACAACAGAAATAGCAAAAAGCCTACACACACATGGAAACTGAACAACTTGTTACTAAATGACAGCTGGGTCAGGGAAGAAATAAAGAAAGAAATTAAAGCCTTTCTAGAACTCAATGAAAATGAAGACACAACATACCCAAACTTGTGGGACACAATGAAAGCAGTGCTAAGAGGAAAGTTCATAGCACTAAGTGCCTTCAAAAAGAAATTCGAGACAGCTCATTCAAGCAACTTAATGGCCCACTTAAAAACCCTAGAAAAAGAAGAAGCAGACACACCGAAAAGGAGTAGACGGCTGGAAATAATCAAACTCTGGGCTGAAATCAATCAATTAGAAACAAATAAAACAATTCAAAGAATCAATGAAACGAAGAGCTGGTTCTTTGAGAAAATCAACAAGATCAACAAACCCTTAGCCAAGCTAAATAAAAGGCAGAGAGACACCACCCAAATCAACAAAATCAGAAATGAAAGGGGGGACATAACTACAGACACTGAGGAAATCCAAACAACCATTAGGACTTATTTCAAAAGTCTATACTCAACAAAATTTGAAAATCTAAATGAAATGGACAATTTTCTTGATCGATTTGAACTCACCAAAGCTGAATCAGGACCAGGTAAATCAATTAAATAGTCCTATATCCCCCAAAGGAATAGAAGCAGTCATCAAAAGTCTCCCATCCAAAAAAAGCCCAGGACCAGATGGCTTCAGCACAGAATTCTACCAGACCTTCAAAGAAGAGCTAACTCCAATTCTCTTCAAACTATTCCACAAAATAGAAACAGAAGGAACCTTACCAAACTCATTCTATGAAGCCATAATCACCTTGGTACCTAAACCTCACAAAGACTCAACAAAGAAAGAGAATTTCAGGCCAATCTCCCTTATGAACATTGATGCAAAAATACTTAACAAAATACTTGCAAACCGGATCCCAAAACACATCAAAGATATTATCCACTATGACCAAGTAGTCTTCATCCCAGGTATGCAAGGGTGGTTCAATATGTGGAAATCCATCAATGTGATCCACCATATTGACAAAATGAAAGAAAAAAAAACACATGATAATCTCCCTAGATGCTGAAAAAGCATTTGACAAAATCCAACATCCATTCATGTTTAAAGTACTGGAGAGATCAGGGATACAAGGCACATATCTAAACATAGTAAAGGCGATATACAGCAAGCCTATAGCCAACATCAAACTGAATGGAGAGAAACTTAAAGCAATCCTACTGAAATCAAGGACAAGACAAGGCTGCCCACTCTCTCCATATCTCTTCAACATAGTGCTGGAAGTCCTTGCTAGAGCAATAAGACAGTCGAAGGAGATCAAGGGGATACAGATGGGAAAGGAAGAAGTCAAATTATCACTATTTGCAGATGATATGATAGTATATATGAGTGACCCCAAAAACTCTACCAGGGAACTCCTACAGCTGATAAACATCTTCAGCAAAGTGGCCGGATACAAAATTAACTCAAAAAAATCAGTAGCACTCCTGTATACAAAAGACAAAAGGGCTGAGAAAGAAATTAGAGAAACAACAACCTTCACAATAGCCACAAATGACATAAAGTACCTTGGTGTAACCCTAATCAAGCAAGTCAAAGACTTGTATAAAAAAAATTTCAAGTCTCTGAAGAAAGAATTAGAGGAAGATATGAGAAGATGGAATGATCTCCCATGCTCATGGCTTGGCAGGATTAACATAGTAAAAATGGCCATCTTACCAAAGAAATCTACAGATTTAATGTAATTCCCATTAAATTGCCAACACAATTCTTTACAGACCTGGAAAGAAAAATTTTCAACTTCGTATGGAATAACAAGAAACCGAGAATTGCTAAAACAATCCTCTACAATAAAAGATCTTCTGGAGGTATTTCCATCCCTGATCTCAAGCTGTACTATAGAGCAACAGTTATAAAAACTGCATGGTACTGGCATAGATACAGAATGGTGGGTCAATGGATCCGAACAGAAGACCCAGAAATAAACCCACACACTTATGGACACCTGATTTTTGACAAAGATCCCCAAACCATACAATGGAAAAAAGATAGCATCTTCAACAAATGGTGCTGGTCCAACTGGATGTCTACATGTAGAAAAATGAAAATAGATCCATACTTATCACCCCGCACAAAACTGAAGTCCAAGTGGATCAAAGACCTCAACATAAAACCAGACACATTAAATCGGCTAGAAAAAAAAGTGGGGAACACCCTAGAACTCATTGGTACAGGAGAAAACTTCCTGAACAGAACACCAACAGCAAAGTCTCTAAGAGCAACAATCAATAAATGGGACCTCATGAAATTGAAAAGCTTCTGTAAAGCAAAGGACACCATCATCAAAACAAAGCAACTGCCTACAGATTGGGAAAGAATCTTCACCAACCCTTTATCTGACAGAGGACTCATATCCAATATATATAAAAAACTAAACAAGCTGAAAAGCAACAAACCAAGTAATCAACTTAAAAAATGGGGAACAGAGCTAAAGAGAGAATTCTCTGTAGAGGAATATCGAATGTCAAAGAAGCACTTAAAGAAATGCTCATGCTCCTTAGCCATTAGGGAAATGCAAATCAAAACAACCCTGAGATTTGACCTTACACCCATCAGAATGGCCAAGATGAAAAACTGAAGGGACAACACATGCTGGAGAGGTTGTGGAGAAAGAGGAACCCTTCTCCACTGCTGGTGGGAATGTAAACTTGTACAACCACTCTGGAAATCAATCTGGCGCTTTCTCAGACAACTAGGAACAGAGCTTCCTCAAGATCCAGCCATACCACTCCTAGACATATACCCAAAAGAGGCACAAGTACACAGAAAGGACATTTGCTCAACCATGTTTGTAGCAGCTTCATTTGTAATAGCCAGAAGCTGGAAACAGCCCAGATGCCCCTCAACTGAAGAATGGATGCAGAAACTGTGGTACATCTATACAATGGAGTATTACTCGGCAATGAAAAATAAGGAAATCATGAAATTTGCAGGTAAATGGTGGGACCAGGAAAGGATCATCCTGAGTGAGTTGTTCCAGAAGCAGAAAGACACGCATGGTATATACTCACTCATATAAACATACAATATAGAATAAACCCACTAAAATCTGTACATCTAAACAAACTAAGCAAAAGAGAGGACCCTAACTAAAATGTTCAATCCCCATCCTGAAAGGCAAAGAGGATGGGCATCAGAAGAAAAAGAAAATAGGAAACAACCTTGAAACCTGCCACAGAAGGCCTCTGAAAGCTTCTGCAGTATAGACTGTCAAAGTAGATGCTGAGCCTGATGGCCAACTGAAGGGCAGAGTGAATGGAATTTTATGTAAGAAGTGGGAAATAGTAAGAGCTGGAGGGGACAGGAGCTCCACAAGGAGAGCAACAGAACAAGATAATTTGAACAAAGGGAACTTCCCAGATAATCGTACTCCAACCAAGGACTATTTTTGGAGATGACCTGGAACCCCTGCACAGGTGTAGCCCATGGCACTTCAGTGTCCAAGTGGTTTACATAGTAATGGGAAGAAGGACTGCCTGAGACATAATCTGATTGGCCTGCTCGTTGATCACTTTCCCCTGAGGGGGGAGCAGCCTTACCAGGCCACAGTAGAGGACAATGCAGCCACTTTTGATGAGAACTGATAGACTAAGATCAGAAAGAAGAGGAGAACCTCCCCTATTAGTGGACTTGGGGAGTGGCATGCATGCAGAAAGGGGAGGGTGGGTGGGATCGGCAGGGGAGGAGGGAGGAGCTTATGGGGGTGATACAAAATGAATAAAGTGTAATTAATAAAAAAATTAAAAAAGTGTGGAAAAAAGTATTAAAAGTAAACAAAAATTAGTTTTAAAATGATGTGTGATAAGTCTCAACTACAGCAAACAAAAAACAAGGTTTTATAGTTCACAATTTTGAAGGTTACAGTGAGGTCAGATATTTTGCAACAGACTTCTGTTAGTTTCATTATTTCTCCATTTAGTTTCTGTCTCAATGATCTGTCCATTGATGAGAGTGAAGTGTTTAAGTCTCTCCCTATGAATGTATGGGAACCTATGTGTGGTTTAAGATTTAGTAATATCACTTTTACAAATGTGGGTACCCTTGCATAGATGTTCAGAATTGAGATGTTATCTTGGTGTGTTTTACTTTTGATGAGAGTGAAATGTACTTATTCACCACTTTTCATTAATTTCATTGAAAGTCTATTTATTAGATATTAGAATAGCTTGCTTCTTGGGTCAGTTTGCTTGGAAAACCTTTTCCAGCCTTTTACTCTGAGGTATTGTCTATCTTTAAGGCTGAAGCATGCTTCTTGTATGCAGCAAAATGATGGGTCCTCTTTATGTCTCAATTCTATTAGCTTGTGTATTTTTTCTTTCCAATTATTTTATTCTTTTTAAATTTTTAATTACACTTTATTTACTTTGTACCCCACTCTAGTCCCCTTCCTTCTCCCCTCCCAATCCCTCCCTTCCTCCCCCTTCTCCACAGCTTGTGTATTCTTATTGCGGGTTTGTGGCCTTCGGTGTTGAGAGATCTTAATGACCAGTGGTTGTTAATTCCTGTGGTTTTGATGTTGGTAGTGGTAGTGTGTGTGCTTCATTTCTTTGGGCTTTGCTAATGTGGGGTGTGGGACTCTGCTGAATGAGGTTGAAGTCTGACATCTTCAAATAGCCATTTATTTGTGCCTGTTCTATGAAGACAGACCTCTTTTTTTTTTTTCAGCAGGGTTCTAAAAGTCTCTCCTAATCTGGGTGACCCCAGGTCTTTTAAGAAACTTCACATAGCTCTCAGGGCAGATTATAGACCAGGCCCTTTCCTGATGAGAAAACAGGTTCAGTTAGCTATCTGTTTCTAGAAATGCCCCACCCTGTTAAGGATCTTAGTCCTCAGTAGTGACCTCCAGCTGAACTTGGTGATTTTCCCGTCACCTGTAGGATAATTAAGTACTGTATTTTCCTTCTTGTGATAGAAGAATAATAGAAGAATAATAACCATGTTATTGCCTGGAAAATAAGGCACATGTAAATCAACTCTCTCTAACCCTTTTACCCCAGCAAATAAAATACATTCATCTTTGAAATCCCTCCCACTGCCTAAGGTTTATAAATCCCCGATTTTGTATAAAGGTGGTGCTAATGGTACAAGCATGCTGTTTACTGACTGCATGATACCATAAGCCTTCCACTATGACTACCTGAGACTCCTCAATCGTCCCCCCTACTGCAGTCACATCTCACCAGGCTTAAGCCTCACTGGGCCTAGACAGGCCTCAAGCCAAATAGGCATGGGCCTCTGCCCACACCTCCACCATGAGTAGCATAGCAGCTCAACCAAGAGCTGTAGCACTTTGGTGTTGTCTTAGGCTTTGGAATGGGCAAGCCTCCATTGCCACCAGTGACCTCATGCTAAAAGAGCTAAACTGTAATGCTCTGTGGAAAACCTCTTCCACACCCTGGCTTAGCATACTCAGGCTTTGCCCTAAAAATGCTCTAGCTGCCCCTGAGTGAAATCTGGGTATCACCTGCCACTCCACTGAAATCCAGGACCCCGCTGAATGGAGAACAAGAGTGGGGTTATTCCTTTCCTGAGTTCTCATGGGTGTAGTTAGCCTCCTTGGGTTAAGGTTCTCCTACTAGGGCAGGATTTGTGGTTAGGTACTGTTTAAATTTGTTTTTGTTGTGCAATATCTTGTTTTCTCCCTCTATGGTGATTACAAGTTTTCCTTGGTATAGTAGTCTGGGCTGACATCTGAGATCTCTTAGTGTTTGTAAGATATCTGTCCAGGCCCTTCTGTCTTTTAGAGTTTCTGATGAGAAGTCAGGTGTAATTCTGATAGGTCTGCCTTTATATGTGACTTGACATTTTTCCCTTGAAGCTTTCAATATTCTTTTATCTACACATGTATTGTTTGGATTATTGTATGGTGAGAGGATTCTTTTTTTTTTACTGGTCCAATATATTTGGTGTTCTATAAGCTTCTTATATGTTTATAGACACCTCTTTCTTTAAGTTGGGGAAATTTTCTTCTATGGAAAGTTTTCTTCTATATCCTTTGGGCCTTGGAGCTGGGAATCTTCTCGTTCTTCTATTCCTATTAGTCATAGATTTGACCTGTTCATAGTGTCCCAGATTTCTTGAATATTTTGTGTCAGAACCAATTTATATTTAACATTTTCTTTGACTGATGTATCAATTTCTTCAATAATATCTTCTGTCCCTGAGATTCCTTCTTCCATCCCTTGTATTCTATTGGTGACACTTATATCTGTCATTCTTGTTCTCTTCTTTAAGGTTTTGCATCTCCATCATTGCCTCAGATTATGTTTTCTTTATTATTTCTATTTCCATTTTTTAAAAATTTTTTATTTAACTTTTATTAATTACACTTTATTCACTTTGTATCCCCCCATAAGCCCCTCCCTCCTCCCCTCCCGATCCCACCCTCCCTCTCCCTTCTTCACGCGTGCCCCTCCCCAAGTCCACTGATAGGGGAGGTCCTCCTCTCCTTCTTTCTGATCTTAGTCTATCAGTTCTCATCAGAAGTGGCTGCATTGTCATTTTCTGTGGCCTGGCAAAGCTGCTCCCCCCTCAGGGGGAGGTAATCAAAGAGCAGGCCAATCAGATTATGTCAGAGGCAGTCCCTCTTCCCATTTATTTCCATTTTTAAGTCTTGAACGGTTTTATTTATTTCCTTCTCACATATGATTCTATTTTCCTGTATTTCTTTAAGGAATTTATTCAGTTTCCTCACCTGTTTAATTGAATTTTTCTGTATTTGAGAAATTTATTTCCCTCTTTTAAGATCTCTGCCTTTTTTATTACACCAGTTTACAACCATTTTCTTGTTCTTCAGGTGTGATAATATCTTCAGGGCTTGCTATGGTAGAATAATTGGTTTCCAATGGTGTCATATGGCCCTGGATTTTGTTGCTTGTGTTCTTATGCTGACCTCTAGCATAAGATGTTGTCTGCTGTTAGCAGGCCTTGTGATCCGTAATGGTCAGGAAGCTTGGGAGTAGGTGGAGAGGGCTTTAAGCTGAACTTTGCCCAGGCCTCCCACAGGCCTCCTCAGATGGAGGGCAATGGGGATTGGGGCCGATGTACAGTGCACCTCTGCTAGGTCTATTGGCTATGGCCCAGGTGGACCAGGAAGACCAGGAGCAGGTGGAGAGAGCTCCCAGCTGATTGTTGCTCCCACAAGTGGCATTAAGCATAATGATTTCATGAAAGATAGTGCTTTCATCATTATAATAATTACAGTGTGGCAATGAATGACTTTGATATCCTTTGGTAACTGGTCCTTCAAAATAAATTTTATTGACTTTGTTTTCTGACAACTTTGCATAAGTTGATACCTTTAATTGTCGCCACTCTTCTTTGGATTTACGACTGAGTACAGTTTTCTCTTCTAAAATCTATAGTATGAAAAAATGTATCATGTACTTCTGCCAAATCAGACCATAAAAACCAACAGGCTGCACATAGCCTACTGAGTTTCCTTGTCATGTACTCAACAGTTCACCCTTATTAATACACACTTGACATGCTGATATCTAAACATGAAAGTATCTATCTGCACTAATGGAATTACAAAATGGGTATGCCAATGAACTCCTGTAACTAGAGGTGAAACACATAGATCTTGCATTTTATTTCAGACTAGACTATGTATCTATACCACATCCTAAATTTTCTTGAGAGAAAAAGAAAAATTACAATGATATAAAATTGAAAGACATTATTTTTGTTAGTGTTTTACTTGATTAGAAAGAAAAAGATTTAGAGGAATACATGAAATATTGTTTTATACTCTTAGCACAATAGAAAAATTAGAAATAAAGATCAAGCCTTATAGTTCTCCCTCTGTATGTATATATGTATATAAATATATTCACACATTCATATGTATGAAATAGATATCCTTTTATGTATTTTATATGAGCTTTTATGCACTTCTTATTTTCAATCATTCTCTTGCAATGGAAAGAGGAAGTGAGAAAGTCTGGTCAGAAATGTTCTAAACCCTAAGCTAATTACTCCAGATATGTAATTTTCCAACACAGGGTTTTTCTGAATAAGATTTATAAATGTGTTGTTATCTATGTGAACTCCACAATGAAGCAGCATAGAAGTAAATATAATAGAAAGCAATACCAATGGCTTTGTTCATGATAACCCTAGAAAAATAGTTTACCCAGTTTCAGAGTCAGTGATAGAATGCAGAGATAGCCCAATAATATCATGTTTCAAAAATTCAGTATGAAAAAAATCAGATCTTCAGAACCTTATTATAAAAGGTATGAAATGGGTGATAAACTTAAAATAAGAGGTTTGAAAATAAATTAAAGATCAACTGGATAAATAAACAGTCTCTCTGATACCCCAACAGACATGATTGCATCTTTCAGAGATAGGTATTACTGCTGACCTCTGTAATGACCTTATGAATCTGTCCTCTCAGGACCAAGGTACGAGTGTGATGACTGATAGACATGAATGTAGACAAGTTGGAGAAGATGAGTTTAAAACATACTACAGAGTTCTTGTGTTGGGATCTCTCTCATAAAACATTTTCCATAAATAAAGGTCTGTCAAATAAATACATGTAGAAGAAATGTCATAAAATAAAACTGGGGTATACAGGTAAGAATATGGGAAAACAATTAATGCCATATTTTTGTTCTGTACAGTAGCTCCTCTCAAAAGTAAAGTGAATCCTTTGTTTCAGATTCTTCCTAAATGCAGATCTAAAAGAGAAAGAGATAAGGACATATACAATAGTTAAGTATAGAACTTAAATGTGATCCACCACATAAACAAACTGAAGGAGAAAAACAAAAGATCATCTCCTTAGATGCCGAAAAAGCATTTGACAAAATCCAATATCCATTCATGTTTAAAGTATTGGAGAGATCAGGAATACAAGGCACATATCTAAACATAGTAAAGGCGATAAACACAAGCCTATAGCCAACATCAAACTGAACGGAGAGAAACTTAAAGCAATCCCACTGAAATCAGGGACAAGACAAGGCTGCCCACTCTCTCCATATCTCTTCAACATAGTGCTGGAAGTCCTTGCTAGAGCAATAAAATAGTTGAAAGAGATCAAGGGGATACAGATGGGAAAGGAAGAAGTCAAATTATCACTATTTGCAGATGATATGATAGTATATATGAGTGACCCCAAAAACTCTACCAGGGAACTCCTACAGCTGATAAACACCTTCAGCAAAGTGGCCGGATACAAAATTAACTCAAAAAAATCAGTAGCACTCCTGTATACAAAAGACAAAAGGGCTGAGAAAGAAATTAGAGAAACAACAACCTTCACAATAGCCACAAATGACATAAAGTACCTTGGTGTAACCCTAATCAAGCAAGTCAAAGACTTGTATGAAAATAACATCAAGTCTCTGAAGAAAGAATTAGAAGATATAAGAAGATGGAAAGATATCCCATGCTCATGGCTTGGCAGGATTAACATAGTAAAAATGGCCATCTTACCAAAAGCAATCTACAGATTTAATGCAATTCCCATCAAATTGCCAACACAATTCTTTACAGACCTGGAAAGAAAAATTCTCAACTTCATATGGAATAACAAGCAAGCGAGAATTGCTAAAACAATCCTCTACAATGAAAGATCTTCTGGATGTATCTCCACCCCTGATCTCAAGCTGTACTATAGAGCAACAGTTATAAAAACTGCATAGTACTGGCATAGAAACAGAATGGTGGATCAATGGAACCGAACAGAGGACCCAGAAATAAACCCCCACACACAGAGACACCTGATTTTTGACAAAGAGGCCAAAACCATACAATGGGAAAAAGATAGCATCTTCAACAAATGGCACTGGTCCAACTGGATGTCTACATGTAGAAAAATAAAAATAGATTCATACTTATCACTCTGTACAAAACTGAAGACCAAGTGGATCAAAGACCTCAACATAAAACCAGATGCATTAAATCGGCTAGAAAAAAAAAAGTGGGGAACACCCTAGAACTCATTTGTACAGGAGAAAACTTCCTGAATAGAACACCAACAGCACAGGCTCTAAGAGCAACAATCAATAAATGGGACCTCATGAAACTGAAAAGCTTCTGTAAAGCAAAGGACACCGTCATCAAAACAAAGCGACTGCCTACAGATTGGGAAAGAATCTTCACCAACCCTTTATCTGACAGAGGATTCATATCCAGTATATATAAAGAACTAAAGAAGCTGAAAAGCAGCAAACCAAGTAATCCACTTAAAAAATGGGGAACCGAGCTAAACAGAGAACTCTCTGTAGAGGAATATCGAATGGCAGAGAAGCATTTAAAGAAATGTTCATAGTCATTAGCCATTAGGGAAATGCAAATCAAAACAACCCTGAGATTTGACCTTACACCCATCAGAATGGCCAAGATGAAAATCTCAAGGGACAACACATGCTAGAGAGGTTGTGGAGAAAAGGAACCCTTCTCCATTGCTGGTGGCAATGTGGTTGTAAACTTGTAAAACCACTCTGGAAATAAATCTGACACTTTCTCAGACAACTAGGAATAGTGCTTCCTCAAGATCCAGCCATACCACTCCTAGGCATATACCCAAAAGTGGCTCAAGTACACAAAAAGGACATTTGCTCAACCATGTTTGTAGCAGCTTTATTTGTAATAGCCAGAAGCTGGAAACAACCCAGATGCCCCTCAACTGAAGAATGGGTGCAGAAACTGTGGTACATCTAAAATGGAGTATCACTCAGCAATGAATAATAAGGAAATCATGAAATTTGCAGGTAAATGGTGGGACCGGGAAAGGATCATCCTGAGTGAGTTGTCCCAGAAGCAAAAAGACACGCATGGTATATACTCACTCATATAAACATACAACATAGGATAAACCTGCTAATATCTGTACATCTAAACAAACTAGGCAAAAGAGAGGATGCTAACTAAAATGTTCAATCCCCATCCTGAAAGGCAAAGAGGATGGACATCAGAAGAAGAAGAAAACAGGAAACAACCTAGGAACCTTCTACAGAGGGCCTCTGAAAGCCAGAAGAAGAAAACAGGAAACAACCTCGGAACCTGACACAGAGGGCCTCTGAAAGCCTCTGCCCTGCAGACTATCAAAACAGATGCTGAGCCTAATGGCCAACTGTCAGGCAGAGTGAATGGAATTTTATGTAAGAAGTGGGAAATAGTAAGAGCTGGAGAGGACAGGAACTACACAAGGAGAGCAACAGAACAAGAAAATTTGAACACAGGGAACTTCCCAGAGACTCATACTCCAACCAAGGACTATTCATGGAGACAACCTAGAACCCCTGCACAGATGTAGCCCATGGAAGTTCAGTTTCCAAGTGGGTTACATAGTAATGGGAAGAGGACTGCCTCTGACATAATCTGATTGGCCTGCTCTCTGATCACCTCCCCCTGAGGGGGGAGCAGCCTTACCAGGCCACAGTAGAGGACAATGCAGCCACTTTTGATGAGAACTGATAGACTAAGATCAGAAAGAAGAGGAGAACCTCCCCTATTAGTGGACTTGGGGAGTGGCATGCATGCAGAAAGGGGAGGGAGGGTGGATTCAGGAGGGGAGGAGGGAGGGGCTTATGGGGGGGATACAAAATGAATAAAGTGTAATTAATAAAAGTTAAATAAAAAAATTTAAAAAAAAGATGCGGTCGATAAAAGCAATGGCACTTGGATCCAGTTAATGTCTTTTGTCTTCTTTTTTTTATTAATTATACTTTATTCATTTTGTATCCCCCCATAAGCCCCTCCTTCCTTCCCTCCCGGTTCCACCCTCCCCCCCTTTCTGCACACATGCCCCTCCCCAAGTCCACCACTGGTAGGGGAGGTCCTCCTCTCCTTCTTTCTGATCTTAGTCTATCAGTTCTCATCAGAAGTGGCTGCATTGTCAGGGTTCTAGGTTATCTCCACAGATAGTCCTTGGTTGGAGTATGAGTCTCTGGTAAGTTCCCTGTGTTCAAATTATCTTGTTCTGTTGCTCTCCTTGTGGAGTTCCTGTCCTCTCCAGCTCTTACTATTTCCCACTTCTTACATAAAATTCCATTCACTCTGCCCTTCAGTTGGCCATCAGGCTCAGCATCTGCTTTCAGTCTGCACTGCAGAGGCTTTCAGAGGCCCTCTTTGTCAGGTTCCTAGGTTGTTTCCTGCTTTCTTCTTCTGGCTTTCAGAGGCCCTCTGTAGAAGGTTCCTAGGTTGTTTCCTGTTTTCTTTTTCTTCTGATGTCCATCCTCTTTGCCTTTCAGGATGGGGATTGAACATTTTAGTTAGGGTCCTCTCTTTTGCTTAGTTTGTTTAGATGTACAGATTTTAGTGGATTTATTCTATGTTATATGTTTATATGAGTGAGTATATACCATATGTGTCTTTTTGCTTCTGGGACAACTCACTCAGGATGATCCTTTCCTGGTCCCACCATTTATCTGCAAATTTCATGATTTCCTTATTTTTCATTGCTGAGTAATACTCCATTGTATACATGTACCACAGTTTCTGCATCCATTCTTCAGTTGAGGGGCATCTGGGTTGTTTCCAGCTTCTGGCTATTACAAATAAAGCTGCTACAAACATGGTTGAGCAAATGTCCTTTTTTTTGTGTACTTGAGCCACTTTTGGATATATGCCTAGAAGTGGTATGGCTAGATCTTGAGGAAGCGCTATTCCTAGTTGTCTGAGAAAGTGCCAGATTGATTTCCAGAGTGGTTGTACAAGTTTACATTCCCACCAGCAGTGGAGAAGGGTTCCTCTTTCTCCACAACCTCTCCAGCATGTGTTGTCCCTTGAGTTTTTATCTTGGCCATTCTGATGGGTGTAAGGTGAAATCTCAGGGTTGTTTCATTTACATTTCCCTAATGGCTAATGAGGTTGAGCATTTCTTTAAGTGCTTCTCTGCCATTCGATATTCCTCTACAGAGAATTCTCTCTTTAGCTCTGTTCCCCATTTTTAAGTGGATTACTTCGTTTGCTGGATTTCAGCTTCTTTAGTTCTTTATCTTTACTGGATATGAGTCCTCTGTCAGTTAAAGGGTTGATGATGATTTTTTCCCAATCTATAGGACAAAATCTTTATGTTTGTAATGTAGCTCATGATAGGTGAAATGAGGAAACTCAGACAGGGTTGCCTTTACATCTTGTATAAGGAATAAGTAAAATCGGGGATTCTAAAGCCAACTTATATGTCGTTAGACCTCTACATGTTATTCTGTGCTCTTTTCAGTTATGGTCTGCTTTGAAAGGGTGGATAGGAGATTGTATTTCCTGGGGCTTAAGGGGTAAATATGTTCTCTTTAGAACCAGCCCAGGCCAAGTTTCAATGAAGTGAGTTGTGTTTGCCAACATCATCCTATAATCTCCTAAAAGAAAATGAACTTCTCACTTTGTCTTCCTTCTGCAGCTGATCATATGTGACTTCAGCGGTATGAAAACCAGCTGTTGAATGTGGGCTCAGCAGATGCCCAAATTTTATAGGGCACTGGGAGGCCTGATCTTGACTTCTTAATGCTGAAATTGTCAACATGTGAACTATATTTTGTATGGTTGGGTATGGGGTTGGGTTTACTTTGATAACATTTATTTTACAACTCCAGAAACTGCCATAATGTGTGTGGAGGAACACACAGGCTGGGTCATTTCTGTAATGTAAACATTGATTAAAACACTTTGATCAAATAAAAGAGCCCTATGAGTGAAATAAGCATTGTGTTATTATTTCAGAATAAGAAATGATTGAGCAAACATGGGATGAAAGATATCAGCTTCATTGGCCCAAAGCATGTGAAAGATTAAGGGCAAGTTCAGGTTTGTTTGACATTACCAGGACTTAGCCATTTACAAAATATATCCCTAGTATTCTGTTAGTTATTCATAGTTGTCCAATTGATGTATCTTGGCATAGGAAACAACTGAAGAATTTTCTTCATCATACTGCTCTGTGGGAATGACTGTGTGGTATTTTTAACTGCTAATTAATGTAGGAGGGCCCAGACCACTATGAGCAATGCTACCCCTGGGCAGACGGGCCTAGTCTGTATAAGAAAACGGGCTGAGCAAGCCATGGAGACCTAGCCAGGAAGCAACATCTCTCCATGGCTCTGGATCAGCTCCTTGAGTCCCTACCCTGATAGGCTGTAAACCAAATAAATCATTTCTTTTCCAATCATTTTTGGCTATAGTAACAGATAATTAAACTATAGCAATACATTTTAGATTTTGACAAATATAATATATAACAACAATTTATGGAAGTAGTAGAGGTATCAGTGTTTACAGATTTCATTATACAATGGGTCATAAACAAGGTGCTTGATATGTTGCTTCATTCATCTCTTGAGAGCACAACATTGCTTTTCATCCTCATACGTACACTCAGTGTACAGGAGACTTCCCTTTAGAAGCCTTGTGTGACACCTAGCCAAATATAGACAGTGGGAAGTCTGGGAGGCAGAGCTGAGTCCTAATTTTTCTCTGTGAAGACTGTAGAAATGAGCAAGAGTTGACATGGTTAAAACTGAAACCTGGGTAGAAAACCATGCCCTAGAAAGACAATCTTGTTATTTCAGAGCAGGTTTTTGAGTTTTTCCCGAACACTGACATGTGTACATGTGAACATGCCCTACAAAGTTCAGACAGGTTTCACTAGCAAGTAAGAAGATGAAAAATAACACAGAAATAAAACTCGCATAGGACCAAAAATACTTTCTTTTCCCACCAGACACAGTAAACGAAACTTCTAATCCATGTGCATGAGTTAGCATCTGAACAGCATCATCACTATGAGTCTTTTCATTTGAGAGCCACGGAGAGTCAGCACTGAAGGGAAAGCTATGTTGGATACCTGGTTAAAAAAAAACAAAAACAAGAACAAAACAAAAACAAACTCTCAAGAGGATCATACCTGGCAGACACTTAACTTCACGATAGAAAAGAAAAAGGAAATGTACACACAAGTTAAAGGGACAGAACAGAGCCCAGCAATCAATAAAGTAATGCTTTGTAGCCAATTAAAAATGACCAAAATACAAAAGGGGAAACTGCATAGCAGGAGAAAGATCAATCAATAGAAACTTCTACACAAGCAATAACAGAGAGTGGGAAATCAATAGGCAAGACCTCTAAAACAGCTATTTTAAATATTCCTATGTTATGAAAGTACAGAAATATACAAACATGAGAAAAAGGGAAAAGAGTCTTTATATATCCACACTCAAGCAGAAAAGGAAGGACGCATAATAAAGAAAACTAAGAACAGATTAATGAAATGTGAATTTTTTTTAATCAATGTATCTTTAAAACCAGCAAAAATTTAAAATTAAAAAAAAATTAAGCCTGCAGGAAAAGATCTTCCAACATCCTATGGACATAATTATGCTGTCATACAATAAAAATAAAGAGAAAATAAAGATAACATAAATACTTTAAATAAAAATATAATTACTTTAATAAAGCAAATGCACAGCTCTAAAATTTCCAACCATGATTTAGCAAAAGAAATATGAAGAATAACAAAGCAAATTCAGAGATAACTGAGGGAGGGACTAAACTAAATTTTGATAGAATTTTGAAAACCTAAGGAAAATAGACATTTTTAAAATGTGAAATAAAATGAAAGACATGCGTAACTGTTTTTTCAAAATTAGGGGTTCAATGATTTGTTTTCCTGGATTAACAGAAGTACTGAGAAATAAGATTTTGAGGATGCTAGCTTGGGAAAGGAGAGAGGACACTGAGTAGGAAAGACCTGGAATCTTTAAAAATCCTCACATTAGAATCAGGTTTTTCTTTTTCATCCAGAATTTTTCAATGAAAAAAAAATTACTTTATAACAAGACTGGACATCAAAGTGACAAATATACACACATATTTTAAAATCTCTTTAAAAACTTGGTATAAAGTAAATACTGTCTCATATGCACATGATTAAGTATAGAGTCTGACAGAGGTAAAGAAGGAGCACAAGCTGGTAGGCCTCAACATTACCAGCTTCAGGAATGGATCACAAGGCTTCTGTTTCCTATTACCTCTGCATAAGATGTTAAAGTTTTTTAAGTACACTGGTTACTCACACAGGAAGTTACTGAGGGAAAAAGTCTACAGTGGCTATTTATCTATAATTGAGTGGTGTATATACAGTTTACTTAGAGGTTTGGAACATGGAAACAAAAAGAAACAAGACTTGTCCAGCCAGGATTTACATTTAATAGAATCAGTTTTAAAGCAAAAACAATACATTGTACACAGTTAGTGTGACTGATCAGGACAGAATCTCAGTGTAACCCAGGTGTTCTTCCAATGAAGATAATGCAATCCTGCATTAGATCCCAAAGATTGCTACTTCATGTGTCTGACAGCATAGACAAACACCACATATTTTTTTTAATATTCCTTACAGTTTATTAACTTCGTATCCCAGCTGTATCCCCCACCCTCAATCCCTCGGAATCCCACCCTCCCTCCCTCATCTCCTCCCTGCCCCTTTCCAAGTCCACTGATAGGGGAGGACCTCCTCCCCTTTCATCTGACCCTGGTTTATCAGGCATCTTCAGGACTGGGTACAAAGTCCTCCTCTGTAGCCTGGCAGGGCTGTTCCTCCTTTGCGGGGTAGGGGGAGGAGGTCAAAGAGCCAGCCACATCTATTTTCTGTTAGCAGACACTTGTGTTGATTCTGTATATTGTTGTTATAATTATCTATGTAATTAAAATCAGTACTTACTAGGAAGCCTAACTCAGGCTGGGCTTCAACTCACACCATCTCTCCTGCCTTGTTTCCCCAAATTCCAAGGTTACAGGTGTGAATCACCTAATCCAGCTACACTGGACTTGTTTGAACATGTAAATTTAAAATTGAAATAGCTCAAGTCCTGTGAAAAACTAAAGGGATGTTAAAGTGTTTATCACAGGTGAGGAGACAGAGTGAAGATTGAAATGATGGCTCAGGAAAGGAAGTGCTTATCCTGTAAGCTTGAGGACCTGAAGATTCAGTCTCAAAACTGATGAAAATAATCAAGCCCGAGTCCAGCATCCTGTATGATCCAGCCTCAGCCTGCTTCAGTTTCTGTTTCATCAAAGCTTGCTGCCAAGACTTTTAAAGCTAGCTTAATTGGTCCAATCTTTCAGACTGTTCCTATCAGGACTTCATTTAAGCCTGCATTCTCACAGCATTTAAAGACTAGACAACAAATGTTACAGCTAGCTTTCTTAACCATTTCCCTAATTCCTTTGCCCCCCCAACAGGTATCCTACACACCAAATCATCAGGAAGCTAAGAGAGCAACATCCCATTCTCTTAAGGTATGGTGGGAAGAATTTGGTTTTTGTATTGGGTGATAGACTCTTGTCATTAAAAGAGGTTGGTTATAGGTTATTATTGGTCTTAATTAAGAAAAAGCAAGGTACAGAAGCTTATAATCAAGGATTTCTCTATTTCCTTTTCTCTTCTCTATCGTTCTTTCTTTCTTAAGTAAAGGGGAAAGGGTTAAGAAGAAAAGGGGATATGTGGGAATATCATATAGGACCACTGTTGGTATAATGTTCTTTTGAAATGTATACAACTTATCCTTATTCATTCAAATGCTGATTTCTACCCCCCCCCGCTTTCAATCTGGATATTGCTTTGTGATACTTATTCTAAGCATCGTATCTCAACTTTGTGTAAAAAGGCCAAAATAAAGCAACTAGCCACAATGTTGAGTGATGGGAGGAGCAAGATGGCAGAAAATGAGTGTGAAGAGAAAGGGCCAGGGGAGAGCTTGGAGAGCAGAGCTGAAGGAGATCTTGGAAGGATGTGGAGAGATGGATTGGACCTGATATATCACTAAAAGCAAGTATAATGTGGGTGAATCTAAATGTTAAATGAGGACTTGGAGGTTTAGGAGGGAGTAACTATTGCCCAGCATTGTGTTCTAGATTAACTAAATAAATCCCAGTGTCTGTTTGGTGATTTGTGTATACAGCTGTTTAGGATTAATAGCAGCATTACTAAAAGATAAACCAATAGTAAATATTAATCACTTCCTACAACAGACTACCATAGGAATAATAGGAGAAAAGAGTTGACTTCCGAATCTGCTCTTTAACTATAGAAATGGTTATTTTCAAATGATTTTAATACATTGGTATAAAATTTTATATATTGATACAGGTTATTTTTGATACATTGGAATAGAACATTCTATACTGAGACAAAATTAAATTTGGTACAGTGTTATAGATTTTAAGTTTTTTGAAACACCTAATAGTAGATGTTTCTACTCTTGTATTAGGTATTGGACTTTTGCAAGATTTAATTCCATTCCTTTCAAAAGCTGCTCTCACAACTGCTTAGGATAATTAAGTAATAAAAGTTAATAGTTAGTCAATCAAGCACATGGTCATGTCAGTCACTAGTCTATCACAAAATATATAGGTTAAATAGTCAATTGCTAGAAACAAGCAATATTTGTCTATTCATATTCACTATAAATAGATAATTAAACACTCTGTATATAGATAGATATATTATCTTCAAAATTCTAAGAGACCTACAGAATATGACATTTAAAGATGCTTTTTTATGTTAATGCTTTTGTGGCAATGAGACATGTCATTCCTGGCAATACCTCATTTAATTTGAAAGAAGAGGATGAGCTTTAAATGGTGGCAAGATAGCTATTGAGCTAAGAAAATGCCCTTATTCTAATGACAGACAGAATGCTGACCAAAATGTGCAAAACTTGGTCTTAAGTGAAGTTGACTGCCAAGTTCTGTGAAAATATGGTAAATAAAACCTTTGTAGTTCCTGTTTCACAAATATGTATCTCAGATATAATGGACAAGATGGCTGAAGATGGATGCTCCAATGTAATAGAGAAATTTGGGTGACTGTGCAGGCAGTCACCTGTTTGTCAGTTCCTAATATTGGAAGCTGCTTGCCTACACTTCCTACATGCTTATGTAATGCTCATTTCCTTCTCAAGTCTCTGGTGAGATTGAAGACTACATAGCTATATTCTTACAACTAAGCTTAAGTTGTTTAGGATTAAGAAAGTGTTTTAGGTCTCTGAATATATTTGTAGATTGGTAATGCAAGCTATAATAATAAAAAAAAGATTTAGGCACAAAACTGAACTCATCAAGATAAGATAGAGAAAAGAATATTTTTCCAAAGTTGCCAAATATACCTGGACTGGACATTGTGAACGTAAACCCATCCTAATAGTTTTTACAACTGTTTCATAATAATAATAATTATTATTATTGTATGTTAGTTTATTATTGGAAGAGATAATGCCTTTTATTGTATTAAAAGGGGGAATTGTAAAAGAAATATCTGGTGCATTGTATAGGCACAACACATGTCAATAATAAATCTGATGGCCTATAGCTTGAGAAGAAATAAAAGGTGGGGTATTTGGGAGGCAGAAAAGATTCTGGGATAGAGATTTCCTACCAAAATGTGAAGAGGACAAGTGTATGGTACCTGAGTGTAGGTAACCAGCCATGTGGGAAATGTTATTTACTATACATAAGTTATTTTACATTTCAAGCTACTCAGGGAAGATCCTTGCTCTATAACTAGGTATTTGTAAAATAATAATTGAGTCTCATGAGTCATTATTCTAAGAACTTGGAGAAGAGAGAAAAAAACCTCCTATAACACCTGAGACTAACTTAGTACCATCACTGGGCCATCCTGAGACTCAGATAAAGCAGGTACACACCACTCTAGGCTTCAATAACCCCTTGCTTTAAAAACTCAACAAAGTTACAAAGAAGCAGAGCAAAACAAAATAGATTATTGTAAAATACAACATACAATGTCCCACTTGCTCATCCAGACATATTATAGGCAATTTAGGCTTCTTTCTAATGATATTCTTACGGTATACTATGGTATTATAATGGTTTGCTATATCTGTTCATTTCCATGACCTTTCCCCACGCCCACCTCCTTGGTAAATTTGCACCTCTTCCCTCTGTCGAAAGTGTCAATGCCTTACTCCTATTTCATATTCCAGATTTTTCCATTTTTATTCTTGTCAGTAGATTTCACTATCTATTTCTTTCAGGGAATTAGTTAAGGGGTTTGGAGCTGATCAAGAAAAAAAATCTGACTACCAGAGGCAATAAATATCATATAATTGATTTATTTGAGCTGTTTACAGACAAGATTGAATCCAAAAGAAAGACTCCAGCAGCAGGAGTCTGCCTAGAAAAATCAGGGAAAGGAAGTGGAGGGTATAATCAGAGCCAGGCTTGCACATCTGGATGATGCTCTTTATCATCTCTGGGTCAGAGGTCACCTCTGCAGCTAGAGGTGCTGCCAGTAAAATGGTGGGTATTATCAAAGTCATGAGAGATGGTAGCTGAGACTGTGATTGTGCAAGAAGATGGATATAAACTTTTTTTGGCAGTGGGGCTTTGTGTTAAGCTATTCAGTCTGTAGCAATGATAGCAGTAGCCTGGACACTGTTGTGGAGATGTGATCCTGGCTTCATATGTGTATTTCTGCATTCCAAGTTCTTATATGCTTTCCTGACAGTGAACCTAATTACAATGCAAGAAAAGAAAAAAAAATGGTCTGTTTACTTTGTTCAGTATTAAACTTTTGTATCTTAGTATGTTGCTGGGTGTCCAGAAGGTTATTTTGTAAGTGATATTATTACATTAAATAAGGGGCTTATCTTATGAATGGGAAATGTAATTCAGCCTTTACATACAAGGGCAAGGGTTGTTGCCTAATCAAAGGATTAAAATAACGAGATACTAACTAAAAGTTATGAGTATTTAAACTAATTGAAGGGACTCTAGCCAGCCCAAGTATGGAAGACCTTACCCTTCTCCCCCATTCCCTCTGCCTTGTTAAAAAAAAAAAAAAAAACATTAGATTACATTCTGAAAGCTAGCCCTCAAGGTCCATTCCCTTTTATTTGGCCACTTCCTCTTCCCAAGGCCAGCAATCAAGGTCCAGCTATTAAAGTTTTGAACTCCAGCAATCAAAAGCCTCTTTGGCTCACCTAAATAACATGTCCAATTGATGTTAAACACTTCATCCTAACACAGGATTTCCTTTGTGCCTTTATAAACTGCCATTTTTCTATCTGCCTCATCTGTCTCTCTAGGCAGAGGCAGTCATTTGTCCCATTCTCCTCTGGGACCAATATTTCTGAACCCTCTCCCTTGTTCTGTTCCCCTTTATGTTTGGTGTTTTATCTCCTGTCTTTGCATCTTATTCCTTGTCCACTGTCCCTTTGGGGCAAATAAATCTCCTTTGTTCTGAGAACTTGGTCTTGAAGGTCTTGAGCCAATAATTATTTTTTAGTAATATTGTAGGTATTATTTATAAATATACAGTTTTCTTCACACTTTGCAAAAGAATCATCACCAACCCTCTATCTGACAGAGGACTCATATCCAATATATATAAAGAACTAAACAAGCTGAAAAGCAACAAACCAAGTAATCCACTTAAAAAATGGGGAACAGAGCTAAAGAGAGAATTCTCTGCAGAGGAATATCGAATGGCAGAGAAGCACTTAAAGAAATGCTCAACCTCATTAGCCATTAGGGAAATGCAAATCAAAACAACCCTGAGATTTCACCTTACACCCATCAGAATGGCCAAGATGAAAATCTCAAGGGACAACACATGCTGGAGAGGTTGTGGAGAAAGGGGAACCCTTCTCCACTGCTGGTGGGAATGTAAACTGGTACAACCACTCTGGAAATCAATCTGGCACTTTCTCAGACAACTAGGAATAGCACTTCCTCAAGATCCAGCCATACCACTCCTAGGCATATACCCAAAAGAGGTGCAAGTACACAACAAGGACATTTGTTCAACCATGTTTGTAGCAGCTTTATTTGTAATAGCCAGAAGCTGGAAACAACCCAGATGCCCCTCAACTGAAGAATGGATGCAGAAACTGTGGTACATCTATACAATGGAGTATTACTCAGCAATGAAAAATAAGGAAATCATGAAATTTGCAGGTAAATGGTGGGACCTGGAAAGGATCATCCTGCGTGAGTTGACCCAGAAGCAAAAAGACACTCACGGTATATACTCACTCATATAAACATACAATATAGAATAAACCCACTAAAAGCTGTACATCTAAACAAACTAAGCAAAGGAGAGGACCCTAACTAAAATGTTCAATCCCCATCCTGAAAGGCAAAGAGGATGTACATCAGAAGAAAACGAAAATAGGAAACAACCTCGGAACCCGCTACAGAGGGCCTCTGAAAGCCAGAAGAAAACAGGAAACAACCTTGAAACCTGCCACAGAGGGCCTCTGAAAGCTTCTGCAGTATAGACTGTCAAAGCAGATGCTGAGCCTGATGGCCAACTGATGGGCAGAGTGAATGGAATTTTATGTAAGAAGTGGGAAATAGTAAGAGCTGGAGGGAACGGGAACTCCACAAGCAGAGCAACAGAACAAGATAATTTGAACACAGGGAACTTCCCAGAGACTCATACTCCAACCAAGGACTATTTGTGGAGATGACCTGGAACCCCTGCACAGGTGTAGCCCATGGCAGTTCAGTGTCCAAGTGGGTTCCATAGTAATGGGAAGAGGGACTGCCTGTGACATACTCTGATTGGCCTGCTCGTTGATCACTTCCCCCTGAGGGGGGAGCAGCCTTACCAGGCCACAGTTGAGGACAATGCAGCCACTTTTGATGAGAACTGATAGACTAAGATCAGAAAGAAGGAGAGGCGGACCTCCCCTATCAGTGGACTTGGGGAGTGGCATGCATGCAGAAAGGGGAGGGAGGGTGGGATCGGCAGGGGAGGAGGGAGGGGCTCATGGGGGGATACAAAATGAATAAAGTGTAATTAATAAAAAAAATAAAAGATTTAAAAAAAAAAAGACAAGGCCTTCCTGTAGCATGCAATTCCATGTTGTATTTTAATAGTTCTAGTGTGACTCCATGTATGGAATATTCTGAATTTGGTAGGAGCTTAACCTTACCTGTGAAGAACTCTTAGTAATAAACATTTCATTTATGTTTATTTCCCCAGTCTTTGAAGACCACATTCATACAATAAGATAACAATATAGCTTAGTAAAAAAAAAATTAAAAAGATAGTTTAATAATTTGTCTCTGTCCTACATTTTAGAACATTTATTTATCTTTCCATAATAAGAAATCCCTTCTTTTAATAATTTATCATGAAATTAAATATAATAAAAAGCATGAAGTTCTCATATAATAAATATATAATAAAGATATATATATTTATTTTTTTTATTAATTACACTTTATTCATTTTGTATCCCCCCATAAGCCTCTCCCTCCTCCCCTCCCAATCCCACCCACCCTCCCCTTTCTGCATGCATGCCACTCCCCAAGTCCACTGATAGGGGAGGTTCTCCTCTTCTTTCTGATCTTAGTCTATCAGTTCTCATCAAAATTGGCTGCATTGTCCTCTGCTGTGGCCTGATAAAGATATATTTTTAAAGCTGAAAGTATAACAACAAATATTCCTGGCATAACACTGCTCAAAGTAAAACACATGAGCCTACTGATGAAAACACAGCTCAGAGCAGGTGTTCTGAGTAGACCCAAGCCTGGATCAGTGGCCTGGAAGATTTCAGTGTCTACTCTAGTGTAGCTATCTTGGGAATGTTCCTCCTGCTACAAACAATTGGAAAAGTGGGGAAAATATACGGGGTAATAATTTCAGAATAAGGAGGGAATGTAGTACACACAGGATGACAAGATGATGAATTTGTGCCTTCTTTCTGAGTCTGAGGACTTCAGATAGAGCCTTTGGCCACACTGCACTGAAGCAGTAGAGCTCACAATTTAAGGAAATTGCAATGGGCAGAGTCTAAAGACATAGAAGAATGTTGTACGGGGGCTCCAGGAAGTTCTGTCAGTCAGTCTGCACACACATGCACACCTGTGAGGTGTGATAAAATACATGGTAGCAAGCCTCAGCTCCAGGGGTGACAAAACCACTGGGATCCAGAAGATTGGGACTGCAGTGGGTCACTCTTTGAAGGTGTGAGTAGGCACAGTAGCATTGCCACTGACCCCAGGACTCATTTAGTCCAAATCTGAGTGATGTTTTGGTTCCTGCAGTGAGGAGCTATCAATGGTAGTGCTGAGTATCTTTCAGACATGCAGCTGGATCCTACAGCACAGAGAGCTGTCTTCTGCAGCAGATAATCATTCAGGTCTAAAAATGAAAATTACCAAGACAGAGTGGACATCTTTTTTTGAGTATCAAGCCATCTCTGGACTGAATCTAGTTCAAAAGTGCTTGAAGAGGGTTAAATTGAATCTCTGCATGATGTGTTAAGTTTACAATGATGAATGAGCTACATGTTAGACAAAACTCTACCTTATTAGGAAAAGAAAATATAATCTGAGCACAAAACAATTCAGTAAGGCTGGTGCTGGTAACCCAGTAAGACTGTGGTCAGTGACAGGGACGTAAGAGAATCATATCCATACCTTGGGTGGGAACACACTAACAGGAAAAGACCCACCAATGACAATGAGGATGCCTAAGTCATTAAGAATTTTGAATGTGCTATTACATATATTTTAATAGAAAATGTAAGAATAAGATAAACGGGAGGCATACAAAACAGAATTCCTAAAATTGGATGCAGTGCTTGAAATGTATTTAATTTAAAAAGATATACTAGGAGGAATAGTGTTAAGTTTAACACACTCTTCTTACAGGGAAAAGAACAAACAAGAAAAGATCACACAAACTAGCCATTCATTGTTCTATTTATGTGAAATGGATACAACATGAATACAATGTCAACCAAGATGTGTTAGGAGACTGTGGTGTGAGGGGGATTCTGGGTGGGGGTACATCCCTTACTCATGATGCTTACACAACTGTATATATTACTCAAAATTCAGTGAACACTACACTGAAAATTGGTTTCTTTTATGATATGTAAATTATTCTTCAAAACTTTTTGGAAAAAGGATGAAAATAAATAGAAAGGACAAAGAGGAAAAGAGCAACAAACAGTGGAAGACACACAGATGGAGTGAAGGGGGGAACAAAATCTGTCAAAGATGCTCCCTGATGGGTGACTTCCTGCAAAGATTGGAAACAGGATCTATTGACTCCAGATAGGGAATGAACTACACCAAGTAAACCAGAGAATTTATCCAGGCCACTTACAATAACAGGAGTGAGTCAAGATCAGCCATAAAATCAGTGATCTCATCATAACCTCAGCGGAAACTCACAAATGCTGTGTGCCTGCCCTTCTCTACATCACTTGGCTGGTCAGTCACTTCTTTCCAGCAACGGCTACTGTTGATTTAACCCTGGGCCAGGGCGCTGTGGATCTCAGCCTCTGAGACTAGTTCTATTTGCTTCCTTACTCTAGCATTTCTCTCCTCTCCCCAGAGGGAAGCTTTCAGCTCTTCAGCTCGGGGACTAGCCACACACTGAACACCATCTTACAGTGCAGGAGAATGTGTTTCCATTAGTTCAAATAACAGCCTGGGAAGTAACTCGAGTGACTACTGACCTCAGTAGGCATGCCTGCAAAATGGGGGCTTCTGGAATGATAAGCATATGAATAGAACAAGAGATATTGCCAATGCCATGTCTCTTTACCTTCACTGCCAAGCACAAGTAGGAGCTTCTCCTCTGACGTTCCTCTGTCAAAAAGAAACATGTGTCTGACACAAAGGTATGCAACTGGCATGAAACCTCACTCTGAAATCATATTAATGAGGGCAATTTAACCTCAGGCAGCAGAAGTAGGGAGGAAGGCAGGTCACAGAAGCAGACTGGGAAAGTCTTTGCCACAGGTGGCCTTTCCACCTGTCTGTACTCGAGGATGAGACTTGAAGTATGATTGTTCCTAGGGCAACGCCACAACCGCAGCACCCACTGCCTTTCTGATTTCCCTGTAGCTATCTACCCTTGAGGAGGGCAGAGAGCCTCTGACTGTTTCACATATGTCTGTCTGTGCTGCTGCTTGATAGATTTCTGTAGCTTTTCTCCTTGAGCCCATTTTTGTAAAATTCCAGGAAACTTATTGGGAACTTCTTTTGCTCCTCTTTGATCACAAATATCATCTTACACTCTCGGGGAACATAGAAACGAAACCTGAGTTTTCATTAACGTCATGCCAAAGTTTAAATCCCAGAAAGGTAAAATGTACACTGAGTAAATAAAGTATCTGGAATGTACTTCTTGTAGTTAAAGAAAATTTTCACACCAACAGCCACAGGAATTCTTGCTGCAATCCATAACACAAATGTTGCAAAAACAAAACAAAAATTCTACAGTTTGAGGTGTATGTGTGTGTTTATACGTGTGTTTGTATACATTCATGTGTGTGTAGATGCATCTGTGAGTGCTTGTGTTTGGCCCCAGCCTGTTAGTATAGTTGTATATTTTCCTTGACTCAATTTTATCATAGCGACATTATCAGCTTTCATTTCATGTTCTTCAAATTTATCAGCCTTAATGATGTGTTTAAAGTAAAAACGTTTATCAGGGACAGACACCATAGCAGGCCAATGTATCATTGTCAATAATACTAAATGTCTACACAAACCACTAAATTGAATGTCTAGGATGCTACAAAGTGCCACGTTTGCATAGGCATAAATAGAACTTAGAAAGGAGACCTAGAGGGGGTTCATTTACATATCATTTGCATTGTCACTACTGTCAATTAGCCCAGACACAAGCCAACTCAGCAGAAGCATATGAGGCCAAACTGAGGAATATATGCCAACTTGGTTTAGAGTCCATGGTTGACTGAACACACAGAGTAGTAAGAGGAAAATGTAGAAAGTCAAACCAATGTTTCCTGTATCCAAGTATGTGGGAGCCTTAATCATGTGCATATGTATGCATGTTTATGTGGTTTATGTGTGTGTTTGTGTGTGTGTGCATGCATAGATGTTCAATTCAACATAGAACAATGATTTGGGAAGCGCCAGATGTTTTGATTATAAGTTATCCATTTGAATTTTCAGGGAGAAAGCTTCCCTTTGAATGTTGGAAACAAAGCCCTAAAGGAAGATGAAAGATTGTAAAACCAGAGGGAACTGAGACACCAAAGAAGCAAGGCCCTCTAGACACTACTGGTCTGACACACATATGGACTCAAACAAAATGAGCTACATGCACAGGGCCTGCAGGAAAGTAAGCCAGATGGTATCTCAGCACCCAGAAGAGAGTGGACACAAGCCCCCATCCCTACCCAAAAGCTATCTTCAATTGAGAACCACTCACAAAGAAAAATTAATTGTCTTCAAAGAATTCTGACTGTATATACAAACCATAATTAAGGTCAAATCCCACGCCAAGCAGTAATGAACAAAACAAAATCAACTCAATGGGGTTTTGGTAAAATTTTGTCTCATATTGCTTTGTTTGAGAATGTTTTGTTTTACTGATCTTTTGCTTGTGTTTCAGATATATATATATATACACACACACATATATATATGTATATATATAGTTAGATAGATAGATATAGATATATATGATGTGTGTTTCTTGTGTTCCTCTGTTATTTTTCTACTTCTTGAATTGCTTTCCAGTTTATTTTTAATTAGAGAAAAAAGGAGTGGAGTTGGTGAGTAGGAAAGGGGGATGATATGGAAAAAGTTAAGGGGGGAATATATTTTATAAAAAAATGTTTTCATTAATAATGTCGGGCCATTATTGGACAGGGGGAGGGGCATAGTAGAAGAGGTGGGAGGGAGGGTGAGACTGAGAGGGGACAAGGAAAGGGGATACAAAGGGAGATACTACAGCTGGGATACAAAGTGAATAAATTGTAATAAATAAATAAATAAATTTTGAAAAAAAAATGTCAGGTACATAAATTTTCTTTATTTTTTTATTTAACGTTTATTAATTACACTTTATTCATTTTGTATCCCTACATAAGCCCCTCCCTCCTCCCCTCCAAGTCCCACCCTCGCCCTCCTTTCTGCATGCATGCCCCTCCCCACGTCCACTGATAGGGGAGGTCCTCCTCTCCTTCTTTCTGATCTTAGTCTATTAGTTCTCATCAGAAGTGGCTGCATTGTCAGGATTCTAGGTTATCTCCACAGATAGTCCTTGGTTGGAGTATGAGTCACTGCGAAGTTCCCTGTGTTCAAATTTTCTTGTTCTGTTGCTCTCCTTGTGGAGTTCCTGTCCTCTCCAGCTCTTACTATTTCCCACTTCTTACATAAAATTCCATTCACTCTGCCCTTCAGTTGGCCATCAGGCTCAGCATCTGCTTTGACAGTCTGCACTGCAGAGGCTTTCAGAGGCCCTCTGTGTCAGGTTCCTAGGTTGTTTCCTGTTTTCTTCTTCTGGCTTTCAGAGGACCTCTGTAGAAGGTTCCTAGGTTGTTTCCTGTTTTCTTTTTCTTCTGATGTCCATCCTCTTTGCCTTTCAGGTGGGGATTGAACATTTTAGTTAGAGTCCTCTCTTTTGCTTAGTTTGTTTAGATGTGCCAATTTTTGTGGGTTTATCCTATGTTGTATGTTTATATGAGTGAATATATACCATACTTGTCTTTTTGCTTCTGGAACAATTTACTCAGGATGATCCTTTCCAGGTCCCACCATTTACCTGCAAATTTCATGATTTCCTTATTTTTCATTGCTGAGTAATACTCCACTGTATACATGTACCACAGTTTCTGCATCCATTCTTCAGTTGAGGGCCATCTGGGCTGTTTCCAGCTCTAAATAAAGCTGCTAAAAACATGGTAGAGCAAATGTCCTTTTTGTGTACTTGAGCCTCTTTTGGATATATGTCTAGGAGTGGTATGGCTGGATCTTGAGGAAGCCCTATTCCTAGTTGTCTGAGAAAGCACCAGATTGATTTACAGAGTGGTTGTACAAGTTTAAATTCCTACCAGCAGGGGAGGAGGGTTCCTCTTTCTCCACAACTTCTCCAGCATGTGTTGTCACTTGAGTTTTTTATCTTGGCCATTCTGATAGGTGTAAGGTGAAATCTCAGGGTTGTTTTGATTTGCATTTCCCTAATGGCTAATGAAGTTGAGCATTTCTTTAAGTACTTCTCTGCCATTTGATATTCCTCTATAGAGAATTCTCTCTTTAGCTCTGTTCCCCATTTTTTAAGTGGACTACTTGGTTTGTTGCTTTTCAGCTTGTTTAGTTTTTTATATATACTGGATATGAATCCTCTGTCAGATAAAGGGTTGGTGAAGATTCTTTCCCAATCTGTAGGCAGTTGCTTTGTTTTGATGACAGTGTCCTTTGCTTTACAGAAGCTTTTCAATTTCATGAAGTCCCATTTATTGATTGTTGCTCTTAGAGCCTTTGCTGTTGGTGTTCTGTTCAGGAAGTTTTCTCCTGTACCAATGAGTTCTAGGGTATTCCCCACTTTTTTTTTCTAGCCGATTTAATGTGTCTGGTTTTATGTTGAGGTCTTTGATCCACTTGGACTTCAGTTTTGTGCAGGGTGATAAGTATGGATCTATTTTCATTTTTCTACATGTAGACATCTAGTTGTACCAGCACCATTTGTTGAAGATGCTATCTTTTTTCCATTTTATGGTTTGGGGATCTTTGTCAAAAATCAGGTGTCCATAAGTGTGTGGGTTTATTTCTGAGGCTTCTGTTAGATTCCATTGATCCACCATTCTGTTTCTATGCCAGTACCATGCAGTTTTTATAACTGTTGCTCTATAGTACAGCTTGAGATCAGGGATGGAGATACCTCCAGAAGATCTTTTAATGTAGAGGATTGTTTTAGCAATTCTCGGTTTCTTGTCATTCCATAGGAAGTTGAGAATTTTTCTTTCCAGGTCTGTAAAGAATTGTGTTGGCAATTTGATGGGAATTGCATTAAATCTGTAGATTGCTTTTGGTAAGATGGCCATTTTTACTATGTTAATCCTGCCAAGCCATGAGCATGGGAGATCTTTCCATCTTCTCATATCTTCCTCTAATTCTTTCTTCAGAGACTTGAAATTTTTTTCATACAAGTCTTTGACTTACTTGGTTAGGGTTACACCAAGTTACTTTATGTCATTTGTGGCTATTGTGAAGGTTGTTGTTTCTCTAATTTCTTTCTCAGCCCTTTATTCTTTTGTATACAGGAGTGCTACTGATTTTTTTGAGTTAATTTTGTATCCGGCCACTTTGCTGAAGGTGTTTATCAGCTGTAGGAGTTCCCTGGTAGAGTTTTTGGGGTCACTCATATATACTATCATATCATCTGCAAATAGTGATAATTTGACTTCTTCCTTTCCAATCTGTATCCCCTTGATCTCCTTCGACTGTCTTATTGCTCTAGCAAGGACTTCCAGCACTATGTTGAAGAGATATGGAGAGAGTGGGCAGCCTTGTCTTGTCCCTGATTTCAGTAGGATTGCTTTAAGTTTCTCTCCATTCAGTTTGATGTTGGCTATAAGCTTGCTGTATATTGCCTTTACTATGTTTAGATATGTGCCTTGTATCCCTGATCTCTCCAGTACTTTAAACATGAATGGATGTTGGATTTTGTCAAATGCTTTTTCAGCATCTAGGGAGATTATCATGTGGTTTTTTTTCTTTCATTTTGTCAATATGGTGGATCACATTGATGGATTTCCCTATATTGAACCACCCCTGCACACCTGGGATGAAGACTACTTGGTCATAGTGGATAATATCTTTGATGTGTTCTTGGATCCGGTTTGCAAGTATTTTGTTAAGTATTTTTGCATCAATGTTCATAAGGGAGATTGGCCTGAAATTCTCTTTCTTTGTTGAGTCTTTGTGAGGTTTAGGTACCAAGGTGATTATGGCTTCATAGAATGAGTTTGGTAATGTTCCTTCTGTTTCTATTTTGTGGAATAGTTTGAAGAGAATTGGAGTTAGCTCTTCTTTGAAGGTCTGGTAGAATTCTGTGCTGAAGCCATCTGGACCTGGGCTTTTTTTGGATGGGAGATTTTGATGACTGCTTCTATTTCTTTGGGGGATATAGGACTATTTAATTGATTTACCTGGTCCTGATTCAGCTTTGGTGAGTCAAATCGATCAAGAAAATTGTCCATTTCATTTAGATTTTCAAATTTTGTTGAGTATAGACTTTCGAAATAAGTCCTAATGGTTGTTTGGATTTCCTCAGTGTCTGTAGTTATGTCCCCCCTTTCATTTCTGATTTTGTTGATTTGGGTGGTGTCTCTCTGCCTTTTAGTTAGCTTGGCTAAGGGTTTGTCGATCTTGTTGATTTTCTCAAAGAACCAGCTCTTCGTTTCATTGATTCTTTGAATTGTTTTATTTGTTTCTAATTGATTGATTTCAGCCATGAGTTTATTTCCAGCTGCCTACTCCTTTTTGGTGTGTCTGCTTCTTCTTTTTCTAGGGTTTTTAAGTGGGCCATTAAGTTGCTTGAATGAGCTGTCTCGAATTTCTTCTTGAAGGCACTTAGTGCTATGAACTTTCCTCTTAGCACTGCTTTCATTGTGTCCCACAAGTTAGGGTATGTTGTGTCTTCATTTTCATTGAGTTCTAGAAAGGCTTTAATTTCTTTCTTTATTTCTTCCCTGACCCAGCTGTCATTTAGTAACAAGTTGTTCAGTTTCCATGTGTGTGTAGGCTTTTTGCTATTTCTGTTGTTGTTGAAGTCCAGCTTAATTCCATGGTGATCAGACAGGATACAAGGGATTATTTCAGTCTTATTGTATTTGTTGAGGCTTGCTTTGTGACCAACTATATGGTCTGTTTTGGAGAAGGTTCCAGGAGGTGCTGAGAAGAAGGTAAATTCTTTTGTGTTTGGGTGTAAAGTTCTGTAAATGTCTGTGAGGTCCATTTGATTCATGACCTCTGTCAGAGATATTGTTTCTTTGTTTAATTTCTGTTTTGTTGACCTGTCCTTTGTTGAGAGTGGGGTGATGTAGTCTCCCACTATTAATGTGTGGGGATGTATATGTGGTTTAAATTTTATCAATGTTTCTTTTACAAATGTGGGTGCTCTTGTATTTGGGGCATAGATGTTCAGGATTGTGATGTCTTCCTGGTGAAATTTTCCCTTGATGAGTATGAAGTGTCCTTCCTCATCTCTTTTTATTAATTTTGGTTGAAAGTCTATTTTATCAGATATTAGAATGGCTACTCCTGCTTGTTTCTTGGGTCCATTTGCTTAGAAAGTCTTTTTCCAACCTTTTACCCTCAGGTAATGTCTATCTTTGTGTCTTAGGTGTGTTTCTTGTATGCAACAGATTGCTGGGTTTTGTTTACGTATCCATTCTGTTAATCTGTGTCTTTTTACTGGAGAGTTGAGTCCATTCATGTTGAGAGAAATTAATGACCAGTGGCTGTTAGATCCTTTGATTTTGATGTTGGCTGTGTTCATAAGGTTGTGTGCTTGGTTGCTTTTTGTTTTGCTGTAGTAAGGTTAATTATTTCCTGTGTTTTCTTGACAGAAGCTAATTTTCTTGGGTTGTATTTTCCCTTCCAGTATCTTCTGTAATGCTGGATTTGTGTGTAGGTATTGTTGAAATTTGTTTTTGTCATTGAATATCTTGTTTTCTCCGTCTATGAGGACTGAGAATTTTGCAGGGTATAGTAGCCTGGGTTGACATCTGTGTTCTCTTAGGGTCTGCATGATATCTGTCCAGGCCCTTCTGTCTTATGAAAGCCAGAAACTATGAAGTTTCTGTTTAAAAGTCAGGTGTAATTCTAATGGGTTTGCCATTATATGTTACCTGGCCTTTTTCCCTTGCAGCTTTTAGTATTTTTTCTTTGTTCTGTATACTTACTGTTTTGATTATTATGTGGGGGTAGGATTTTCTTTTCTGGTCAAATTTGTTGGGTGTTCTGTAGGCCTCATGTATCCTTATTGGCTTCTCCTTTAACTTGGGGAAATTTTCTTCAATGATTTTGTTGAAAATATTTTCTGGGCCTTGGAGAAGGGAGTCTTCTTTTTCCTCTATTCCTATTATTCTTAGGTTTTGTCTTTTCATATTGTCTTGGATTTCTTGGACGGTCTGTGTCAGGAATTTTTTGGATTTAACATTTTCTTTGACAGATACATCAATTTCTTCCATTGTATCTTCTACACCTGAGATTCTTTCTTCCATTTCTTGTATTCTGTTGGTTATGCTTACCTCTATAGTTCCTGTTTTCTTCCCTAAATTCTTCCTCTCCATTATTTCCTCCATTTGTGTTTTCTTTAATTTTTCTAGTTCTATCTTCAGGTCTTGAGTTGTTTTGTTTACTTCCTTCACCTGTCTGCTTGTATTTTCCTCTTTTTCTTTTAGTTCCTTCAACTCTGTCTCTTTGATTTCTTTCAGTGATTTAATTATTTCTTCTCTGAAGGCCACAAGCTGTTTGGCTGCATCTTCCCTTATTTCTTCACGGATGGCCCTAATCTGCTTGTCTTTATCCTCCTCCATTTCTTTACGGATAGCCATGATCTGTTTGGTTTTATCTTCCTCTAATTCTTTACGTATTTTATTTGTTTCCTCTATTATTCTCTTCATCAACATAGATGTAAGGTCATCTTCTTGATTTTCTATTATGCTACATTGTTCAGGGCTGTTCGCCCCTGGATGGCTGGGTTCTGGAGATGCCATATTGCTCTGTCTTTTGTTGGTTGAGCCTTTACGCTGACCTCTACCCATTGGGCTGATTTAGGTTTTGGCTGTTAGTTTCTGTGCTTCCTGGAGTCCTGAGGTAGGGAGTATCCCCTTGGCCAGAAGATGATTTTTCCTGAAGGAGTCCTTCTCTGCTTTTTGGTTATGGTCACTGTATGGCCAGTGTTTCTCAGGAATTGCCACTGCTCACCTCAGGTGTATAGCCCTGAGTAGTAGCTGTGGTCTTTTTTAGGCAGGAGGGGATCTCCTCTTACCCATAGAAGTTCTCAAGACAGCTGCCTCACTGCTGTTTCTCGTTATAAATTTAGTGAGCTGCTGCTGTTGTTACAGTTTTTCAGGTACAGTCCTCTTGAAGAACCTTCTGATTCCCTAGCTGTGGGGTTTTCTCCCAACAGAGAAACTCAGTCTGTTATCCTGGGACACACAGTTCTGTCCGGGAAAGTGAGAGGAGGGCCCAGCAAGTCTCTGGGCTAGAGGCTGAGTGCTCTGCCCTGGGCCTGGAGAATGTGCACCAACGTTGAGTTGGCACCTGGGGGCACTGTTCTGGACTGGAAGCTGTGTGTCCCTGTCTGGGATGTCGACTGCGGTCACTGCTTTGGTCCAGACGCTGGGGATGCAGCCATATTGAAGGACCAGGGATTCCCACAGTTTTGTCAGTCTAGCTAGGGATAACTTGTTGATCCTTGGCACAGTATCTTAGGGATGCAGTAATGGCTCTCTGGCTTTTGTAGTCTGAGGATGCAACTGTGTGCCCCAGTGCCCTAGGGGAACTCAATAATGGCGGTTGAGTACAGCACTCCTGCCTGCATTAGAAAGCTAGAGCCTAGAGTCTGTGTGAATCCAGAAAGTCTTTTGGTGCTGGGTGTCCTGAGCATTAGACCTGATGATCCCCCCACGCTGGGGGTTTCCTCCTGACAGAGACACTCAGTCTTTGCTTTGGGGACCGCCGTTCTGTCTGGGGTTGTGAGTAGAGCCCACAGGCACAGATGCCTGCCTGTGGCTCCTCCTTTCTGGCCTTTGGGAGCCTGGGCATCTGCCTAAACTGGATAATTTTCCTGAGACCTTTTTGGGGTGGGGGTGTCGGCTGAGTGCTCTGAGATCAGACCAGCCGTTTCCCTCCCTGAGGGCTTCCATCTGACAGTGAAACGCAGTCTCTGGTGCCCGGTGCCGTGGTGCCCACAGTTCTATCTGAGGCGGCGAATCAGGCGCACAGGCAGGGCTCTGTGAAGGCACCTGGGTCCCCGGCTCTGGCTCCGGCCTGGCTCCTGGGGCACCCGCGGAACCCAAGTCTTTTACAGGGGATGTCTGGGTGACCTAAGGTCGGTCTCAATCGTTTCCTGCTCCGTGGGGTTATCTCTCGACTGGAAAATCCAGTCTGTGATGTTCTGGGCCCATAGTTCAGTCTCAGACAGTGACCAGATAATGCTGGCGTATAGCTCTGGGCTAGTGACCAAGCGCCTGGCAGAACCAGGAGCTCTTTCACGGTTTAGCAGGGTGAGTTAAAGCTGATTGAATCCCCCACTGTGGAGTATCCTCTCACCTGTGAAACACAATCACTTGTGTTTTATGGCCGCGAGTTCTGCTTGCTGGTCACTGTGCCAATCCTGCTGTGCTGCTGCTCAGAATGAGAGTCCTCCCGGTGCCGCCATCTTGCCCAGTCCCCCACATAAATTTTTAAACAAATGTTTGGTAGTACTTAATACACATTTATTTTTCAATCAGACAACTTTTACACTTAACAACCTTACCTCCTGTATGTATGTGTGGAAGAAAAAAGCAAAAGATATCACTTGAAAATAAAATCTAAGATTCTAAAATTACTTAAGCCAGTTCATTCTAAGTATTTCAACTTCCTAATATAATTAGAATAAACGTTGTAAAAACAGATGTATTATGACTAAGGGATATAGAACTTTACATGTCTCTGTTATCCTAAAAATACTATAATGCCATGATGTTTTCTGCTATGTTTAACGTCTTTCTTTATGCCAATAGCATTGAAATGGAAGTTTCCTTTCTGTATCTTTATTATCACTCAGTATCCATAGGAATAGGTTTTACTCTGGCATTTTCATGCATGTATGAAATTGATTTTGATCATACCTAATCCTGCAGTACTTTCTCTTGTCTTCCTTTCTTTCTTACCAGCTTGTCTCTTTTCCATTTTCATTTCTTATATTTCCTCAATGATTTTCTCTAGGGTTTGTTTACAGTGCATGGGCACCTAGTCAATAGATGTACATTGAAGACTATGTCTCTCTCTCCAATCTGCTCTTATCTGCCACTAAACACCTGGGGATGAGGCCTGTTAATCTCCCCTCATTAACACTAACTGCAGAGTCCTCCCATCCTTGTGCTCCCCTTTATATATAACCTCCTCTCTATATCTGCCATATGTTTCTATATAAATATTAACAGGTTTAGCTCACCAGTACACCAAGACTTTTCTTTTGTGTAACTATAGAAAAGAACTGAATTAACAGGTACCTGAAGATAAACCTGGAACCATTTAGGCAATGCCAGCTGTTTACACCATAGCTGGGAACTCTGCTTGTCTGTCCTGTAAGGAAGGGTATTACCCGGAGCAGAAAGAATGTCTAACATTAAAAAAAAAAAAACAACTAACTTAATCAGTGAATTACTACATAAGTCTAATTGTGCCAGATGGCAGATGTGTACCTTTGCTTTCATCGGTCAGTTACCCACCAGAATTTGATGGTAAGACCCATTTGCTGAAGACACCACACACTTTGGTCAGAGGAGATGAGTAAGGAATTGATACTCCTTTGGAAGCTTCCTTGTGAGTGCTGTGAACTCCATGAAGTAAGTCTGGCAATCTATGCCTCTGTGCACAGTTATAACAGGAAGTTAAGGAGGTAACAGAGCACTTTCTGATTGGATTCAAGGCCCATTGGACTAGATACTGAAGTCTGTGAACTAGGGTAAGAACTTGTGGCTGGAATGTCACAAGCCTGAGAAAGAACATATTACTACTGCATTACTAAGTGGAGTTAATATCAAACTGCCTTCAATACATTTGCTATAATCATAGGTTAGCTCATGTCTCAGCCCTCATCAGAGAAGGCTTGTTTCCCAGAGATGATGCGTAACACAGAGATCTGTAACTATACCAGCTACAAAGGATACAAGACTTTGGAGTGCTCAGTCCTACTTGGGAGTCTCTATCAAATCCCTTCCTGCCAATACTCAGGAATTACTTGTAGGAGGGAGTTGGGAGATGGGAAGAGCAAAATAAAGGTAGCAGGAGATTGAAGAGAAAGTGTGTTCCAGATATGATAGACATGTCATGCACATAACTTATAGCACCTGTGGTTGAACTCACAAGTCTGGGGTAAGATCAAGCCAGTAAGCATTCCAACATGAATGGGGAGGATCTACACAGCCACATTCCTAGCTGAGGATCTGTTGGCTGTGGACAGCTTTCAGGGAAAGAAACTTCAGTTCATTATGAAGATTTCATCAATTTGAACTCATCAATAATAGCCTCAGAGTTCCCAAATGAGTCAGAGGTTCATCAAGGAAATTAAAGCTCTCCCGTGGTGTAATTTAATAAAGAGCAAGATAAGATTACAAGATTGGAATTATCTCCCTTCCTTTGTCACCTAGTGTCCATGTCTGTCTGTCACGTGTTTTAATCTATGCCATCCTAAATGCTGTCTTGTGCCCCTCTCTCTTTCTGTGTGTGTGTGTTTATGCTTAATTATGTGTTTTTTTCTCCCTTTTCATGAACACCATAGAAAATATAGCATGGAAAAATAATGAGAGTTATAGCAATATCCATATGTTGTCTTCAACATTTATGATGGGTATTCATTTTAAAAATTTCTAGAATTTATTGCTATTAGACACATGTGTTACTCTGGGTCAAGGGAACGGAAGAGATCAATGCATTATCGTGGGTGGTAAAAACTAATTACACAGGAGATCCAAGGCAAGTAAGGTTAGTTGCTGCATTGTTCTCTTATTGTTCTCTTAAGTGCAGGTTAAAGAAACAGGATGAACTCCCAGTAGGATACCAGTCTTAATGACCTCAGGGTGTATTACTACCTCCAGCAAAAGTCCCACCTCATAAGTTTGATTTTCATCATAATGCATAGCTATAGCAGCACATCCCCAGCTTGGCTGCTCATGTTCCAATGGATGGTCCTACAGTCATGAACATCTGGCAACACCAGCTGTTTTCAGTGGTAAAAAATAATCCAGAGAAGATAGGATTGAGTATGATATATATATATATATATATATATATATATATATATATATATGAAAATTCATTATGCAAAATTTTACTGTACTTTAATTTTAAAGTTGCCCAAAATATAATGTACGTAATAATATTTAAAAATTTTAAACACTTTAATTCATGAACCTTAAGCTTGTCAAATATATAACATGGTATACCCTCTATGGGAAGCTAGAAGTGCCCATCTGCCCCATATCCTGCCTTGCACTACGTTCTGAAAGGCACTGACAACCAGCTAACTTCTAATTTGCAAAAATTGGTTTCCCCCATTTCTTGTTATTTCTGGGATCCACAGAACCCTTCAGTTTTGAGTTCTGACAGCCATGTTTTAAATACATGTATTTTATACTTCAGTTGAGCTGAAGTAGTTTATGGTACAGATTGGTTTCCTTGAAGTGTACACATAGAGTTTCTCAAGTGAGGAGTTTACACATATGGAATTACATAGCTGTAGAGAGCCCACACTAGCTTTGCCAGTGTTTTCCTACAACTCTGCACCAAACCCTGGTAACCAAGCCCATTGAAGAGCAGGAAACATCAGAAGGCAGGATGTGCTAAGAAGAAAACCTCTTGAGAATGTGTTAACAGAGACCCAGATCTGTGGGGAGGAGCAAGGAGGCACATAGACAAGCAATTTACAGGGAAGCTTCAAAAAACTCCTACGAAGTCTTTTTTTTCTTCAAGAAATAATCGCTTGGAAAAGATATATCAGTAGTGGCTTAGGAAAAGTCCAGGAGTATAGGAAATTTCTGCAAGTGTAAGGTGATAGCACTTTGTGTTTAAAGGAGGAAAGAAGATGCTTGGACTTTCGAGAACAGAAATGTAATATCTTAGTTTCAGGGAAGAATAATCTGACAGGAGATATTTCTGGTGCTCAATTTCCTTTCTATATGTCCAATTAACCTTTATTAACTTGGAAAACATCACATTCTAATTTGATTGGCAGCATCAGAGCTGGCGCCAGGAAGGGGAGTGGAGAAGCCCTGCTGTAAAATCATGGTTTATTAATACATCATTAAGCACTTTAAATGGATTCCAATGGTGTATTTCTAAGGGAGGAATAATTCACTATTTGTTAGTTATGACAGAACAGAATTGAAATTTACATTAAAACCTTACACCAAAGGTCCTAATGTGCCAGCAATTGGATTACGTTTCACAAAATGACAGTGTAAGCCACCCACCTCTTTAGCAAATAGAACCATAAATGCTGATGAGTATACACTTTTATCCAGACAAAAACATATTATCATCTAGTAATATGATCTAAAATGTTTGAGCACAAATAAAATAAGAATTGGATTTATTTGCACTGAGAATGTAATGGGATTGAATCCAATGTGATCTGACTTTAGTGAAGATGCAATTTGAGTTGTATCTGATTCCGGGGAGCAAACAATCAGTCAGACTACCATGACGTCAGGCCACCATTTTGTTTTCCTGTGTGTGTGAATATAATAAATAACACCAAAGAGGCCCAATAGTTTTAATTTAGACAAGAGTTGCACCTTTATTTTTAAATATCAAATTAAACAGTGGATATATCCACAAAAGTCATTCATCTATTTTGAACTTCACTTTTTAGAAAAAAAAATTTAAAGCGTAAGATGAATATATGTGGTTTATCCACATATGTCTAAGAGCATGCATACATACACAAGTGACTCTAGCATCTCAGAGGAAGGGACTTACTCCATCTTTATCTATTTTGTCTTATTCCATCTTTATCTATTGTATTTCTTTGAGACAGAATCTGTCACTGAAACTGGAGGAAGCCTGCCACCTTGCAAGCCCAGGATCTGCTCTGCCACAGTGTGTGGGGTAGGCATAGACGGTCCATGTGGGTTTCCTCTGTCTGCCTTCCCACAGTGTGTGGAGTAAGCATGGGTGGTTCATGTGACTACTTCGGATTTGAACTCAGCTCCTCACATTTCTGCAGCACTCTTTCCTGTTGAGTCACTTATTCAAATCATATGGTCTGTCATCATATGACTCATTTAAGAAAAACTGTGTGCATGATTTTAATTTATTTATCATGGCACATAAAAATATTTCCTTGAAAATATTTTTCATTTCCAAATCTTAGAAAATATCAAATAGATAAAAACTAACAAATATGATTTAGTGAACCTTCACACATGTAGTGTGAAGGTTTGCAGACCAGGGCTCTGAGCCTCCTGTTGCTTTAACCTCTCTTGAACATTTATCTTTATACATAAAAATTTAAGTATTTTGCTGACGTGTCAGGAAGAATGACTAGATGACCACATTAGGGTAAGTCAACCCTGTGTTATAAACCATTTTATGGAAATTAATTTTTCTCAACACCTGTACATATACAGAGAGAAATATGCACTTTTTGTACTTTCATTAGTTGTTGATAATGCTATACACTATATTTTGATCATATTTACCCTCCCCCAACTCTTCCCCACTATATCCCCCTTCCCTACCCACCCACTGCTGTGTCTTTTTTTTTTTTTTAATCTCATCAAGTACAATTTGTATGGCCCACACATTTTCTGACATGTGGTTCTCTACCCTGGAGAATTCTTGACTTAGCAGAGCCTACACTTTCAGGGAAAATGACCCTTCTCCCAGCAGCTATGGGTTTCCAAGAGCTCCTCAGCAAGTGTGGGGAGTAGTACCCACTGGCCCTCTGGACCTGCTGGTCTTATCTGGTTTGGCTCCAACTAAAAATTTCAGAACAACAAAGCAATGGTACCATCAATAACACAGAAATATGATAATGAAAAGAAAGTATATTTATTTATTCATGTATTTGCTTGAAGAATTAAAAAGAAAAAGGGAAACTCAAAAGTGTTCTCGACATCAGGAAGTAGATATTATCATAATGTTAGCTACAAACTTTACTGAAGATTCTGAGATTGTTTCTCTGCTGCAGCTGGATTCACCAAACAGGATGAAAGAACATGCATTATCTTCTGAAGCGGTTCTCAACTTTCCTAATTCTGCAATCCTTCAGTACAACTTCTCATGCTGTGGCTTTCATTCCGCCTCTAGTGGCTTCTTAGCATTTGTTTTCTTTCCATTTCTGTTTGTTGCTGTAGTGCAAATAACTCTTTGGGTTTCCCACCATGCAACATTACTGTCTTTACATCAATGGTTCTCAATCTGTGGGTCAGGACCCTTTTGGCAAACCTCTATCTCCAAAAGTATTTATATAACAGTTCAGAACAGTAGTCAAATTACAGTTATGAAATAACAACAAAAATAATTTCATGGTTGGGAGTTCCCACAACATAAGGAACAAAAACTCTGTAATGTGTGAAGACACTAATTGTGGAAGTCTGAAACTGTACCTGTGCCAAGTGGAGACAGTGCATATTTATATTTCCAAGGGATATATTTGTTGCAAGTGGAGTTACATTTGGAGACAGCATGGGAGCAATCATAATTGTGGTTGACATGGTGAGAATCAATAAGGTGATAATCTGCAGTGAATAACGAACACAAAGCCTTCAGATAGTCCACAATACAAGAGAGCAATGTTTCTTAGGAACCAGGTGACTGCTGCAGTGAAAATGGAGTCCCAGCCTCAGTATATATAGTTTGAATTAAAGGAATATTTACTAAGAGGTTTGTTAATACCTCCAGTGTTTAACTTGCAATAGTCTGTAACTCACTGAAAAAAAATCATTCACTCTTTTACAATTGTCTTTGATCCAAATAATAAAACATGAATATCATTGTATTAATAAAAATGTATCAGGTTGTATAGGAATGTGGAAATATGAAAGCAAATCACAAAAGGGTGTGAAATGCTCACTTCTGGGCTGGGGAGGTGGAGGTGGGGACAGGCTTTTGCCATGCCTAATAGCCAGAGGACTTATCCCTGGGGCTGATATACACAATAAGGGAGAAACCTTTGGTGGGGTATTCTCTCAGTCTCTGCTCCATCTGCTCTATCTTTATCCCTTCACATCTTATAGGCAGTAATTTTGGGTTTAAGTTATTTTGAGTGGGTTGGTGTTCCCCTCCTTCTACTAGGAGACTAGTCTAGGGTTCTCTTCAGCCTCTGTGGTCTCTGCTTGAGTACCCCTCCTTTCTTCCCAGGAGCCCACCCTGACTTAGGTCTCCAGCTTGTCACAGAGATACCTCCACCCTCATTTTCTCTTTTCTCTACAGGCCTTCTGTCCTTTCACCTTCTCTCCCTCTCTCCAGGTCTCATCTCCACCCTCTTAAGTCTCTTTGTCCCCTCTCCTGCCTTGTCCCCTTTCTTCAGACACTGCCTCCATTTATTTTGTCTGCCTTTCCAAGTGAGATTTATGCATCTTCCCTTGGATCCTCTTTGTTACTTTTCTTCTTTGAGTCTGTGCGTCTTAGTATGCTTATCCTATATTATATGGTGAAAATGCACTTATAAGTGGTACATACCATCATTCTGGGTCTGGGTTACCTCACTCAGGATGATCTTTGAGTGTCAACCCCTGACACTACGAATGACACTCTGCTAAGCTTCACAGAGCAGAGAAAGAGGTATTTTTCATGCTGCCAATAGGAAAAGGCTTTGGGGGAAATTCAGGAGTTGATGAGACTCTACTTGGATCTCTTCAAAGTGACAAACTTCAAAATCAGTTGAATGACTTGTCCTTCCTTGATAAAAGCCAATGATCCTCCAAAGAGAGAGTTTTCCTGGGGTCCTGCAGCCCAGGTGCTTGAGTCCACTACAGTTTGTGTCAAGGCTGCTACTCTGGATGGCAGCAGAGCTCAGAGTTGGCCATGTGTTTCCAGTTTTGTTATACAGGATGCAAGATTTAGGGGGGCTGGTCATAGAGGCAATATACAGGTGGGTTACTTGGTAAGGGGAACAGGGACTGTCTCTGACATGAACTCAGTGGCTGGCTCTTTGAATACCTTCCCCTGATGGGGGAGCAGCTTTGCCAGGCCACAGAGGAAGACAATGCTGCTAATTCTGATGAGACCTGATAAGCTAGGGTCAGATGGAAGGGGAAGAGGACCTCCACTATCAGTGGACTTGGAGAGGGCCATGGGACGAGATGAGGGAGACAGGGTAGAACTGAGAGGGGAGGAGTGAGGGGGCTACAGCTGGGATATAAAGTGAAAAAAAAAATGTAATCAGTATAAAAAAAAATAAAAATTTAAATTAAAAATTCAAACAAAAGCATTTGCTTTTAGGAAATCTATAAGCCAGGTCATATTTCCTACTGAGAAACCCTGAGAGGAAGATCAGTAAAACTGTGAGTATGAAGCATAATCTGCCTGCAGAGCTCAAGATGCTAAGGGCGTGTGCTGTTCTGGCAAACAGACTGTCCAGCTGAGGCAATGCTACTCTAGGACATGCAGGCTGGAGCTGGGGTTGTGGTTCTGTTTTCCCTGGTTGGCTCTGTTTTGGTCCCCTCCCTTGTTTCTGTATCTCCAGTCTCCCCTTCATATGGAGATGTTTACACTGTGCCTTTGTGTTTTAGAAGTGTGTAACATCTTTTTCTGTTTCACAAGGAAAAAAAAAAAAACACTAGGTATTGCCTGTATTCTTTGTGAAGATGTAAGTCTTAGACTTTGGACTAGTTTGTGGACTTTTAAACTTACTGGAATTTTGCAGATGGACTAAATAAATTTTGTTATATGAGAAGGCCATGTTCTTCTGAGATCAGGGGAAACCTGTCATAGCTTGACTCCAAAGTGTTCCTACAGGTTTATGTTTTAGGTAGTTGGACCTTCTCTGGTGCTACTCTTTTATCTGATTCCAGAAACTTTGAATTGAAACATAGTGAAATAGGTCATTGTGGGAATGTACATTGTTGGGAGCGTGTCATCCTCACTGAGGATGGGTTTCTCGCACCGTCTGGGTTTCTGACTCTCATTTTACTGTGATGTGAATAGCTTCTACTACAGGTTGACACTGCCATGAACTGTTCTTCCTTGGCTCCCTGCCAAAATGGACTCAAACTCTGAAACTCCGAAGCTCAAAAATCATTTTCTTTTTTAAACTGTGTCTGTCAGATATGAAAGTAATTAATACACAAAAATCTCCCAAGCATTTAATATTGTATCAACATCATGCTATGTTACAGTGAAGATGGCAGTTGCTAAAGTATCTAAGCAGTTAAAATAAATATGTGTCAGAATTCTTTTTCTCATAACTCTTATGTTAATAGCTACTTTGTAACACACAGTAACAGACAAACCCTTCTCCTTGGGAAAAGACAGAAGCACAATTCATTATTATTATTATTATTATTATTATTATTATTATTATTATTGTTGTTATTTATAACAATGTATTTACCCTGTATCCTCTCTGTAGCTCCTCTCCCTCATCTCCTCCCAGTCACACCCTTCCTCCCTCTTCTCCCCTATACCGCTCCCCAAATCCAGTGACCCCCCACTAGTATCTGACCCTAGTCCATCAAGTCTCATTAGGCCTGTCTGGATCCTCTTTCTCCTTGGCCTACTTAGGCCACCCCACCAGGAAGAAGTGATTAAAGAACAGGCAAACAAGTCCATGCCAGAGACAGCCCCTGCTCCCCTTAGAAGGGAACCCCCATGGATACTGAGCTGCCCATGGGCTACATCTGAGCACCGGGTCTAGGTCTTCTCCATGCATGGTCCTTGGTTGGTTCATCAGGCTCTTCAAGACCACCTGGGCTCAGATATTTTGTCTCTGTTGGTCTCTTTGTAGCAGGGAATCTTACGGATGAGGGTAAGATAGAAAGACCTGGAGGGAATGAACAATTATTATACCTTCTCTTCATTTTCTTTTAGTTTCCTTGACTCCCGACCAAGTGTATATATTTTATCTTTGTAATTAAAAAGCTCACTTTCTTCAGGATAATCTCATCACAAAGATTGGGGCAACAAAAGAAGACAGGAAGTTCAACCCATTCTCATAAGTTTCAATCGTATGCCTGTGGGTTTCAGCCTGCTTGGAATCATTCAATTTTGGCTGTTTGCCCCACGATCTTCAAGCTCCAGAATTAGAAATACAAGTAACAGCTTTATATGCTGTTAAAACAGCTTCCTATCAGCCAAGTGTGTATAGCAAATCCCTATGTGTATGCGATTATGTAACAAGTATTGCAAATTGTATATTTATGCATACATGTGTATGTTTATATGATGGTTCTGGGAATTCTGTAGTTGATTCTCTAACAAAATCTGCTTTAGATGCAGCACAGATGCCACCTCTGGTGATACACAAGACAAAAGTAAGTGACAACATGGCATAACAAACAGTTATTCATATTATCACTGATAAATATTTGTAATCATTCACTGAATGTGTCAGAGTGATATTGGCCTAATAGCTCTTAGTTTGTAAGATTTTAATTAAAATGAGCACATGATAGAATTTTTTTGAAACTTCTAACTATGTTGTAAGTATTGAGATCTTAAATCCCCAGCCCAAGATAATTGTGAAAAATTTAAAATCTTTTAACTACTCATCTATCATTATCTCCTACAACTTCAAGGTCAAGAATTCTTCTTCTTCTTCTTCTTCTTCTTCTTCTTCTTCTTCTTCTTCTTCTTCTTCTTCTTCTTCTTCGCTGGGTTTTAGAGGAAACTTCATTTCATTGCAATGTGAATTGCATTTCCCTTATGCAGAGTCAACCCCTTCATAGTCAGACTATGGACATTAAGCCCTGGGAGATTGGAATGGACCACCAGAGATGCAGCCAGAACATGTTAGAGTCCCAGAGGCTGTCGGAGCTTAACCATGGAAGAATGTTGCACACATCTGCTGAGACGGTGAGAACTGTGGGCTCGAAGGAGAATCTAGAACAGAGATTCTGTTCTCTAAGCCATGGCTGCACTTCCTGGGACCATCTGCTTTGCCAGACCTTTCAATAGACTTCTGTCATTACTCTCGTGCCCCAGAAGAAGGGGTGGAAAAATATTGTAGCCCTTGGGAAAAGGTCCACAAATTGAAATGTGGTCATGGTCTTGGTGAGTTGGTTTGATTGTGGTAACAAAATTCCAGGAAGTGGTTACATTATTAGCTACAGAAACAAACTCTTCTGTCCTCTGGAGGTTGTTGAAGTTCAGGATGAAGACATCTGTTGGATTTGTTGTCTAGCTGGTCACCTGCTTCCTGATTCAGAGATTAGTCTATGTTAGCTAGATTTCTGTTATTATAACAAAATACTAGAGGTCACTAGTTTTTAAGAAGAAAAGCTTTATTTTTTACTTACATTTTGCTGATTTCATTTGTGATTGGTTGATTTGTTGTTGTTTTTTTTTCTCTTGAAACAAGGTAATATATCAGAGTTAGGGTGTGGGAAACAGAATCTTCACCTCAGGGCTACAAGCAAAAGTGAGAAAATGTGAGCCCACCGGGCTATGCTCTTTCCTTCCTCTTTGCAGACATTCCTGCAATGACCTATAACATTCCATTAGAATATTTCCTATCAATAGTTTCACAGTTCAGAATTGATCCTTCATCACACCAGCATGTAAGTGAAATGCAAGATTCAAATAATAGAAGGTACTTCTAAGCATTTGTGTGCTAGGAATGCAGACTTTTCATGAAGACAAGTAAAGATACATTTCTGAAAGGAAGCTCTTTCATCCCCAACAATCTGCATGTCAGTTCTTCTATGAAGCATTAAGAGTTGCAGAAGTAACTCATGTCACTGAAATGCTAACCCTGTGTAGTGCAGTGTAGATTCCTAAACTTGTAAGGGCCACTTGGCAGCAATGACTCTTCTCACACCAGTGGTCATGTTAACTAGTGCATGGGGAACCTCGGAGTCATCCACTTGTAGTGGACTTTGATGCTGGCTAATCGATTGTGTACTCTCCAGAATGGCATGAATGGAAAGGCAGCTATATCACGCAAGCGATGTGCAATCATCATATGAATTTTAGTATAGCAAAGTCTGAAACATTGGACACAGAATTTAGAATCAGTCTATAGAGTTAGTCCTAGATGGATATGTGGGGAAAATAAGGCATTTGTGAAATTATGTCTATCAAAGTATCTTTGCTACAGTAACAAAATATCATTCATCATTTCCCTCAAATATTGTCCTTGCTCACAGTAGATTATCTTACATCAGGTATGAAGTAGCTTAGGAAAAATTCCTTGGGCAGTTTGTCATTTTAGAGACAAGTTATCACCTCTCCATATGTGTTGACAAAAGGAAAGCATGATCACAAATATACCTCTTGGTTAATAACAAGGGAAGCAGAGCCAAAGCCAGACAGTAGTGTGTGGGGACACATCAAATCCACCTGTGTACAGTCTGCCTATTTTCCACATCCAGGGGCAAAGTAAAAGCGGGACTTTGTATGGGGGCCATCGCAGTGGCTGGGAGCAGTTACAGGGCTCAGTATTCTTTTTTTTTTTTTGAAATGTCTTCATATGTTTTTTATTTATTTTTATTAATTACAGTTTATTCACTTTGTATCCCCCCTGTACCTCCCTCCCTAAACCCCTCCCAATCCCACCCTCCCTCTTCCCAACCCATGTCCCTCTCCCAGTCCACTGAAAAAGGAGGTCCTCCTCCCCATCCCTCTGACCCTAGTCTATCAGGTTTCATCAGGAGTGGCTGCATTGTCTTCCCTATGCTATTTTTACTCTACTTTTTGGACCTTTAATTTTTTAGCAGAAAACATCCCTGTTGGCAGTTGAGTATTTGTGACTGTTTTTGTTGTGTACCAATTTCTTCTGAATTGAAACATTCCCTTGGGAAAGAAGCTAGCGAGAAGCAGGCAGCTCATGAAACTTACAAGAGTAAGGAAGCTCACAAAACTTACAAGGTTCAGGAAACCTCCTGGGTGTAAATAAGTAATAAAAAATTGATGGACTGGAAGGGGTTTTTATGGTGCAGAGGCTGCTTTCAAGCCATGGAGGGGAATTCAGTGATGTACTAGTCAGGAGTTGTCACTCATCCTGATGGCCTCTATAGAAAAGCAAATGCATTTGCCTCACTGCATTCTTGTAAGGAACCTTGTGGCCAAGCTCCTGCAATTCCTCTCCCATGTTCTTGTCAATGGCTGTTCACCAAATCTCCTTTGTGTGACTCCTCACTCATCATCCTGTAGATAACCATGTATTCACCTATCCTCTAATCCTTCATCTATGTTCCCAGAAGGATCCCTGTGTTCACCAATGCTCACACAATTATCTCCTCTCCCGAGTTCTCACAGTGAACCCCTTGTCCACAACCCTATGAGCAACTCCTCACTCCTACCTATTCTGTGATTGAACTTTCACTCATGCGGCAGTTATAATCCCATAGACATGCTCCCAGAAACCACCCTGTGCACTGCTCCTGGGTTTACAACAAACCCCTCTGCTTGCCAAGCTAGATTTAGAAGGAGCGGTTTCTCTCTTTGTTGTTTCCACTTGCTCTATCTGAAGAGAAAGAAATAGTTCACATCTCTCCGGGAAAACCCAAATCAGCAAGCAGAAGGGAGAGGGCCCAGTGAGCTTCATACACAACTTGACTCTCTATCTTCCTTTAAGCAAAGGTAAAACCAGTCCTTTAAAATCACTGAGGATGAGTCAGGAGAAATGGATCAGAGCTTAATAGCAATGGCTGTTTTTTCAGAGGACCCTGGTTCAAGTCCCAGAAACCACATGGCAGGTCACAATTGTCTGTAACTCCAGCTACTGGGGATCCAGTGCCCTCCTCTGGCCTTTATTAGCATATCAAATTATATATTTAAAAATTGCTTTTGTTGAAAGTCTGAACAGAAATATTTTGAGAAAGTTAAATGTGTCTTAGAATGATTTAATAGACTACAACTAGGATGTTCAGATTTTGGGTTTATTCTGTGGTATCAGCATTTGTCTAGAAAATGCCTTGTGGTTGAGAAAATATTATAGGATATGTTTTATTTCTCAATAAATACTTTAATTTGAAATATTTCCTTAAATTCAGTATTAGAACATGCCTTTGTTTTTTTAAATTTAATTTTACTTTATTAATTAAACTTTATTCACTTTGTGTCCCCCCATAAACACCTTCCTTCTCCCCTCCCAATCCCACCCTCCCTCCCCCTTCTTCACCCAAGCCCCTCCCCAAGTCCATTGATAAGGGAGGTCCTCCTCTCCTTCCTTCTGATCTTAGTCTATCAGATCACATCAGGAGTGGCTGCATTATCATGTTCTGTGGCCTGGTAAGGCTCCTCACTCCTCAGGAGGAGGTGATCAAAGAGCAGGCCAATCAGATTATTTCAGAGGCAGTCCCTCTTCCCATTACTATGTAACCCACTTGGACACTAAACTGCCATGGGCTACATCTGTGCAGGGGTTCTAGGTACTAGGTTAGAGTATGAGTCTCTGAGAAGACCCCTGTGTTCAAATATTCTGGTTCTGTTGGTCTCCTTGTGGGGTTCCTGTCCTCTCCAGACTTATTATTTCCCACTTCTTACATAAGATTCCATGCACTCTGTTCAACAGTTGGCCATCAGGCTCAGCATCTGCTTTGATAGTCTGCAGGGTAGAGCCTTTCAGAGGTTTTCTGTGGCAGGTTTCTAGGTTGTTTCCTGTTTTCTTCTTCTTCTGATGCCCATCCTCTTTGCCTTTTGAGATAGAGATTGAGCATTTTAGTCAGGGTCTTCTCTCTTAATTAGTTTCTTTAGATGTACAGATTTTAGTAGGTTTATCCTTTGTTATATGTCTATATGAGTGAGTATATACCTTGTGTGTCTTTCTGCTTCTGAGACAGCTCACTCAGGATGATCCTTTCCAGGTCCCACCATTTACCTGCAAATTTCATTATTTCCTTATTTTTCATTGCAGAGTAATACTCCCTTGTGTAGATGTACCACAATTTCTGCATCCATTCTTCAGTTGAGGGGCATCTGGGCTATTTCCAGCTTCTGGCTATGAGAAATAAAGCTGCTACATACATGGTTGAGCAAATGTCCTTATTGTGTACTTGACCCTCTTTTGGATATATGCCTAGGAGTGGTATGGCTGAATATTGAGGGAGTGCTATTCCTAGTTGTCTGAGAAAGCACCAGATTGGTTTCCAGAGTGATTGTACAAGTTTACATTCCCACCAGCAGTGGAGGAGGGTTCCCCTTTCTCCACAACCTCTCCAGCATGTGTTGTAACTTGAGTTTTTCATCTTGGCCATTCTGATGGGTGTAAGGTGAAATCTCAGGGTTGTTTTGATTTGCATTCCCCTAATGGCTAATGACGTTGAACATGTTTAAGTGTTTCTCTGCCATTTGAAATTCCTCTACAGAGAATTTTCTGTTTAGCTCTGTTCCCCATTTTTTAATTGGATTACTTGGTTTGCTGCTTTTCAGCTTCTTTAGTTCTTTATATATACAGGATATTATCCCTCTGTCAGATAAAGGATTGGTGAAGATTCTTTCCCAATCTGTAGTCAGATATTTTGTTTTGATGATGGTGTCATTTGCTTTACAGAAGCTTTTCAGTTTCATGAGGTCCCATTTATTGATTGTTGCTCTTAGAGCCTGTGCTGTTGGTGTTCTGTTCAGGAAATTGTCTCCTGTACCAAAAAGTTCTAGGGTTTTCCCCACTTTTTCTTCTAACTGATTTAATGTGTCTGGTTTTATGTTGAGATCTTTGATCCACTTGGACTTTAGTTTTGTGTAGGGTGATAATTATGGATCTATTTGCATTTTTCTACATGTAGATGTCCAGTATCCAGTTAGACCAGCACCATTTATTGAAGATGGTATCTTTATCCATTGTATGGTTTTGGCATCTTTGTCAAAGATCAGGTGTCCATAACTGTGTGGGTTTATTTCTGGGTCTTCTGTTCGGTTCCATTGATCCACCATTCTGTTTCTAGGCCAGTAGCCTATGAAGAAAGATTTAGAAGAAGATATCAGAAGATGGAAAGATCTCCCATGCTCATGGCTTGGCAGGATTAACATAGCAAAAATGGCCATCTTACCAAAAGCAATCTACAGATTCAATGCAATTCCCATCAAAGTACCAACACAATTCTTTACAGACCTGGAAAGAAAAATTCTAAACTTCATATGGAATAACAAGAAACCCAGAATTGCTAAAACAATCCTCTACAATAAAAGAACACGCCTTTGATTAGATTTAATTTAATATAGAGTGCTGGATACCACTCTATCTAGAAACAAAACAAAACAAAACAAACAAACAAAAAAACAGTGTTTATCAACCTTTGAAAAACCATTAAATATATGATTTTTATTCTCTGACAGATAATTTTAGATAATTTGGCGAGGGTCTGGTGACTCTATTCAATAATTTTGGTTACTGAATCAAACTTTATCTGTTTCCCCAGCAGTTATATTTAGCTGTAAATAACATGCACACAAACATATAAAGAATATACATGTATTTAAATATCCTAGTCTTTAATGACCTTAAATATTGTCATCCATGAATGAGGGCATTCTTCATATTTATTTTCACTGATTTTTTTCTTACCCATACAAAACAAGGCAAAACTTATGGCTTTAGCCCTTGGGTAAAATCTAAATCTAACTCATGAAGTTTCTCACAAGCAGATCTCTCACATTTTTGTTTTTTTTATGCCAAAAACCATTTTTTGAAATTTTTTCTTTAATATGTTTTAAGAACTTCACTTTTTTTGTGTTTTTCCATATCATCTTATTGTTCAATGGTATCTGGCTTTCTAAGAATTTTAAACTCTTAAACCTAGACACCACCTCCTCTCTCTGTGACCCCTTCCACACACACTCATTGCAACATTCCAGGAAAACTTTGCCAGATACCACCACATAGTTCCCATCTCATGACCACTGAGTCACCTCTACTTAGTGGAAGGGCCATCTATGCCCTGTAGGGACTTGTTTGATTTCCTTTGAATCCCCTAAGATTTGAGGTGCCCCTGATTGGTGCTGGATAAGACCTTTCTTCAATGGTACAGGAGATTGCTACTACCACTTTTCTGTGGTCAGATACTTAAATTTTATTGTTAATAACGTAAGATGTAAATATCGAATGTTTTAAAAAATACCTTAATATTAGAATGAAAACATCTTATTTAATTTTAGTAGTACATTGTAACTCTATCATATTATCTTACAAAATATAAATTCAAATAATAGATTTATCTTATATAAAAATCATAAATAGCTTTGTTTCTTGCAAAATTAATTGAAATTATGGGTGCTTACACTTTCTATTTACATTCACTCTTAAGGATAATATTTGCTTTTCTTATGTAATACACTTACATAAATATAAATATACTGTCTCTCTTTGAATTTTTTTTTCTCTCTGGAAATCATTCAGTTGCACTTGCCAAATGACGTAGCCTGAGGTGTAGACGGTGCTTTGGAATGGCAAATGGGAGTGATGAAATCAGATGGAAGTTATTGGCACATTCGAAGATGTTTGCTGTTATTTTCTATTCATTTCACATTTACGCATTTTGTGAAATACGGAGCATAGGTGGCTATATAACAGAAGGGTAAACTGCCGTGAAGGTAGTAGCATCCTGTCAGCTGAAAGCCTGCTGACTGACCACTGGCTGAGGAGGACAAGAGGCCCCAGCCATCTGCAGGTATTCAGGTCTGTGATGGTGGATTGCACCATTGCTGTGAGACATAGCTGAGATGGGGGAGCTACAGTGTTTCCCATTATTGAGATGTGTGCATAAAATACATTTAACTTTCATGAGAAAAGTTGTATAATTTCTAGAGAACAGAAAATGCATGTAAGTTTTCATATTTTCATTACCTCAGACACATTTTCTCCCAGACACATTCTCTCTCTCCACTGTGAAAAATTGTTGTTTGCTAATGCTTCAAAGGATGATGCCAAGGGCTCACTGGTAGCCAGCCATTGCTCTACCTCTGGAGCACAATACCAGTCTGATCTCTATACTACACACGGAGGACAGACAGAACTCCCACATCTGCTCAACTGCTCTGCCCATGTCTCTGATGAGCTGAGAAAATGTTAGGTGCCTTCTTTCATGTAATTACTTTGGGATTCTCAAATGGAAGATGAGACTTCCATTTTCCTTTGCTATGGCATTTGCCTTAGCTTTAAATTATCATTCTATAGAAAAGATCAATAGTAATTGGGTTGTACTAAAGACAGGAAGGCATCAATACACAAAGTACATTTAGTAGGGATGGGTACTCTTTCCTAATGAAGAAGCTCAGGTTCCACCCTTGCATGGCCCTGTTTCCAGAGTCCTAAACCACCTTCAAGTTATGTTTAGTTGTTGTGAATGGTCTTCCCATGTTAATGTTGGAAAGTCCCATATTGTGTTTATACTAAGTAGTTTTCACAAAAGAAAATTACTAATTTCTATATCTGAGTTGTGTTTTTTCTCATACTTGTATTCTTGGGTCATTGTCTCTCCTTTTTGAATATTATATAAGTTGATTATAAATATTTTTCTTTAGAATTTTCTTCAAAAAGAATGAACCTGGTGGCCTATAATTCTAGATTTCTCCCGGAAACATTGCGCTATAAACACTGGGCCAGAGAACAAGCTTAGCGTGTTTCTAACACAGGCACAAGGACAGCTATGAATGAAGCAGACCTTGGGACTGGCAGGGGCTGCACCTGGTTGCTGTCACTGTATTTTATGCCAGTAACTCCACACACAGAGGGCTTCCATGCTAAGTAAAGAATAAAAACATAAGAATTGCCACCACTGATGTGAAGATCAAAAATTATCTGTGAATCCCTTTCTCAACTTAAAAAGAAAATCTCAGAATTATCTGTATTATATGAAGTATAATGGCCACAAAATCAGGTCTTGCTAAAGCAGTAGGAATTGTCCCCTGTGGCCCTTTTCTCATCTGTCATCCCTGATAACAGCAGATCTGTCTTTAGACTGACTACTTACTTCTTATTCTTCACATTTAATGACGCATAAAAATATGCACAGAAACTCACACTGGCTGTCATTTATCCACGGCTGACACACATTGTTCTCTATCAGAAGTTCAGCCTTCTGCAGGCCATTTCTACATATGCTTCTCATTACTGTCCCTTTTGCCCTCGCACACGCCCTTTCCTTGTTAATGCCTTTCTTTTTATTGTGTGCTGCAGTATGTTCAGAGAATGCGTTAAAATGTCCTTTTCTTTACAGCGCTAGAGCTTTCTCAGGAGACATTCTGCAAGTGTTGCTCATGGCATTCCTACATCAGTCACGAAATGCACACCTCTGCACGGATGAGAAGTGTGTCCATTGACAGGGTGAGTGGTCTGCAATCACCTATTCTGCACCCAGCACAGTAGAGAGCTTACAGTGACCGCAAATTAAAATATTGAATACCCAGAGTAGTGGGGGGGGGAGGTGAGTGTGTACATGTGTGTGTGTGAACTTGTCTCTCTGTGTTTGAATATGTGTATGAATGAGTGTATGTATGTGTGTAATAACATGTGTATTTGAGTCTGCATGTGTGTGAGTGTGTGCATATGTATGTGAGAGTAGGTGTTTGCATACAAGGGCAAGAAAATGAATAACATGTGATAGTGTGCTTCAATGTGTGTATGGTGTGAGAGTTGTGAGTATATATGTGTACACATAACTGTGTTTGAGTGTATGTGTGAGTGTGTACATATGTGCATGTATGTGAGAAGGTTGTATATGTGTACACATGTACATATACGTGGGAGAAAGTGTGGGAGTATGTGTATATGTGTGTTTGTATGTATGTGTGCAAAAGAGTCTGTTATATATTGTATGCATGTATGTATATGTGTGTGTAAATGTGTATATGGTGTGTGTGTACATTTGTGCATAGTTGGGTAGGTATGGAGGCCAGAGATCCCTGTCCATGCTTTTCTGACTTCCACTCAAGGCTGGTTTATGGGCAGTCTCTCAGTGACCCAAGTTCCTGTAGACTGCTGGCGAGAGGCCCCCGAGAGTGCAGGAGGATCACGGAGGCCGGCGTACTCACATGAGGTGCACTGTGCAGGCTGGGCCGTTTTCCCAGGCTACAGACATTTCCATTTTACATATTCAGTGTTGGCTTAAACTTGCATCTGAATGTACTCAAGTGCACAAGGTGCCTACAAGGATTGAGGGGTCACGGGGCAGTGGGCCCCTTGCAGCTGGAACCGCAGACATGTGTGAGCCTCCCTGTGAGGTCCCGGTGGCTGGTCTCTATCCCTTCCACTCCCAGTGCCTTCTTACTCCCCTCCCTCCCCTAAAGTCCTACCAGGTGCCCCCAATTTCTCCATCACAGCCTTGTTCTTCTGTCTGTCTGTCTTGAGCCCACCTTGACACGGGCCCTTTTTACTAACCAAAATGTGCGTTTGCTTCATGTTATGTGCCTACATTTACAGACTGGGACTAGGAACCACAAGATAAAAGGAAATATGCAGCATTTGTCATTTGGATCTGGGTTATATCAATTAGTATAAGAATTTTTAGTTCCACCCAATTACTTGCAGATTTCATCATTTTATTTTTTCTTTACAGCTGAGTAGAATGAAGAATATTAGGCAACTCAGTGTTGCTAAGAAAAGGAGAATCAGTCTTCTCCAGGGAGGAGGCCCTAAACAAATGCAAGATTCAAGCAACACAAAGTTGACTCAGCAGGACTCATTTCAATCTACGAGGGAGTTGGGGAGCATAGTAAGATTTGGAGGAATAGAAAGTAGAGAAAAAAGTATTATTTTTGGAGAATTGATGTTTGAAATTCTCAAAAAATAAGTATAAGATATTTAAAAAGAAACCAATATGTGGATACATAGAAATTTTAGTCTTGTGAATATTTCTTTTATATTTCTATCTTATAGACATTAACAAAAAATCCATGTAACATATGCTTCTTTTGATAAGCATTTACAGAGTTCAGTTTAGTTTAGGAGACAGCATTTTGTCTCATTAAAGAAAGGAATTTTACAATGTTTCTAACTGATTTTGGTTAATATTTTGTTTCTCCAAAGAAAGATTTTTAACCACAAATAATGATCCCAGACCAATTTTGTGCATCTCAGTGCTCAACACTTTTCCTGGATTTAATTATAAGGCCACTTGTTACATTCACTTCATAACGGTGACAACAATGACAGCAATGGTGTGCTGTGTGTTTTCAGGTGCTGTGTGAAAGCTGGAAGGTTAGTGTACACCGTAGGGCAACAGCACTTGAGACACACAGGGCCAGTGTGAAACTATACATTAACAGACCGCTCTGGTGTGGAAACAAAGGCAAAACAGATCTCCCTAGGTTTGAACTATGAAATCTAACCTGAGTATTACACATCTGAGAAGACCATGGTCCTCCCAGTGCCTGCTGCCCATGTTATTTCAGCAGACTGTCCTTGGAGAACAGTTTACTCTGTCATACATTTGCTGTAGAACTCACGGGCTGAGTGGTTGTATTTGGGGAAATGTCCTGGTGTGGCTGTCCTCAGCTTCCTCAGGATGCTGAGCAGTGGCATCAAGATTCAGAAGTAGCAGTCAATTCACTCTCTGTCATTCCCCAAGTTGTAAGCAATAACTAAAGCCCAGAAGACTGACCCTAAGCTCAACCCATGAGAGATTTGTTACGTCTGCGCCATTTGTCAGTTTCTGTTTCTTTTTCTCTTGACTTGAATACACACAATGCTTTGTTTAATTTATAATTTATGTTTTTGTGTGTGAGAGATGTGCTTTGTGCACACGTGTTTGCATGTGGGTGTGCACCGGTAATTGCTTCATCATTGTCCTTCTACTTTGAACTGTCATGTTTCCCCTCGAACAAAACTGACTGTTCATCCTTGGAGACACTAGTGCTTACTGTCTGAGTAGTGAATTCAATTCATACCCATTACTGTATCCTTCATCCACATAAATTCTTGATATGGAGATGGGGAGAAAACAGACAGGCAGTAGTTCAGCATCAAACAAATACTGGTTGACCAAATAGAGGACATCTGCTGTCCAGTCAACACAGGAATAAGGCCTCCTCACATCCGATCAGGTGTCTTTAGTATGTAGGGAAAATATCTCAGCAAGCTTAGACAGATCAATGTTTAAGTCATTATATAATTACAACTTATTCGGCATATTCCTGTCATAAAAATGTTTTCAGTGCTCTAAATTGACATATGTGGAAGTCAAAATATCCCAAAGAGAGTGGCCAGGAATATCCTATGGAAATATTGTTACTTGACAGGACTGAAGCAAGGGGTGTGCTTCAGTAAGAGAGTGTCATATGTCCAAGATTCAATCTTCATCACCCCACATAGAGCTCAGCAATACCTACTGTTTAGAAAAGGGAAACTTCTCTACTGTGACTCACGTCTAGACTGCGGAGATCATAATGATAAGACCAAAATTGCATTTATATCCAGATGATCTTGTAGGAAGGCTGCATTATTTCACGATTCAAACTATATATAGTGATATATATATGCTATAGTGATAGCATGATGGTCAGCTCTGAGAAGCCAAGTCATGGCATCTCCAAGATCAAAAGCAGCATGGGTATGGAAGGTATTGGGGACACAATAGAGAGAGTAAGATTGCTTAGAGACTACTAAAGAAAAGAAATTCTATGTATCCTAAAGCATTAAAGTTCATAAAATGTCCAGATTTGATCAGCTAATACATAATATAGTATATATACACATACTATATCTATTTCAGGCTCATAAGGAGATGTGAGCCTTGATAGCATATTAATTCACTAAGACAAGAAATAAAAAAGTGTAGTTCCTGTCTTGAAAAAATGTGAGACATTAAGTAACCTAGTATGAATTTCATTTAAATTTACACTTACATGATGTGATTTCTCCTTGTATTTTTATTACTCTCAGAATAAAATAAATTACAAAAATACAGTCAAATTAAAAATGTGATTTTGTGCTGGAGAGGCAGATTAGTGAGTAAAGAGTGCAGGACAAGCTTGAGTCACTAAGTTTGATTCCCGAAACTATTTTCTAAAAATAATAATAATAATAATAATAATAATAATAATAATATTGAAAGCTTATTTTATTAGATATAGGGATAGATACTCCAGCTTGGTTTCTGGGTCCATTTGCTTGAAAAACTTTTTTTCCAGCCCTTTACTCTGAGATAATGTCTGTCTTTGTTTGCAGAGATGTGTTTCAGAATGGGTGTAGCAGAATGTTGGATGCTGTTTCCGCAACCATTCTGCTAGTCTGTGTCTTTTTTTATTGGAGATTTGAGTCATTCGTGTTGATAGATAATAGTGACTAATGATTGTTAGTTCGTTTTATTGTGGAGTTGGTGGTAATAGTGTATTTGTTTGCTTGTTTACTTTTGATTTTTATTGTGAGGTTATCTATGTCCTGTGTTTTCTTGGGTGTCGTTGATTTCATTGGATTGGAGTTTTCCTCCTAGTATCTTCTGTATGGTTGGGTTGCTGTGTAGATGTTGTTCAAGTTTAGTGTTGTCATGGAATATTTTTTCCCCATCTAGGTTAATTATAAGTTTTTCTGGGTGTAGTAGGCAAATGGTGGGAACTAGAAAAGATCATCTTGAGTGAGGTATCCCAGAAGCAAAAAGACACACATGGTATATTCTCACTTATAAGTGGATACTAGCTGTGTAATATAGGATAAACATACTAAAATCTGTACACCTAAAGAAGCTAAACAACAAGAAGAACACTAGGGGTGATGCTCAATCCTCATTCTGAAGGTCAACCACAATAGACATCGAAAGCAGAAGACAGGGAACAGGACAGGAGCCTACCACAGAGGGCCTCTAAATGACTCCACCCAGCAGGGTATTAAAGCAGATGCTGAGACTCACAGCCAAATTTTGGCAGAGTTCAGGAAATCCTATGAAAGAAGGAAGAGATAGAAAGACCTGGAGGGGTCAGGGGCTCCACTAGGAGAGTGACAGAACCTGGGCTCAGGGGTGTTTCTGAGAACGATTCAAGGATCATTCATGAAAATAACCTAGAACAACTGCACAGATGTAGCCCATAGACTCAGTCTCCAAGTGGGTTCCCTGGTAAGGGGAAGAGGGGCTGTCTCTGGCATGAACTCAGTGGCTGGCTCTCTGATCACCTCCCCTTGGGGTGGGGATGCAGCCTTACCAGTCAAAGAGGAAGATGATGCAACCAGTCCTGATGAGACCTAATGGGTTAGGGTCAGATGGAAGGGGAAGAGGGCCTCCCTTTTCAGTGGTCTGGGACATAGGAGGAGAAGAGGGAAGGTGGGTGGGATTAGGAGGGGAAGAGGGAGGGGGCCACAGCCTGGATACAAAGTGAATAAATTGTAATAAATAATAAATAAAAAATAATTTAAAATAATGTCAGAAATAGTGATACAAGCAGTCAAATTCTTATAATATAAGGAGCAGAGATAGTCAAATAACTGATGTCGTCTGGCCAGCTAGTTACCTTAGCCTGCGTGGTAGGAACCAGGACAGTGAGAACTCTGTATCTAATTCAATAATAATAATAATAATAATATTTATATATAATAAAGTGTTTGTTACCTGATATCAGATATTGTTGTATGACCCCTCAAACAAATGTACTCACAGACACACACACACACACACACACACACTCACATACACAATGATGACTACAAATCATCTTTGGCAATGCCTTCCTTTACACAGATAACTTCCTTTATTTCTACAAGTCAGGCACCTGCAGCACTGGGTTTTCTATTTATTTATTTATTTATTTATTTATTTATTTATTTACTTACTTACTTACTTACTTTTTTTCATGCTTTATTTTTTTTTTAGCTGCTCTACATCTCTCTCATTAAATAAACATCCTGAAAGATAGCAAGTCTGGCATTATGTTGAAAACAATTTTGTTTTATAATTTTAGTTTACTGCAAAATGTAAAAATACAAAAAAAGACATCATTTCACTGTAAGCCTGGTGGGTAGGAAATAATTAGGAAGTTGTCTTTAATTTCAACAAGTCTTAGAAATGCAATCTTGGAGAATGACTTTCCTACCCTTTGCCTCTCAGCTATGTCCCACATTACTTGATCTATTTCAAAAAAAGGTAGTTCATGAGAAAATATTTTATTCAGAGAATACTCAAGAATGTGGAAATTCTAGATGTTCCTATGCTAAAGTTCCTTTTTTAGTAAGAAGTACTTACTTTAGTAAGTGAAGTTAATTTGCTGACATGTCTAAAGTTGTAATGTATGGTAAGAATATGTAAATGAGCTGATAAAACACATTTTATAATACTTTAACATTTTAAGTATTATATGTAAGCCTGTAAAACTGGATGATAATTGCAGCTTTTGAACTTGTCTATACACAATTATTTTTTATGAATCATTATAGATAAGGATGGAATCAATAAGCAACATTGTCAAAATAAGATATTAATCTCTATAGTTTTACTAATGAGAAAAGAGAAAGAGCGAAACATCGAAAAAACAACTCAGAAAGTTGGTGAAAAGCCATCTGGTTATTGACCGTTTCTCCACATTTATTCATGGATAAATATGGACAATATTGAATGTAAAGGATTGGCCTTATGAGAAACCTCCATACAAACATTTGCACCAATGTGCTCAGAAGCAAGGACAAAACATGCCAATGATCAGAGAATGGGATGCTATGGATAGTTATTTACAAAAATCGAGTAAAATATTTTTTCCATGCTCATGCTCTCAAAACATCTAGTAATTGCTTTTACGGTAAGTTTTTCTTAAAATAAACTAATACGGATAAAGAAACTATTATATGTTATTCACCTTTAATCAATCTATTCACTGAAGCACCATAGCAAACTTCCATGTCAACCCAATATCTCAAAGATCAATCATCTATTTATCTTTCATCTATATACTATCTTTCTCAATATTTGGAAACATAATAAATAGATGGGTAACAAATGGATATATAAATGTAGATAGATGATAGATACATGATAGATAGATAGATAGATAGATAGATAGATAGATAGATAGATAGATAGACAGACATAGACAGATCCAGTAGTGGGAATACAACTCAGTGTCTCAAATATGCTAGGCAAATGTTTTACTATTGAGCTATAGTCAGAGTCTTCAACATCTCTAACTGGTAGCTCTAACTAATATGTCTCACTTATAATCAAGGTTTTGCTTGATTTATAATCAAGGTTTTGTTTTTGTTTTAGTTTTTTTTTCAAGACAGGGTATCTCCGTAGCATTAACTGACCTTGACTCAGTTTGTAGACCCCTTTGCCTTCAAACTCACAGAGATCCATCTGCCTCTGCCTCCTTGAGTGCTGGGATTACAAGTGTGAGCCACCAGGCCTGGCTAAGAAGAATAATTTTTTAAACAAAAATTAGAAACTACATTCTTTTGAGTGAGACATTCTCTCTCCATCAGACACAGATATCTGCCACTTTGTATACCTTCAGGTCCCCACATTCTTTCATTGTATTTTAATCCCTATTTCAAAATAAGAAAGTTCAATATCCTCCAAAAAATGTGCATATCCAAATCCCCCAAAACTTCTTCACATAGAGACTAGGGAAATTCAGGTCTCAGCTGGAATCAACATTGATTAACAAATCAAGATGATTCTATGCAGGTCCACATGTCCCAACTGTAGTAACAATTCTTTAAAATAGAGATCCTGGGATTGGAAAGAAATGTTTTATTAAGGTGAGCATAACAGAAGAGTTTAGTACCTAGAATGCAATAAAAGAGCTAGAGGGAAGTATTTATGTGTCCCTGTGGGCAAGGTGAGAACCTGAGACTGTATCTAAGCACATGGTTAAAAGAACAGAAGAGGCACATGCACCTGTAAGCACAATTTGGTGGAAAACAGAGACTAGAGGGTCACTGGGACTTGCTAGCTTCTAAATAGCTCCAGGGTCAGACAATGACCATGTCTTAAAGCAATGAAGTAGAGAGTGATCCAGAAAGACACTTGATGTTCTCCTCAAGTTTCCATGATCATTACATAGACACATACATACACTTGCACAATATCTCATATATGCTGTATGCACATAGATACACAAATAGAAACATACAGAGAGAGACAGCGAGAGTGAAAGAAAATAAAAAAGGCCTAGTGAGAAGGTTCAGTGTGTAATCTTACTTACTGTGCTTACTTACCTGACAGCCTGCATTGTTTCCCAGATTCCAAAAGAGAAAGAAGTGGAAAGTGTCTTCTGACCATACACAAAGTTTGGGATGGCTGCATACAAATACAGGGAACTCTTTAGTTTGGCTCACATGATATCACAATACCATCTTGTTAGTAAAGAGATAGTGAACTGCAGGGTAGAGGCTGAGCTTCTTTCTTGTAAGCACTTAGGTCATGACACTGGATATCTCTGAAGTCCCATCTGCCACTGAAAGCCCCAGGGATTCCTGGAAAGTATCTAGGCTCCAGCCTTCAGGGGAGTCCCCATCAGGATGGCTTCAGCATTAGAAAAGAATGGAGCAGCAGCAGCAGCAGCAGCAGCAGCAGCAGCAACAGGATAGATGAACTGGATGGTAAGAGTAAGGCCAACAGGCAGAAAGCAAAGCTTTTCTTCTCTCAAATCCTTTTATTGGGTTTCCACCAGAAGGCCCCACAATACTGATGGAAAGTTTCACACTTCAGATAATCTGCCTAAGAACATCCCTAACAAGACTGCCCACCATCTTGCCTTTTAGTTGATTCCTTAATCAGTCATGTTGACAACCAAGATTAGCTATCACAAGTCTACCCCTTGACAACTTGACAATTAATATTTTTACATTATATTTAATTTTCTAATTTAAACACTACCAGCTCATAATTCCGTATAAAATGACTATTTTACATATAACTACAAACATTATATTTTTAAGGGTAGGTGGCAAAATTCCCAGAGGAATGCTCAGTCATTGGTGTCCAATAACATAAATATGAAAATATAGATTTATAACACCTTACCACTGATGTTATATTGCAGGATAAAAGAAATAAAGGGGAAAACCACAAATATATAATTGATGTGTGTGTGCATATGAACAACTCTGTTGTAATATTTACATTTTCTGTTGCAATAAAATACCAAGTTACAGAAGAAAATGTTTGATTGGCGTCTGTATGATGGAGAAGGTGTGACAACTGGCCAGACAAGCATGGAGGCAGGAATAGGAAGTTGTCTGAGCACATTTGTATCCACAGGGAAACAGAAGCAGAAAACAGGAAATAGGGTGAGCCTACCACCAGTGCTGTATTCCCTCCACCATGGCGTCACCTCCTAAAGATTAGTTATATAACTCCAATAACTGCTATCAGCTATAGCTGGCACCAATTGTGCAAGCACACTTGACTTATAGGGGTCAGGGGGTGGGATATCTCATCCAAACAACCTCACATGTCCTTAACACATTAGTACGTAAACACTCATGTCATCCATCTTTATCTTTTGTAACTTCCAGTGACACTGTATGCTGCTTTCCTTGAAGACTTGGTTCTAGAGTGGAGCATTTCATAGAACCAGATGTTTCACCTTCTTAGCTTATTGTAGGCCCAGTGGGAAATTTAGTGTCTTTTAGTGTCATAGAAGGGAAAACGAAGTTCACCACTACCTGAAGAGCAAGGTCCGTGATTATATCTCGTCTCCACATGTGCACACATGCACATTTACCCATACACATATCCACATATGTGCAGTTGAATAGAAGCAAATACACACATGCATGTAGAAACATATACATACACAAGTGTACCTGCACAAATGAAAACACACACATACCTGCACACACATGTGCACATGCATGCACGAACACACACACACACACACACACACACACACACACACACATACACACACACACACACATACACATTTGGACCATCCTTCCTGCTGAGTTAGATGAGGCAGAAGACAGAGGTAAATTTGCTACAAAAAGAACTGGAGCAGCTATTGCTGACTCTGAAGACTGGGGAGGCTACTTGAGGAGGGATGTGAGGCCTTCCAGAGGCACGAGGGGAACCAGGAAAGGCCCTGCCATTAAGTAAACAAAGCTCTCAGTCACATGGTGTCAGCAACTGACCCTCCAATAGCTCAAGTACACAGTGCTTCCATATTCCCAACATCTTTTGGAAAGAATGGCTCCTGTAATGCCATGTCTTTACTGAGCCAAGATGATGGTCAGACTTTGAATTTACAATTGTGGAACTAATTAATGTTTAAGATACTATGAACAAAAACATTTTTATGTTATACTTTAATTTTAAAAGTATTTCTTCTATTCAATTGATCTCTAAAACTTTGGTTACTTCCTTGTTCTGACTCTGAAAACATCTCTGACCTCTGACACTTATCCTGACTTTTCTGAGATATTAATATAGTTGTTCCTAAGCTAATGGCATTTGGTGTCCAATTGAAAGCCCCCCACTCCAACCACCCCATTCCCAGTTCAATTTGACAAGATTGCTAATTACTACTCAGACTAGAGCCCTGAATGTAGCTGTTGTTGAAATAGACTTCCACTAGGACTCAATTAATTAATTAATTAATTAGAGCATAGATGAAGAATGGCTTCCAGGCTCTGCCGACGTTAGAAGACTTGTTAGCACTGATAAGAAAACAACGAAATCATTCTCAATAAAAATGCATCTTCAGTGTGATGTATAGCCAGTATCCCAAAGCAAGTAGTTTTCTAATAATAAAAAAGCAATTAACAATTTAACCTTAATACAATCTTCTTGAAAGTGGTTTTGTTGCTATGGGCATATTTCTGTGACAGTGAGCACTGGGAAGATAAAAGGACACGATCAAGGTCAGGGAGCTCCTGCCCATCCACTTCAGATATGGCACTCTGCTCTGGGAAAGGGGGCTCTTCCTTGTAGGCCGATGTTTCTAGAACACAGTGATGCTGCCTGACTGAATGGAAAGGAGGTGACTGTGTCTTTATTTCTGTTGATGACTTTGCGCTAATATCTCCTCTCTGTTTGAAACTGCACTGACTGTAATGGGTTCAGTTGGTAAAATGCAATTACCCTCTCCAAATCTCGCTGAACCCATGACAAGTTTGATAATGATACTGAGCTCCTCATTTTTGTTATAGAGAGAGTGGCAACGAGGGCTGTGAGAGCCCTAGGCCGGCTCCCAGGTATTCATTGAAGATGGCCTCATATATAAGTTATTCAGAATTATTTAGTTATAGTAGTAAGATACCCACTTCGCTGCTTTTTACTTTTATTCCCTTCCTTCCTTTCCAGTTGAGGTTTATAGCTGTTCACTGCTGCTCACTTTTTCAATGGGAGAAAATTGAGAACACATGACGATTCTAGTGAACTCCTTGGTACCCTGTAGATAGTAAGAGTTCAGGTTTCAGCACTAGGGGAGTGTAATATCATAATGCTGATGACCAAATCCAGGTACTTTATAGATTCTATATGTAAGTAGCTGTTTTTATTGTAAAATTTCTGGTTTTAGTGATCCAGTAATCAGAAGTTGCAATTCAGTTGTTTAAAGTGCCAGCGTCACAGCCCAGTACAGTACTAGTTAGCTTGGTATTTGATACTGAAAAAGAAATGGAAGTTGTCAAAGGCGTTTTCTAGTTGGTACATTGGAGATAATGTCCCTAATTACTTTGGTTTTGTTTTTTTGTTTGTTTGTTTTCTGAAGTAGGCTATAGGTGTATAGATCCATTTTTCTTTTATGTTTTTCATGTCTTTTCACTTATAACTCAGGCCTGTGGAATTGCCTCTGTTCTTGCTCTCCAGCTTCTTCCTCCTTTCCATCTTCCTTTCCTTCTTTCCTCCTTTCCTTGTTTTCTTTTCCTTACCCATATCCCCTCAGTCTCATAAACAGGATGTAGTACACAGAACAAAGAACCATACTTAGAGTCACTATGAAAACAGGTGTGAATGTGAAAAGACAATTATAACAGTGATTTAAGGTAGCTTATGTGCTCTGTACCTTCATTTTGCCAAGATCATGGAGTCTGTATAATCCACTCTAAACTCTACTGCTATTTTCCTCATGTGGTTATGTTCAGTGACACAACTGGTTTATTTGGTGAAAATACTGGTTTTATTCTTAACTAATATTTCATAAATGTTTTAGTTGTGTCTTTATCAAGAAATATTCATGATATGAATTGAAATTCACAATTTGATAAATATACAGGTTATAAATAACAGATTTACAATATGCCTTGGATAGCATCTTCAGTTATTAAAGTAATTAGTGAAATTGAATCATGATAAAACCTCAGTTTAATTTGAACTTGTCCTTGAAGCTACTTTCTGACCCATTTTTTGACACATTTGCTGATGAAACATTCATAAGAGAAGAGTCATTGTAGGCTTTGTATTTATGGTGATTTTTAATGCTAATTTACTTTTTAAGAAATCTTTTATTTATACTCCTTTCCCTAGATAAACTTTCTTGAACTCATCAATAATCATTTTACTTCATTGTGGGTTTGAAGCCTTTGTTCTGTAGTAAGATTTTTTAAATATTTTTCCTTTAAATTTTTTTTAATATTACTTACACTTTATTAACTTTGTATCCCAGCTGTATCATGCTCCCTCATTCCCATCCAATACCACCCTTCCTCCCTCATCTCCTCCCTGCCCCTTTACAAGTCCACTGATTGGGGAGGTCCTCCTCCCCTTTCATCTGACCCTGGTTTATCACGTATCTTCAGGACTGGCTGTAAAGTCCTCCTCTGTGGCCTAGCAGGACTGCTCCTCCCTTGAGGGTAGGAGGAGGTCAAAAAGCTCACCATTGAGTTCATGTCAGAAATAGTCCCTGTTCCCCTTACTAGGAACACCCACTTGGATACTGAGCTACCATGGGCTATATCTGAGCAGATATAGGTTATAGCAGTTCTAGGTTATATCCATACGTGGTCCTTGGTTGGAGAAACAGTCTCATAAAAGACCCCTGTGCCCAATACATTTGGTCCTTGTGGAGCTCCTGTCCTCTCCAGGTTATATTAACTCCCCCTTCTTTCATATAATTCCTTGCACTCTGCTGAAGGTTTGGTTATGAGTCTCAGCATCTGCTTTGATACACTGCTAGGTAGAGTCTTTCAGAGGTCCTCTGTGGTTGGCTCCTGTCCTGTTAATTATTTTCTCCTACATCCAATGTCCATCCCATTTGTCTTTCTAAGTGAGGATTGATCATCTTACCCCACATCCTCTTTATTGTTTATCTTCTTTAGGTATATAGATTTCAGTATGTTTATCATATCTTATAGGTCTGTATAACTGAGTATATACCATATGTGTTTTTCCCCTTCTGGATACCTCACTCAGAATGATCTTTTCTAGATCCCACCATTTGCCTGCAAATTTCATGATTTCCTTGTTTTTAATTGCTGAGTAGTATTCCATTGTGTAAATGTACCACAATTTCTGTATCAATTCCTCTGTTGATGGACATCTGGGTTGTTTCTCAGTGTTGGCTATTACAAATAAAGCTGCTACAAACATGGTTGAGCAAATGTCCTTATTGTGTACTTGAGCAACTTTTGGATATATGCCTAGGAGTGGTATAGCTGGATCTTGAGGAAACACTATTCCTAATTGTCTGAGAAAGCACCAAATTGATTTCCAAAGTGGTTGTACCAGTTTACATTCCCACCAGCAGTAGAGGAGAGTTCCCCATTCTCCACAACCTCTCCAGGATGTGTTGTCACTTGAGTTTTTGATCTTGGGGGATATAGAACTATTCAATCTTTCTACCTGATCTTGACCTAGCTTTGTTAGCTGGAATCTATCAAGAAAATTGTCCATTTTTTTTTTTTTTTTTTAGATTTTAAAATTGTGGCATATAGGCTTTTGTAGTATGACTTAATGATTGTTGGTATTTCCTTGGTGTCTGTAGTTTTGTCCCCTTTTTCATTTCTTATTTTGCTGTTTTGGATAGTTTCTCTCTGCCTTTTAGTTAGTTTGGCTAAGTGTTTGTCTATCTTGTTGATTTTTTCAAAGAACCAGCTTTTGGTTTCATTGATCCTTTGAATAGTTTTATTTGTTTGTAATTGATTAATTTCAGCTCTGAGTTTGATTATTTCCAGCTGTCTGCTCCTCTTGGGTTTATTTGCTTCTTTTTTTTTTCCTATGGCTTTCAGTTGGGATATTAAGTTGCTTGTATGAGATGTTACAAATTTCTTCTTGAAGACACTAGTGCTATGGATTTTCCTCTGAGCACTACTTTCATTGTGTCCCATGAATTAGGGAATGTTGTACCTACATTTTCATTGAATTCTAGGAAGTCTTTAATTTCTTTCTTATTTTTTTCTTTAACCCAGCTGTCATTGAGCAGCAAGTTGTTCAGTTTCTGTGTGTGTAGGCTTTTTCCTAATTCCATTGTTGTTGAGGACCCGCTGTAGTCCCTGGTGGTCAGATAGAGTACAGGGTATTATTTCAATCTTCTTGTATCTGTTGAGTCTTGCTTTGTTGACCAACTATATGGTCTATTTTGGAGAAGGTTCTATGAGGTGCTGAAAAGAAGCTATACTCTTTTGAGTTTGGGTGAAAAGTTCTGTAGACATCTATTAGGTCCATTTGAGTTAGGGCCTCTGCAAGTGCCTTTATTTCCCTATTTGACTTCTGTATAGATGATCTGTCCTTTGGTGACAGTGGGGTTTTGAAGTCTCTCATTATTAAAGTGTTGTGATCGATGTGTGATTTAAGTTTTAATAATGTTTCATTTATGAATGTAGGTGTTCTTGTATTTGGGGCATAGATGTTCAGAATCGTGATGTCCTCTTGGTGGGTTTTTTTTGTTTGTTTTGTTTTGTTGGTGAGAATGTAGTACCCCTCCTTATTTTTTTGATTACTTTTGGTTGAAAGTCGAATTTATTAGATATTAGGATAGCTACCCCAGCCTGTTTTCTGGGTCCATTTGTTTGAAAAACATTTTTTTTTCAGCCCTTTACTCTGAGGTAGTGTTTATTTTTGTTGCAGAGGTTTGTTTCTTGGATGCAGCAGAATGTTGGATCCTGTTTCCGCACCCAATCTGTTAGTCTGTGTCTCTTTATTGGAGAGTTGAGTCCACTGATGTTGATAGATAACAGTGACCAATGAACATTTGTTCCTTTTATTGTGGAATTGGTGATGTTACTGTGATTCATTGCTAGTTTTCTTTTAATTATCTGTATGCTATGTTTTCTTGGATATAGTTGTTTTCATTGGATTAATTTTCCTCTAGTGTCTTTTGTAGGGTTGGTTTGCTGTGTAGAATTGCTTAAATTTAGTTTTATCATGGAATATTTTGTTTTCTCCATCTTTGTTGATTGAAAGATTTGCAGGGTAGAATAGTCTGGGTTGGCATCTGTGGTCTCTTAAAGTCTGCATAACAGCTGCCCAGACCCTTCTGGCTTTCATAGTTTCTGATGAGAAGTCCTGTGTGATTCTGATAGGTCTACCTTTATATGTTACTTGGCCTTTTTCCCTTGCTGCTTTAATATCTTTTCTTTGTTCTGTAGATTTAGTGTTTTTACTGTGATGTGATGTGTTTCTTTTCTTGTCTCATCTGTTTGGTGTTCTGTAGGCCTCCTGTATGTTTATGGACATCTCTTTTTTTAAGTTGGGGAAATTTTCTTTTATTATTTTCTTGAAGTATTTTCTGGACCTTGGAGCCTGGAATCTTCTTTTTCATCAATTCCTATTATTCTTAGATATTGCCTTTTCATGTCTTCCTTGATTTCTTGGATATTTTGTGTTTGGGAATTTCCTGATTTTACTTTTTCTTTGAGAAAAATATCAATTTCTGCGAGTGTATCTTCAGCACCAGAGAGTCTTCTCTTCCATCTCTTATATTCTGTTTGTGATGCTTACCTTTGTGGTTCCTGATCTTTTCTCTAAGTTCTCCAGTTCCAGGGTTTTCTCAGTTTGTGTTTTCTTTATTGATTCTAATTCTGTTTTCATGCCTTGCACCATTTCCTTCATCTGTTTGAATGTGGATTCCTTTCTCTCTATAATAGTCTCTATTTTTTTGTTCATTTCTGTTCTATATGCCACTAATTGTATCTCTACTCATGTCTCTATTTGTTTGGCTATATTTGCCTGTGTTTCTTTGAGAACTTTGTTCATTTCCTCTTTCTTTGCCTCTATTTGGTTGGCCAAATCTTTGATAGATTTGTTTGATTCCTCTTTAACTGTCTCTATTTGTATGGCTATTGCTCTGAGAGATTTGTTTGTTTACTCTTTATGTGCCTCAAATAATTGAGTAAGCATAGCTTTAAAGTCCTTTTCTTGTGTTTCCAATGAATTGGATTAAACATCTTTTTTAGGGCGTTGCTGATGAAGCCATAATGTCCTGATTTATGTTGGATATGTTCCTTCACCGACCCCTGGCCATTGGCTTATCTGTAACCTTCCCTGTTTGTTCCCGGATTCTGCAGTTCAGTCTGCTACTTTTTCTCTCCTGGCCTCTGGAGAATGCTTCAGGAAGCTGAGAGATGTCCCATGGCCTCAGCATGTGTGTTGGTAATTTAGCTGTACCTGTGGGAGGAAAGTCCAGGGTAGCAGAAAGACAAATGAGAGAGCGCATATGCATAGAAATGTGCGTGGAAGTGTGCCTTGAGGGAGAGAGTGATAGAGAATGTTGAACCCTTGAGTGTGTGGGAAGGGCTCTGCCTTGCAGACATCTAAGGGGTTACTTGTGCATGCACTGTAGTACTGGTGATAAATGCGATGCAATTTCCTTATGCAAGTTCCCTGAATACCTTGGTGGCCTACAGGCCACTGTTATTTGGCTCTGTCTGAGCTCCAGGTGTTATCCACCTTAACTCTGTTGTTGGACCTGCAGAGCAGGGGCTTCGATGTACCAAGAGGCCCCGTGTTTCCCTCAATGGGTATGTGGGTGGGAGGGGTCCAATGCCTGGCCACTAGTTTAGAAGGACCCTGGATCTGGGGCTCTGCAGGCACTCAAGGGCGCACTCACTCTCTAGCAGGTCACATCAGCAAGGATTGGAATATCTAGGCTCTCTACTCTCCGGTTTGGCCCTGCTTAGTCATATGCAGGAGGACTGAAACACTCTGCCAGCTCAGTGCTGCTACAGTAGCGAGGTTAGGAAGTCCAGCTGTAGCTGGAGACTATGACGCCAAACCAGATGCCTTCTGGGAAGTCCTGGGGCCCCACTACTGTGGTCTCCAGACCTGGGAGGCCTGGTGCCTGGTGTGCCTAGTTTGTTTGGCAGGTCTGCTGGACTTTGGTGGGTATATAGCCTACTATCTGCCATGAGGGTTTGGGGGGGGGAGTACAGTCAGTGGCTAGAAGACCCTGCGGAGCTGTGACACAGGGAGGATGGTGTCATGGATCAGGGACTCCAAATCCAGGTACAGCTGGCAGCTGTGGCTGAGGGGCCAGGAGCCCTGCCTCTGCAGTCCCCAGGCAGTCAGCTCTGAGCTGAGAATCTCGGTGAGCCAACTGTGCCGAGCAGGAAGGAGGGCCGAAAAAGGGGAGTGCAGGGAGATCAAAGGATACTTTCTTTCCTTCCCCAAAGAAGTCCAGGGGTGACCCGAAACCAAGGGTCTCACCTTGTGCGATGTTAACCTCTCGTTCAGAGAGCCTCACCATCGTTTCCTTGGCTTCAGTCATCCCTCCACTCAACAATTCAGGTTGTTCAGCTCCTCTGCAACTCAGTAACTGTGCAAGCTTGTCGCCGCCATCTTGGTTCCCCCTGTAGTAAGATTTTTAAGGCCTCAGTGTTTTTTTTTTTTTTCCTACTCTCCTATAATGTGGATTGGAATGTAACTTATTACTGTTATTTTGAAAATATTTAAAAAGAAGACAGAATATATGTGTTTCATATGACTTTTAATTAAAAACAAAGTAAGTGAATTGATCAACATGTGCAACATTTTTTAAACTATATCATATGGTAAAAATATAAGCAAATGTCCCAATGTTTTCAAATGCCTGGAATGTTACTCTCTGAGACTGAAGGACAATAGGTCCTAGGAATTCTTAGACTTCATTCTTTATATGACATTGCTTGCTTTAAAACTCAAGTGACACATGCCATGAGAGAAAGTGCTCTGAATGTCAAAAGATTTACCTACCACGTCAAATGCTGAGTAGACTGCCATTGTTTCAATAATTGCCTTTGAATATTTGTTTGGACTCTCAGATGATAAGAATAAGGCTATTTACATGGCTAGAGAATAAACAGGTATATTAGTAGCAGTGTTATTTTTCCTCTTTAACCAATATGATTTCACATATTTGGTTGGTTCAAAAGAATGACAAGATAATTCATTCTGCTGGGCCCTGCCCTTGGCAGCAGCTTCTCTCTAGGAAAGTTGACAGCTCCCGTGAGCCTCTCTCACTATAAGATGCTCATCAGATGCCAAAGCTTAGTTTAGATAGAATATGCCAAGTAGAAAGGTGCTGACTTGCAGATGTGGAGTAAGAGCAGACATACACAGCTTCATGCTCTGTCCTAGCTGCTGTTATGTATTTTGTTTGAGTTTAATCTTTGAAATATAAAAAAGGTTTGCATTGTAAATAGGAACCTCCCTTCCTCAGGGGATCTTCTGCTGATATTGGTCCAGGAGGGTAAACAGAGCAGTGGCGATGAACAGATCTGAATAGCCTACAAGTAGGAAAGAAATGACTGACTTCCAGGAACATCCAGGCAGTTCAACTTTATTTTGGGTCAACAAGGGTGATACAGAACTTCAGGGAGAGGGGTGGATAATCATCATTGCCTGGGGGCTTGAGGTACTGGGATGCCTCATTTACTTGGAGAGATATTCCAGGAACCCCAGGTGCTTGCTGACTGGGTTCTTACTTGGAGAAAGGAAGTTGGACCTGTAATTTCCCTAAGGACTACATGACATTCCTCAGGCAGAGGGTGTGTGGATCCAGACCCCCTGATGACAAAGGGAGTCATCCATTTTTCACCAAGCTCAGGGCTTTCCAGTCATGGTGGACTTCAACCTTTAGCAGCAGGGTTTCCTGACATGTAAGCTGAAGGAAAGCTAAGAATTGATGCTTGTGATCTTATCCTTTGGACTCCCAGTGTTCTGCCAGCCATCACAAGCCCCTGGGATTCTGAATGGCCAGTGGGTGATTACATCAACATTATCAGGCACTGGGGACAAAGCCAGGCTCAATCGGGTTGCACTGACTCCTTGGAAAATCTTAGATAAAACTCCTATCACTGTGGGTTTACACCATCCTTTGGCCTCGGCCTGACCTTTGTGTTGGGCTTGTAGAACAAACATGTCGAACATAGTTTAATCTAAGCAAACACCACCATAACAAACATCTAATATCTTTCTTTTCACTTATGAAGATGTCATCCTTTGGGTAAATAAATAAATCAATAAAAAGACTATATTTTGGCTTTGCTGAAAGAGAATTGTCACCTTTATGTTCGGCATCCTTGTAAAAACAAGTGCAACACAGTCATACTCAACTGAATAGTGTTTCACAAGGGCTTCTAAATCACATTGCAAAATTATCTATTTTGTTGGATCTGGTAATCTGATTCTAAGAAACCCACAAAAGGGATTCCTGAGAGGGTAAGATTCTTTTTTAATAAATGTTACAGGGGTCAAATTTTAATTTAACAAAGAATCCAGTGACCTTCCCACTCCAATATATAAATGTTCACATTTCTAAAACATGTCTGTGCTTTCATCACACAACTCCTACAGGTTATTTGAAGTGAAGCAGGTAAAGTTGAAAGCATTCTTATGTGCTGAAACTATAACAGATTTTTAAATTTAGGTCAGCTTAACATATTTATTAGATGGTTTCTATGCTTCCGATTCCCTGCCAGGAGCAGGGTGTGAATTGCTATCTAGGACACAATCCTCATACTCCCCAAACTCAGTCTGGGAAAGTTACTACGTAAATAAATTTTATGACAGAAGGAAAAAAGAAAGAAACCAAAATGTAAGATGGAATCACTTTTTCAATTTATCTCAACATATAACCACAGATATTACTTATAAAAAAATCAATTAAAACACCTTTACATAATATTAGTTTTAATTTATGATGAAACCTGTGAAAATGTGCTTACTCACAGCAAGGAGTTCTAGGGGTCATTGACAGCACAGCCTTGGCCCCTCACCACTGCTCCTGGCTCTGCTTGACATTTTTAATAACTTGGTAAACTTTTAATAACTTGCCTCTCAGCTCAGTCTTATGAACTACTTTGTTTGCCATATCTCTGTGTTTGACAGCTGCAGTTAAAACAATTGCTGCTAGCTCATGTGGACATTGCAGACTATGCGGGAAAGACCAGTCCTTTCTGATGTCCAGCTCCGTGGAACAAACACACAAACCTCAGTTCTACAGAATTTGTTAATTCCCAAAGTGTTAGAAATGTCAATAGATCTCATATCAGGCCCCTGACATGTCATAGAAGATGTTCGTATGAAGCTTTTGATTATTAAGAGCAACAGAAACTCAGGTACAGCTCAGGACTGAAAACTCCCTCATGGTACAGTTATGGCATAGTACTTAAGTGCAAACCTCAAAAACATAGTGTAAGACTGAGAATCTAAATAGTGAAATTTTAACATAATTTTAAAAAGAGTGGACTGGTATGATAGAGTGCACCGCTAATTTCAGCACTCAGGTAGCAGAGGCAGGCAGATCTCTAAGATCCAGGACAGCCTGGTCTACAGAGTAAGCTCCAGAACAGCCAGGGCTACATGGAGAAACCCTGTCTCAAGAAAAATAATTCAAATATAAAGTAATAACAATAATAATAATAATAGAATGTAACAAATAATATAAACAAGAAAATAGGAATAAGAGAATTCCAGTTCAAATTTGTGTAGCTTCTTTATTTTACCCAAGATACAAACTAGAGTTTCTACCAGCCTAATCATATGTAACATGAAATATGAGTTTCACACAATCCATGAAAGTCCAGATTCACCTATATTTATTTGGATTGGGTTATAGCTCAGATTCTATGTATGTTGACAACATGATAGGTAATGAGGCTTTTTAAAAACCTAGCTACGTGTACATCCAGCCTAGCCCACACAATGTGTTGAAGAGCATCTGCCTTTCACTGTTGAGATCAGGGGATAGGGTAACTGGTGGTGTGTGGGAAAGGGAGAAAGGCCATCAGAACAAACATGCTTAGCACAGAAAATAATCAAGCCCAGCATTCCTACTGCTGGTTCCACTGAGCCAGGATAACTCTCATACCACCATAAATTTCAAGACTAATTGAAGGTATCAAAAGTTGAAAGTGTCTCTATTCAAGAGGACATCATATAGAGCCATTTTAAGTGTGGCTTCATTCCTTAGTCAAGGTATGTGAACAATGAGACTCGAGTCCATGTTATACCAGAGAATGATGGAAGATGGAGAGCTCATCTCTCTCCCACTTGCTCTGCCATGGGGATTGAATCAAAAAGCTGTAAGAAATCAGCAGCATGTGAAAGGCAGAGGGCTTCAGAGCATCCAGACTAGCAGACAGTTCCTAGGCACAAAATAAAAATTGTCAATGTTAATTTAATGATATCCTGTATATTTATCACTTCTCTCAGCCCTTCCTGTCCTACATAAGAAACAATATGCAACCTCTTCCTAAATTTAGAAACAGGGAAGTGGAGAGCTCTTACTACACAGAAAAACTTCAATTTTTGACAAATTTTTGTATTGAGGTTATAAAATCTTGTGTTGAAGGATTCACCAAAGATACACATCAGTTGATTTCCATTATTTCCTCTAGGAATCCAGGAATAGGGCTTTGGATCAAGCCAATTTCACATCTTTTTTAACAGAATATGGAATGGATGTAGACAGTTAACAGGTGAACCACACTCAAACGTGAGTGTCTTCTTGAATTTGTCAAGTTTCCTCAAGTTCAAGCAAATCCAACAGAAAGCAACTCTAACATACAATGGAAAGTGCTCAAGAAGAGTGACAAGGAAAACTATTTAATCCTTCACTCTCTGAGTCACTTGTTTTATTGCTGCCCTTTTAAAATGAGCAGTGTAATCATGAACAGATAATTGTGCTATTTTACCTTCAGTTGCAGAAACATTTTAAACTAAATAAAAATGACCTCCCAGTACTAGGAATTACAAGAATGTTTTAAATTTGAAACCCAACTTGAAAGGCAATAATGGATAATTCTGATTGCATCTCATTTATATTTGACTAAAAGATGCTGAAGTTAGGATTGTGAACACTTTTCTTCTTTACTTTCTCATTATACTATATTTCAGTCATTGAAACTCTCAGACCAATATGCTTCTATCTATCTATCTATCATTGTTCAGCTTTGTATTTATCTATTTTTCTATCCACCTATCAACTGCAGATACATCTATCTTTTTAACATATATTATATATATGACCAATTTGTCATCGATACCTCTAGGATTATTTATTTATTATTTATATATTATATATTTATACATACATCTATCACTATATCACATATCTGTCTATTCATTAATACATATTGTTCTATCTATCTATAATCTATCTATCTATCTATCTATCTATCTATCTATCATCTATCATCTCTCTATGCATCCATTCATCGATCAGTCATCCATCTCTAATCAATCATGCATCTATGTAGGCATTCATCTATCTATTCATTTTATCTATTATCTATCTCTCAACTACTATCAATATATCTACGCATCTTTCAATCTATCTATCTATCTATCTATCTATCTATCTATCTATTATAAAAGAAACTTTTATTCGGCTGAGGTAACTGTTGTCTCAGAGGCTTATTGACTCCTTCTGCTAACCTAGGCTTAGTACTAGAAGCTTCTAGCCTCCATACAATCTGACCTATAAGGACTTTGGATGTGATCTCTTGACAGAACAGTTATGTTCTGAATTAAAATTCTTCTACAATTGATCATTTATCTCTCATCTATTTCCTCTCATCTGACTGTCTATTAATTCATCTATCCCTTCATCTATTCCTATCCCTATATGATATGAACATGCAAACAATTAAAATAAAGAAAAAAGTGTCTGATATATAATTTTTCTCAAAAGTCTTTCACTAAATCTAAAGTCTGTTCTAATAGTTTAAGTTTGTGATGTTATTATTTGTTCATCACATCTGTTTTTCATGTTTAAATCTTGCAGCGTCTCAGGTTTAGTCTTCCCAGGATTGCCTGTCTTCAATCTATGTTACACTGTGGCTCATATGTGGATATTTTAAATTTCACATTAATCATTATCTCATTTCATAAAACACAGCTTTGTAAATTAATTTTCAAGAGTCATTCACAATTAATTGATGAGAAAATTGAGATTCAGGGGCATTACTTGATAGTTCAAAGATCAGCATAACCTATCTAAGGCCCCTGTTTCTTGGTTCATTGTTCTTTCTACTCGGTCCTTGGTGGCAACAGAGTGAAGCTCAGTTAAATGAATGTGGATGCAGGAAAACCATCTCATTCCTAAATAAAGAAATGATGTGCACACAGAAACATTTACCCACATTTACAAGAATAATAGCAACCACACTACTGAAAAACACCATGTGTGTTACACAACAAAACCAGCTTAGCTTGAGTGGCAAAACAGCCTCAATTTTGCTGTTTTTTGTTTGTTTGTTTTGTTTTTTAGAACGATTAAGGAGGATCACCTATAGGATGTAAAATACTTTTTCCAATTTGTTACTATCTGAGACTGGAATGTGGTATGTCTCCAGAGGCTCATGTGTTTAAATTATTACTACACAACTATTGGCACTGTTTTGGAAGGCTGGAGAACCGCAATGGAGGTCTTGATGGACAAAATGGGTGAGTTGGGTGGATCTTGGGGTGTAATAGGCTGTTCTCCCTCTGTTTTCCACCTTCTGACAGTTAACAGAGTGTGCCTAGCTGTCTCCTTGTTGTTCTGTTGCAGTTCTGTCACTGCCATGGTGGACCATACTTCCCTAAAGTGTAAATAAACCCACCCCTTCTTAAAGTGCTTCCTTTCTGGCATTTGATCAAACAACAAGAAAAATAACTAATGCCATGTTTTAAAGGTTTGTCTTTTCATATGTGCACATGGGTACAGATTTTGACAGCTTACTGTCAAACAATTTCATCATATTGCTCTTAGTCCTGAGTCCTGATCACATGTCTATCCAAATAAACATGTGCAAAATATGTATATGTATGTATATACATATATATGTAAATATATGTATTATGTTGTCATGAGTCACTTAATGTAAAATAATATCTATTGAGAAATGTGTATTTGAAAGATTTTACAGGAGAGTGCACTTACACCATCAAGGAGGGCTGATTTGCCAGCTGATATGGCCTCATGGGGCCACCACCATTTCATAAACAACACCCTCTACACCTGACTTCATACAGACAAGTGGATAAAATTACAAATGGGTTATTTGCAAAGGCTGGACAAGTAAGGTCAGAAACTGTTTCCCCATCTTGCACAAATGTGTTCTTCCTTATGAGAACAATGGTCCATGCTTTCCCAAGCCTGTACTGTTTCTGTACTTACCTGTCCTTCCCAGTTACCTTTCTGTGCCTGAGGGTGAAAAGAATACATCATTCTTACCGCCATCTAACACTTAGCTTGCAGTGGGGATACCATTCCTTGTTTAAGAGCTCTCACATCAGCTATATGATGTACAACAAAACAGGGTGTGTAAGCTAAATATCTTTGTTCTGTCCATCATTTTCCCATTTCCCCACATCATGCCTGCTCACATGCATACACACACAAACACACACACACAGTATACTGTGTGTTTGTATAGATATACATACATATATATGAATACATGTATAATATACATATAATATAATAATATACATGTATACATATATATTATTCAATATTTATATTATGCTGACATATACACAATATATATAACATATATTTTATATATATTATATTTCTAATATATAATATTATATATTATATTACATATATAATTATATATAACATATATAATTATATACCATATATAATTATATATATAACATTATATATAACATTATATATATAACATATATAATTATATATAATATATTATTATATGTTGTATATATTATACATATATAATGCTTCAATTTGAAACTCATGAATATTTTCCAGCAGGGCAACCCTGTCAATCAGATTTCAGCTCCCCTGAGACATGGCTCAGACCTATACTCATAGAATGGTTCACATAATCTACCTGGTGTTTCACAGCTGTCTATATAAACCAATTGTGACACAGAGGATGCTGATGAAATCAGGGGAATCCCTTCCTTCTTCCTTGACCCAAACAATATCACAATACACTTATTTAATAGAAATAGCACTTCAACAGGTTGATGTAATTGTTGAAAACAATCCATGCATTTAAGGAACTGAGATTTCAGTAGCTGTTTTTCTTACAGGAGTCATGTCAAAGTGGGACAGGGCTGTGATGTCACACCTGCCAGGCCACGCCATAGTGAGCTCCAGCAAGGGCTGATGCTGAAGGTTTCTGCTTCCTCCATGGTCGCTGTACCCACGTACCGTGTACTCACACCACAGCACTGTCTTTGTTCCCTTTGGTTGACAGAAAAGGAGACATAGACCTTGGTGCCTCTGTCTCAGTGCAGATTTGAACCATGCCATTCACTGATGTATAATTTGCGTGGCATCACTATATGAGGACCACCAAAGTATAGGCAAAGGGGAGAGCTCTGATAAACAGCTCTGGAGGAGGCTTATCTAGATCGTCTTGGGTAGTAAATAGGTGTTCACAAACACTGAAACATTATTTTGAGCTATAAACCCCACCAGAGGAGTGTGGGTTACACTTACTCTTCAATTGAAGCTGTGGGATTTTTCCACACAAGCTGATACTTGTTCTTATAACTAAAGTGGGTAACTTACAAAAGATACATACACAGATACAAATGCATACACACACAGGCACATACATACACAGATACACACAGGCACACACATACATATACGTACAACATGCATACACAGGAACACACATACCACACACACACAGGCACAGGCACACACACATACCACACACACACAGGCACACGAACATACATGTACATGCACTCTCTTTTTAAATTTCCTTTTTATTATTGTTTTGGCCATGCATATCCCACATCATGTGTGAGTGTCACAGGCAACCCTGCAGAATAGACTTTTCTCTAAAAACCTTTGTGTGTTTTCTAGATTTTTAGGTCACCTTCCCAGGTGTTTGCGGCAAACACTCTACCCACTGAACCATCATGCCAGCACCAAAATAAATATTCTTAATATCTTTGGAAAAATTACCACAGTCTACTCTAAATTTAGTACATACTAAAATATAAATATTTTCAATTACCTGGTACAGTGTAGTGTTTCTACTTTTGTACAACTTTTGAATCACAGTCTTTGAACTACACTCCAGTGACTTGCTGCCTCTGGAATCAAAGAGGTCAACTCAGAAAACAAAACACTTGAATGATACTTTTTTAAATTAAAGTGTTTTTTTTGGCACACACACACACACACATACACACACACAGAGTAAGAGGGAGAGAGAGAAATGAATTGATCTTTTAAAAAAAGATCTTGGTCATTTCTTTAAGTGTTTCTCTGCCATTCAATATTCCTCTATTGAGAATTCTCTGTTTAGCTCTGTACTCCATTTTTTAATTGGATTAACTTGATTTTTTCTTGTATAATTTCTTTTTTAAATATTTTATTATTATTATTATTAATTACACTTTATTCATTTTGTACCTCCCCATAAGCCCCTCCCTCCTCCCCTTCCAGTCCTACCCTTCCTCCCTTTTCTGCATGCATGCCTCTCCCCAAGTCCACTGATAGGGGAGGTCTTCCTCTCCTTCTTTGTGATCTTAGACTATCAGTTCTCATCAGAAATGGCTGCATTGTCATCTTCTGTGGCCTGGTAAATTAAAGTTTTTATATTAATTACAGTTTATTTACTTTGTATCCCAGCTGTAGCCCCCTCCCTCATTCCCTCCCAATCCCACCCCCCCTCTCTCATCTCCTCCCATTCCCCTCTCTAAATTCACTGGTAGTCCCCTACCAGTCCTCCTCCCCTTCCATCTGATACTAGCTTCTCAGGTCTCATCAGGACTGGCTGCAATCTCCTCCTCTGTGGCCTAGCAAGGCTGCTCCTGGAAGGTGGGGGGACAGTAGTGGCTTCAGCAAAGGTCTAGCTCATCTTTTTAAAAGAAGACTGTCCTTTGGCTCCCTGCACCTGTTGTTTCAGTGTTGGCAATGCCGACTCAGCTTTTCCTGCACAGGTGTTCTTACAAACGTGCCTTAAATGCTAGCAGATCGAACTGCTATAATACTTTCATGACAGTTTGCCAAAAGTACTCATGGGAAAGTCTAAATCTCCTTTTGAAGGCAAGAATTATAAAATGTAAACAAAACACTATTCTGGCTGGCTCAAGTTGAGTGTTCGAATCACCTGGTGCTGGAGCTGTGGCACTTCCTCCAGGCTCCCAGAGGGGCATCTGCTGTGGTGCAGCCAGAAGGCACCGTTCAGACCTGCAGCCTCTGCAGTCCTGCAGTTCTCAACTATCAGAATTCCTTCACCTACTTCAGCACATGTGTGTGAATGCGCTTGTGTGTGTTTCCTGTTAGGACAGATTCAGTCAGTCAATGAAAAAATTTTCAGAAACTTTTAAGCCTATTGAAGTTTAAAAGAAAGATATGGATGGAGACACATACAGCAATACAGGAAAATAGGTACTTCTGTATTTCCCGTTCAGTGATGGAGACTCACCAGGCAGGAGCAACACAAAAAAAAGAATATCAACTACTTTAGAACTGTGCACCTGTCACATCCATCCAGAAAGGATGTTCAACCCAATAGCAGCAGAATACACATTCACATCAGGGACACAGAACATTTCATTCCGTACAGCACAGGTTGATCCGTGAAAGTAACAATATATTTACTAGAGAAGCTGCTTGAAAGACCTTTTCTGAACACCACAAAAGGAAGCTAGAAATCACAGACAAAATAATTTCTGCTAATGTCATAAGTATATGGAAGATAACAACAGGATAACAGCAGGGCCTGGTCAATGGAAAATCCACTCGGGGAGGGGGGCTGTGCAACCTTGCCAGACCAAAGGAAGAGGATGGAGCCAGCCCTGATGAGACCTGATAGGCTAGGGTCAGATGGAAGGGGAGGAGAATCTCCCCTCTCAGTGGACTAGGGGAGGAGCATAGGAGAAGGGGGGGGGGAGCTGGGAGAAGATGAGGGAGGGAGTTACTGCCGGGATACAAAGGGAGTAGATTGTAATAAATAATAAATCAGTAAAAAATTTAAAAAACAAAAAATTTGATTAGAGATAAATATTGGAAAGTTAGCATTCCAAGACACCACAGCATAATGTATGCTATTTCATAACATGAGTGTAAGAGGAGGTTCATGTCAGTATAATTTCAGTCAAAAGGAGGGCTTCAGTAAACCACAGCGTTAGGTCTCAAGAAGGTGGGAAAATCACCAGATAGGTGCAAAGTTGGAAGAAAGAAGAAAACATCACCGTTCACACCACAAACAGAGGCCAGAAAGTTGGCATTATCAGTAGCAACTGCTCTTACTATGAAAACGTAAGAAAAATCAATAGAATGTTAAAGTAAGAAAAATAAACGTAATAAAATGTGAAAGAAACGATTAAAGCTGATATCATGGACTATGGCTAGAACGATTTTAATACAAACAATAAAATAACTTGCAAAAAGGTACTAGAAAAATATGCCACCCACCAAGACTGAGACATGTACAACATGCAGAGAGACTGATTGCCGGAAGGACAGCACAGAAGGGCTGACCCACAACCAGGGCTTAGATGCGAAGACCCTGGAGTGTGGGTCGTTCTGTGTGACATCAAGCTCTGGCTGCCACAAGCATAAGCACAACAACATACACACATGTAGACACACAGGCGTGCACAAATACGCATGTACACATGCCAGTATGTAAACATGCACATATACATGCACACACGCAGACACTCATGCACAGGCGCATGTCAACAGAACTGTGATGAAGTGGGAATGCACACACCCACTGAGAAACCTGCTTCATTAGAGGAGCAGAGCCTTGGGTGCAGGTGATGGCAGTGACTGAGCACATCCTTATCTCTGCCCATTGACATTCAAGTGGCATCACAATAGTGTTAACGTGATATGTGCCTGACACTCCCTGACAGTACATCCCATATAGTCTTACTTAAAAAATGCTGTGTGTGTGGCAATGATCATATTAATTAGCTTTGTTTAACCATTAAGAGACATACATCAATATCCACATTCTATGTTGTATACCATGTATGTATACTATATATACGTACTATATATACTATATATTCATAAGTGTATGGACAGAAGTGGCTCTGACACTGTGGGCCCCTGCTTGCGCCTCCAGAAAGCACCAACAGCCAGTGTGCACAGCATGCTGTGTTTGTTGCAGTGTGGCCGTGATGACAGTTTTGCTCTTACCTCTGTCTACTACAGTGGTCACTTCTTCCTGTGACAGGTTCGTTTTCTTCTTCATTCTTTAATTTCCTAATTTTTGGCCATAAATAAACAGTTAGTAATAATTTCATATCCATTTACACAAATACCCTAAGACATATCATGGAGTCTCTGTGTCTATGCCCTCCCAGAGCCAAATGTAATTTTAGTAGAGTAATTAACATCAGTTAGAAAAATTATCTTCTCATTCAGTATGAAATATTCATATGTCAGGGTCCTTGATATTAAGAAATACCTGAAAGAATATAAAGGCTGAATATTAATTTTGAATGATGAACTATAGGGTGTAGAATTTCCGCTACCTTATAAAGAGCATATTCAATTAGAAATTTCACTCTAGGGGTCAAAGAACTGTGAGTACAAAACCACCTTGAGCATATGCTGAAGATCTTGGAAAGAAAAGGGCTGTAGAGATGTGAGACCTTCCTCTATTACTCTCTTCTTTTGCTCTCACCTCCTCATTTTCTTTTCTGTCTCCCACTATATCTGTTTCCTTCCTTTCTTCTCTATCTCTCCACCTCCATCCAATAATTTTTTTCATATAATATCTGTTGTGCATGACATAATTTTTATTTTATTTTTAAATTCTAATTTTTCACAATTTATTCATTACATGTCCTGACTGAAGCCCCCTCCTTTAGCTCCTCCCAGCCCCACCTTCCTTCTCTCTTCCCTTCATCCTCTTCTTCTAGTCCCTGAAAGGGGGAGTTCTCCACCATTGCCATCTGCCCATACCTTGTTAGGTCTCATCAGGTCTGCCTGGTTCCTTTTCTTCTCTGGCCTGGCATGGCGGGGGTGGGGGGTGTTCAGGAGTTCATGCTAGAGGCAGCCCCTGCTCCTCTCACGCAGAGTTCCACATGTAGACCACGCTGCTAATACACCACATCTGAGCAAGGGGGTCTAGGTCCTCTCCATGCATGGTCCTGAGTTGGTATGGCAGGAACCTCTTACAGGGTATGGCTCTCATACCATGCCCTCTACTCTGAATTTACAGCAAAGGGCCTGGGATGCCCTTCCCCTGAGGTTCCTTCTGAAGAATCCAGACACTGTGGTTATCTGGCCACTTTGTACTGTTGGCTTCCTGGCTGCTACCCCAGGCTCCCCTCCTCTTCCCTTCCCCATGTCCCCACATGCTGCAGCTCAGTGTGGCCATGTCCATTCTGGACTCTGTCAGACGCGCCTGCCTGTTCTGCATATCTGCAAAAAAACTTTCTCCTCCACCTAAGTGTGGTTCTGTTCATTTCTTTCCTTTTGCTTTCTCTTTCCCTTCACTGAGAGTGCTAGGGGACTGCTGCCACAGTGGCATCCTTTTCGGTAAGAGAAGCCCTGGTTCACGCTTTGTTTGTAAAATAGCTTATTTCAAATGTTAGCCTAAAACTTTCTCACTCTTTATTTAAATTAAATTGAAAAGGATTATATTATCTTTAATAATGGAATAAGCATGGTACCCAAGTCCTCATTGGGCTCAGTTTACATTCTTCCCCAGGGTCCCCTACCCATAGATAAACACATGTCAATTAGAAAATGCTTTCAAAAATCATTTTTTTTTTACTTACAACTCAATGCACATGGGCTCTACTTCATTCCTATCCCTTTCTTTTCATTTGCCACCAACTCATACTTTGCTTTCATTAAGCAATCCTCTCACCACGTGACATTAGACACAGTGTAGCCCATGAATTATAGGGTATTGGGAAGGAAGAAAAACAAAGCTAAACCCATGGAAGCCGCTCCACTCATAATCATTTTTCTCCACTATTGAAGTGAACTGGAGTTCTGATAATCTTCCTGTTTATTCTTTCCAGGAGAATTATAATGGGGATGGTGAGTAGTGGGTGTGCTGGTCTGTTCCTAAGAAAACTAGAGAAAAATCCAAAAGAAATTACAGAAAAAAAAGATGCAAAGATACATTGAAAAGAAAACCAAACAGGAAAGAAAAAAGAAAATTACAAGGAACTTTGAGCAGTAGACAGTTTCCTAAAGAGCTATGTGAAGCAAAAGAGCCAGGAGAAAAAGCTAAGAGGGATCAAATACTGGGGTTCTCAGAGTTTTATTTTGCTATTCTCAGGCTGGAAATAACTGCTCTCCTCACCACTGTGGCTCTTCAGCCTGTGGATCAAAGTTTTCCAGACCTAGATCAGATGAGCAGAGACCTGTACTTATTAGGAATGGAGATAAGTAATGTGGTAGTAATTAGCTTTGTGCCTCTGCTGCCTCTGAGGGGTGTGATAAGAATGAACTTATCATCTGAGAACTGTGCACAGTGAGGCACGCTCAGGTTCAGGCTCCTTTGGCCTCAGGACTCCACCGGCCTCTGAACTCAGGGTGGAGTGGACTGTGGACTGGTCATGCTCACACACTGCCTGTGAGCTTAGCAGGGCACGTTACAGCTGCTATTTTCATTAATTTAGATGAAATAAAATGTCATTGTTTCCCCCCTAACCCTTTATCCTGCCTCTCCTATGCCCCCTCCAGAATTCTCATTCTACTCTTCTATAACATTTGATGGTAAATGTATATGTAAATTAATGCATGTGTGATTACAGCTGGATGAGTCCATTCAGTGTTGCCTGCACATGTTTCTAGGACTGACCACTGCATACCAGATAACCAATAATAAGAAATCCCCTCTCCAGCTGCCGGTCAGGGCTGCCAAACAGATCCCATCCCAAATACAGACTACTGCCTTTGCCCTTGGTTTTCCAGAATTGGAAGGTGAGGCCCCGTTGCTGAAGACATGCTACACTTTGAACATAGGATATGGAAAACTTTACCTGGAAATAACATGGAAGCCTCCTCCCAAGGAAAGGCTCTCACAGTGTCAGAAAATGGAGAACAAACTGGAAGGAGAGACAGCATCAAGGATCTCCTATTAAATATTTTGTGTTTTTTTGAATTCTGTATGTATGTGTTTGTGTTTGTGTGTGCAGCACATGTGTGCAGGTGCTCATGATGAGAGCGTTAGATAGCTTAGAGCTGCAATCACAGGCAATTGTGAGCCACTGGGTGTTGAACGTAGGTCCTCTTGAAGAGAAGTAAGCACTCTTTAATGCTGAGCCATCTCATCAAGCTCTTGAGCTGTGATTTCAAAAGCTGCTACGTGTTCCATGTTAGGTCTTTGACTAGTGTCTTAGAACTTGTTTGAAAGAGATGCATGCACTGTGATTGATAGTGGAGACATACTATTCTCCAGAGATGAAGACATTTCTAAATTTTCTTGACAGTCTGGCCACATGACCATTGTAAGAAATCTCTTCATTCACAGTAGGAGGAAGCAATGTCATGTGCTAAACAACCAGATCTACTGTTGGGCTTTGGCCAACATTTTGGTTTCTTAGGCCAAGAACACTTACAGATGGTGTACCCATGATTTTCTCTCTGAGTGTGCCTTTCTGTCTAACCTTGTTGAATTTCACTGTCTATACAACACATTTTTTAGCAGCGATCATTCGGCAGTACTCATTTCCATCATTTTGATCAGGCTCTAAACGTGAGTGCAATGTTGGCATACTAGACACAATAAGGTACCAGATTATATGGATCTGAGAGCCAATCCCGAAGTAACAGAATATCTGAAAGCCACAGTGCCTCTAAGAAAGAAATTAGGACAGGTGGTCAAATGGTCAAAGAATTAAACATTAGTTTTACTAACATTCTAGAAAAGTATAGTCAAAAAGCAACAGGTATTGTCTTCTCAGCCATGTAAACCAGCCTAAATGCCTGGACAGTAATGTTTTTCTTTCTTTTCCTTCTTTCTTTCTTTCTTTATTATTATTTTTTTAAGATTTCCTCCATATCAAGTTCAGATGATTCCTCATGTCTTTGTCTTTTTTTCCCCTGTCATCTCATACAGCTGTAGAAAGCTCAGTAACAGGGGCATCCACACTCATAATTCAGACAGAATTTATTAATAGTGGTGCTTGGCGCTAGATGAGAACATGGTGTTTATTCCCATGCTGTTTTCACATTACAGGACTGAAGGTAAGAACAGTTTGGAGGTTGACAAATGACACAAGATCAGATTTCTAAAGTTTTCATGTTAGGAAATGATAACTTGTTTTTGAAGAGGTAGAAAGTGCAATGCAGTGTGAGCGTCAGAATGTCTCTGCTGTGGAGACAAACCTCACAGCTTGTCAGTGTGCCTGCACTGCTCTCCTCAGCTTAAAAGGCAACAGCCACAATTAGAGAAGGGAGTCCAGTGCCCCCTCTCCTCAGAAATGCTGTAGCCTCACTACATTCTCCACGAGTCAAGATCCCAACTACATCAGACCCGGATGCGTCTTTACAGTGTCTCGGAATCCTTCTGACAGCCCAGTTCCCATACTACAAATGTTCTAGGAGCAGCCTGACTCATCCTCATGGCATAAGTGCTGAGGTTATTACAGGACATTGAGCTGGTATATGCTCACCCTTCTGAAATACAGTCATTCAGAGAATGACAGCCACATCATGTCTGGATAACCTAAACAGCCTGCTGTGAAGCACTGGAGGCAGAAATAATGAAATAAAAATAACAGCTGTGACTGCATTTACATCTATTACTCTCCAAACTACTTATGAGAGAGCAGCTCACCATTCCTTGATTTTAAAAGTGAAGTAAAGCATTTGAGAATTAAACAAACATCTCCATGCTAAGGTGCCGTGTGGGAGAGCCTACACTTGGGTCCTCGCAAGGCAATGCCAGGGCTGAGCTGTTTATACACTTTGTAAAACTGTCAGTACAAAATACATGTAATGTTAGAGTCACAGGACTTAGAAACTAACAGGCAACTAGGAAGACCAGAGCACCGTCTGAATCTGAATCTCTAAGAAACAACTAATCTTTGCTCTTTATGAGCATGTCTCAAAATTACATGGCACACGTGTAGGGAAATATACTAGTCATTTATCAGGACTTCACATTTGAGTGGGTACTTGCAGTGTATCTAAGAATCCTCCTACGTAAACGGACATGGAGCCAAGCAGAGATGGGGTGGCTTTTCTGATAGTTAAAATCCAGGCAAGCTGATTTAAAGATACAGTGTGGGACAGGCAGGCAAGTCTGTGCTTTTATTCTTTCTTGAGGCATGGATTCCAGACCTTCTGCTGTAATTTCAGCTTGTCCCTCAAGGTTCATCAAGTGGCATTAACTCCCAAAGAGACAGTGCGTATAGGTGGGAGCTGTATCACACACACATACACACACACACACAATAAAATATGCATATATACATACAGTGTGTGTGTGTGTGTTCTGACAACAGGCAAATAAAAACTAGATCAACACAGTAGTGCCTGAGATAAAAAATGGCAGACTCATTCATGAGCTAAAATTAGGAAATGTAGAGAGGGGAGGAAAAACAAAAGGGGCAGGAGAGAGAGACAGAGCAAGAGAGACAGAACAAGAGAGGGAGAGAGGGAGAAAAACAGTGTGTGTCATATCGCCAATATGAAAGCAGAGTGGTAAGCCGCTTTATTACTTCTGACATCTCTAGCAAGCTGTCTATTTCTGTAGTTGTTTTTCCTCTTCTTCCTTCTTTGAAGAGAGTTTTGGGAACTCTAGATCTTTTTAGGTCTCCTAGAGCTTAACAGTCCTAATTAGAAATATCGTATTTTTTCATACAGAGTACATGAGGACAATGGCTTTGGGAAATGAGATTTAGAATTATTAAGAAAGCAGGATAATTCTTGGACAGCAATGACCTGCATAAAGCCAATTAAGAGTGTCAGGAGTGGTCATCTGCAGACCTTGCTAATAGGAATGAATTATTAAGAGAGCAGAGGTGGATACAGGTGAGGGTATGAGAGCCAAAGATTATAATGGAGAATAAAGGAGAAACTCAAGGGAAAAACTGTATTGTCAGAATTAGTTCAGGATACTCTGACCCAAGTCATATCCTAACATACTAAGGAAAAAATACAATCATATTATATACATAGTTAATTATATTTTTTCATTTGAAAGTAATTAGAGTATGGGTTTAAAATGGTTAAATTCAGAATGAAAGTTTGTGAATTCAAGTTTGCATGGAGTACTTAGGAAAAATAAACGAGATGTTTATTTGAAAGTGTTTTGAAAGCTCTAAATTGCCACTCAAATATCATTAACCTTTTTTGTGGAGATCAATTTATTGGTACCCTAATGGATTTTTTTTCCTAAATAGAAAAGTTCTCAGCCATTTCCAGACACGTATTTTTGAAAGTGGAATCAAGGGTCATGCTAAACTCTGACACAGATAAAATGAAGTTCATTAGTGAGAGAGATTCCATTACTCCTTTCCAGATGGTCTGATTCCTGTCCCCATAGTGTCGCTGCCTGTGCAACAAGGATGTCTTATTGAACTTGGAAATGGCTTTGGGTCTTGCTTTGACTGACACGAGTAGAAGATATTCATTCTTCACAGGAGCACAGTTCAAGACTCTGCCTCTCTTCCTTCTAAGACAGTAGAGGCATTCGGACAGTGCCATCCAGCCACTATGTCAGGATCCGGTGACAATGGCAGACAGGAAAGCAGCCAACCCAGGATGAGATGCACAGATACCATTGACAGAACAAAACCTTTGTTGTTGAGATGTAACAGAGAACTCTGAGCGACCGGTAGCCTGAGTGAGTGAACACTACTGGCTCCCATTGCTGTTTCTGGATCAGCTCTTGGACAAAGGTTTTTGCAGCAGCTCAAACTGTGTCTTTTTAACAGACCAGTATGTTGCAGCTTTTGCCTGGAATGCTCTGTTTCAAAAGCTCTCTCCTGATTCTCATACCAAAAAAGGCAAATAGTCATGAACAGAAGATCTGTGTCTGAAGCCATACACACATGCAGGACTTAGACACATCACCTTTGTCCCAGAAGGAGTCATTCTGTAGCCTTTCCTTCTTGAGGCAAATGCGGCACGTTATGTCTGGAGCTGATTCCTTCATTCAGAATTAATCTTTGAGAAGATGTCTCTGTGTTGCTACTTTTAATTAGCTACACCATCGATGCTTAAATTTAGCATCCATTTTTTTCATTGTAGTGGATATCCAAGTTTACAAAAAATGTTGTTTTCATTGTAGACAATTCAAATAAAGATATTCAATACACGCCATGTCCTCAGAAAAGTCACTGCGTAGGTTTATGTGCATCTCTAGCCAATTCCTAACATCTATCAAAGAACAAAGGAAAAAAGCAACCATGAGAGGAAGGAACTAAAACAAGCAAGTGGAAAGTAGGCAAGAGAAAGAGCATAATCCAAAATGGCTGTGGCTCAGGGATCATTTCTTCTTCAAGGGAGACACACAGTCTCATGGCGGTCTGCTGGTGGTGTGAACTTTGCATAGATCACACATATTTGGTACACGTTTCTTATAAGAAGCAGTGTTTCTGATAACAGAGATGAAACTGAATCCTGTTTAAGCTAACGTCCACATTCTTAGGAAGAGAGTATATGGAAATGCAACATGACCACATGGTAAAATCTTTGCACAACATGATTTTAAAATCATGAGCAAATCTTTTTAAATCACTTCTTTTTGCGAAGACTCTTATGTAGTGGAAGTTTTGGTTTCTTTAAAAACCCAGATCTGTTATGTATATTTTGTTTTAATCCCAAGTACGGGATTTGGGGTTGCCTTATTTTATCTACAGCTCATAACTGCTTCCTTTGGCACAGAGCGGGGTTTGGTCTTTTTGAGCTGCAGTTAGTTTCCTTGTGAGGACCCTAAGAGGGTATAAATACTAGAGCCCAGAAAGTGAAAAAGAAGGCTTGGAGGGATGTTCTGAGAAGGAAGAAGGCTGCTGCTGCAGTTGCTGTTTGCTGTTACTGGGTTGTTGGACTACTGGGTATCCGAAAGGCTGAGAATTGTATTATCCCAAAACCTGGATGGCCCTAATTAGCAGGAGCTAAGTCTAAAGAGGTCCACATCCCCTTTCTCTTTGAACCTTCTTTCTCTCCTACCTAGGGTCTGGGAGTTGGAAGGGAGATAGAAGCATTAAGAAACTAAAACAAAATAGAGTTAAAAAGTAATGCCTACACCCTTGTTTCACACAGGGTTATGGCAAGTTGAAGTAAGGATACATTTATTTGCAGCTTCATGCCATAACTGTGAAGTTCGTAGTCTCAGATGCACAATTATTAATAAACTCTGATCCAGAAATATACTTCAGGATTACAACTTGCATTTTGTGTATATTGGTCTCTCCTCCAGCATTGTACCATGATTTCCACTTATACATACAAAGCAAGAGTCTTAGAGTGTGGGGGTGAAATAGAAGAGATATAATAGGAGAAATGAGTTTTTATTTTATTTTATTTTATTTTTCAAAACATCAAACAGGCAAGGGAAAGTGTACATGAAGCAATATTTTGCTTCAAACCTCAAAAACTATGACTATAAAATATCTAAATCAATTCGAGATGCATAGAAAGGTATCTATGCATCATAAAGGTAATATAAGTCACTTGAGGAAAATGTTGAAAAAGTACTAATAACAGAGAAATGTGTCCAGACATGTGGGCATGTCACCTGGTCTCTTTGTTCTCCTCATCTTGGTTGCCCGTTTTTCTCATAGTTCTCAATTCTTCAAAAGAATTGAAGAGATATATGCCAGGTATCCAGTAAATAATATAGTGTGTACAATCACAGAAAAACAAACTTAATTTTCCTCTGTGTTTAGAGGGTTTCATACAAAATAAAAAATTTGAGAACTTCTTCTTGAAGGATGAACTTTCCATAATACTTCAAACAGAACTACATCAATATACAGTATTGCATACCCTACATATCACACTGAGAGAGGTACCAGATTAGCACTGTTAGCATTTTGAAGATAGTCGCATTGTATAATTGTCATTTGACAAAAGGATCAATGTCATTATAAATCAATGTTGGTCTAACGACAGGATAAGGGGTAGAGTCAATAAATGAACAAATATACAAATATATATATGCTTTTCTACAGCATCCAAATCATGAGTTTACCTGCCGATCTAGGAGTCAGGATCCAGTGAAAGTATATTTGAATGTAAAAGCAAAATAAAATAATTTCAGCAAAACAATCATTTTTTTTAAAAAATCACAAAATTCATACAAAATTGTGAATGATCTTTTTTTAATTTAATTTTATTTTTATTAATTACAGTTTATTCTTTGTATCCCAGCTATAGATCTCTCTCCTTTCTCTCCTAATCCCACCCTTCCTCCCTCTATTTCTCCTATGCCACTACCCCAATCCAATGATAGGGGAGGACCTCCTCCCAATCCATCTGACCCTAGTCTATCAGGTCTCATCAGGACCAGTGGACTGTTAAGGCTGCTTCCCCCTTAAGTAGAGGTGATCAAAGAGCCAGCCTCTGAGTTCATGTCAGAGACAGTCCTGTTCCCATTACTAGGAAACCCTCTTGGACACTGAGCTGCCTTGGGCTACATCTGTGCAGAGGTTCTAGTTTGTCTTTATGCATGGTCCTTGTTTGGAGTATCAGTCTCAGAAAAGACTCCTGTGTCCAGATATTTTGGTTCTGTTGCTCTCCTTGTGGAGCTCCTGTCCCCTCCAGGTCTTTCTATCTCCTCCTTCTTTCATAAGATTTCCTGCACACTGCCCAAAGTCTGGCTATGAGTTTCAGCATCTGCTTTGATACCCTGCAGGGTAGAGTCTTTCAGAGGCCCTCTGTGGTAGGCTCTTCTCCTATTCCCCGTATTCTCCCTCTTCTGATGTCCGTCATGTTTGGCTTTTTGAATGAAGATTGAACATCTTATTCAGGGTCATCCTTCTTGATTAGCTTCCTTAGGTGTACAGATTTTAGTATGATTATCCTATGTCATATGTCTATTATCCACTTATAAGTGAGTATATACCATGCGTGTCTTTCTGCTTCTGGGATACCTCACTCAGGATGATCTATTCTAGATCCCACCATTTACCTGCAACTTTCATGATTTCCTTGTTTTTAATGCTGAGTAGTATTCCATAGCCAATAGTGTGTGTGGAGGGAATGGATGGGTTTATAGGGAGTTGCTAGGGGTCAGTGGACAATATTGAGGTGGCTTATACTCCTTGAGGCTTTCACTGGATGGACATAGCATGTATAGTTGAGTATTTACACTCTGATAGTGCTGCCAATGAAGGCAGATGGTGATGAGAGTTTAGTTTATAGCTGGATCTTGAGGAAGCGCTACTCCTAGTTGTCTGAGAGTGTTAAAGATAGGTGATAGGGTGATATGTGGACATTTATTAAAAATGAATGCATAAAATTACCAAGGGAGGGAGACTGATTTCTTTTGAGTTAATGATAAAGGAAAGTGAAAATGCCAAGTCACACCAAGGTGTTTAGAAAGATGGCAGTAGCAATAACACATGTTGTGATTGAGAGTTAAGAATTTACTTCCTCAAAGGGGCGCATTGTTCACTCTTTCTGTCCTCCTCAATAATGGCTTCCTGTCCCCACAAATCTTCAGGAAGAATGACACTGCTCCTGCTCACTTTCCTGTACTGTCCTTCATCTGCTAACTTTCTCCAACTTGATTCTCACTCCTGCCCTCTCCTGAATGACTTTAATAGTAGTTACCAGACTTGTGGTACTTGTAAGATGATATCTAAAATATCTATTACTACAGTTGATAAGTTACTGTAATTTAACTTGCCTATGACTTATACATGTATCACTCAAGTCAGGAAATTTTATTTGGATTTTGTATTCAGCTATATGTATACATAGATAAGTAGATAGATACATACATAAACACATATATTACATAAATATGCATGCAAAAATAATAAAGGGAAATGGGGATTATGGAAAGATGACAGAGATAGGTAATAGTGGATGATATAGGCAGAGAAATTTTGTGCATTGTTTTAGCAAGTGACTGAAACTCTTGGCCTGAAACATTATTAAGAATTTAGCCAGATTTTAGTATGTTTAACCTATATTATATGTCTAGTATTCACTTATAAGTGAGTATATACTGTGTGTGTCTTTCTGCTACTAGGATACCTCACTAAGGATGATCCTTTTTAGATCCCACCATTTGCCTGCAAATTTCATGATTTCCTTGTTTTTTTAAATTGCTGAGTAGCATTCCATTGTGTAAATGAACCATAACTTGTACATCCATTCCTCTACTGAGGGGCATCTGTGCCGTTTCCAGCTTCTAGCTATTACAAATAGGGCTGCTACAAACATGGTTGAGGAAATGTCCTTATTGTGTACTTGAGCATATTTTGGGTATATGCCTAGGAGTGGTATAGCTGGATCTTGAGGAAGCGCTACTCCTAGTTGTCTGAGAAAATGCCAGATTGCTTTGCAGAGTGGTTGTACAAGTTTACATTCCCACCAGAAATGGAGGAGGGTTCCCCTTTCTCCACATCCTCTCCAGCATGTATTAACACTTGAGTTTTTTATCTTAGCCATTCTGATAGGTATAAGGTGAAATCTCAGGGTGGTTTTGTTTTGCATTTCCTTGCTGACTTAGGATGTTGAGCACTTCTTAAAGTGTTTCTTGGCATCCAATATTCCTATAATGAGAATTCTCTGTTTAGCTTTTAAATGGATTATTTGATTTATTGGTGTTTAACTTCTTGAGTTCCTTATATATTCTGGATATTAGCCTTCTGTCAGGTAGATGGTTGGTAAAGATCCTTTCCCAGTCTGTAAGCTGTTGTTTTGTTCTGATGAGAGTGTCCTTTGCTTTCCTAAAGAAGCTAAGCAAGAAGGAGAACCCTGGGTAAGATGATCAATCTTCACACAGAAAGGTAAACTGGGTGGACATTGGAAGAGGGAGGAAACAGGGAACAGGATGGGAGCCTTCCACAGAGGTCCTCTGAAAGACTCTACCCAGCAGGGTATTAAAGCAGATGCTGAAACTCATAGCAAAACTTTGGGCAGTGTGCAGGAAATCTTATGAAAGAAGGAGATAGAAAGACCTGGAGGGGACAGGAGCTCCACAAGGAGAGCAACAGAACCAAAAATATCAGGGCAAAGAGACCTTTTCTGAGACTGATACGCTAACTAAAGTCCATGAATAGAGATAACCAAGAACCCCTGCACAGATGTAGTCCACGACAGCTCAGTGTCCAAGTATGGCCCCTAGTAATGGGAACAGGGACTGTCCCTGATATGAACTCAGAGGCTGGCTCTTTGATCACCTCCTCCTGAAGGGGTTGGGGGCAGCCTTACTAGGCCACAGAGGAAAATAGCACAGACAGTCCTGATATGACCTGATAGAGTAGGGTCAGGTGGAAGAGGAGGTTGACCTCCACTATTAGGGGAATTGGGAGGGGCATGGAAGGAGATGAGGAAGAGAGGGTCGGACTGAGAGGGGAAGAGGGAGGGGGCTACAGCTGGGATACAAAGTGAATAAACTGTAATTAATAAAAATTAAATTAATTAATAAAAGAATTTAGTCAGAAGCTGGGTATGGTGGCACACACTTGTAGTCCTAGCACTAAGGGAGACAAAGGTAGGCAGATCTCTACAAGTTCAGTATCAGCCTAGTCTACAAAGCAAGTCCAAGACAATCAAAGCTACAGAGAGAAATCATGTCTCAAACAAAAAATCGGGATTTGGAAAGATGGCAGCGCCAGGATGACTCTCATTCTGACCAGCAGTCAGAACTCGCAGCCATAAAATACAAGTGATTGTGTTTCCCAGGTGAGACGATACCCCACCGTGGGGGATTCAACCAGCTTTAACTCACCCAGCTAAACTGCAGAAGAGATCCCCATTCTGCCAGGCGCTTGGTTGCTAGCCCACAGCCAGACACCAGCATGCTCTGATCACTGTCCCAGACTGAACTGTGGGCACCACAACATCAGAGATTGCGATTTCCAGTCAAGAGATAACCCCACGGTGCAGGAAAGAATTGGGACTGACCTTAGGTCACCCAGACATCCCCTGGAAAAGACTCAGGGTTCCACAGGAGCCCGGGAGCCAGCCCAGATCCAGAGCTGGGAACCAAGGCCCCTGCACAGACTCTTGCATGCATGCCTAATTCATTGCCCCAGATAGAACTGTGGTCCCCAGGGCACCAGAGATTGAGTTTCTCTGTCAGGTGCAAACTCACAGGGAGGGGAATGGCTGGTCTGATCTCAGAGCACTCAGCCTATGCTTCCACCCCAAAAAGGTCCCTGGAAAAGTTACCCAGTTTCGGCAGATGCCCTGGCACCTAACCCCCTATAAGGCAAAAAGGCAGAGACATGCAAGTCTGTGCCTGTGGTTCTAATCACCATCACAGCCAGAAAGGCTGTCCCCAAAGCAAGGACTGGATGTCCCTGTCAGGAGGAAACCCCACAGCGGGGGGGATCATCAGGTCCAAAGCTCAGGACACCCAGCTCCAAAAGACTTTCTGGATTCACGCAGACTCTAGGCTCTAGCCTTCTACTGGAGGCATGAGAGCTGTGCTCACCTGCCATTATTGAGTACTGATACGGCACTGGGGCACACAGCTGCATCCTCAGATGTACAAAAGGCAGAGAGCCATTACAGCAGCCCTCAGATATTTCTCAAAGGATCAACCAGTTATCCCTAGCTAAACTGACAAAACTGTGGGAATCCCTGCTTCTTCAAGAGGGAACCCAACAATTACACCTTAAGAGCAACAGCTGCTGCTCACTAAATTCAGAGCAAGAAATCCAGCAGCAGGGAAGACATCATCAGGTCCTCTTCTGATGAGAGGAGAGCCTTCCTGAACACCACAGTTATCACACAGATCCATACACCTGAAATGAACTGTGACAATTCCTGATAAGGACCACCATTCAGTTGACCATATCCAAAAAGCAGAGGAGAAATTCAGAACCCTGCCAAGTGGATTCTCCCCACCCCAGGACCCAGCAGGCACCAGAAATTAACAGACAACACCTGACACAGAGAGATGGGGAGAGGCCAGCGAAAAATCACAACCAACAAAAGGCAAAGCAAATGGCATCCCTAGAACCCAGTTTTCCAGGGGCAAGTAGCCCTGGACATGCCATCATAAGTGAAATTCAAGAAGATGACCTTACATCTATGCTTATGAAGAGGTTAATAAAGGAAGCAAATAAAATGTGTAAAGAATTAGGGAAAGATATAATAAAACAGATTATGGTCATCCGTAAAGAAATACAGGAAGATGCAGCCAAACAGGTTGTTCAGTTAAGAGAGGAAATGATTAAATCACTGAAAGAAATAAAAGAAACAGAGGAATGGTCAAACAAACAGCTGAAGAAATTGAGGGAACGACAGAAAAATACAGTCAGAGAGGTAAAGGAAATCAACAAAGTGGTTTAAGATCTGAAGATAGAATTGAAAGAATTAAAGAAAACACAAACGGAGGAAATCATGGAGAGGGAGAACCTAGGAAAGAAAACATGAACTACCGAGGTAAGTATAACCAACAGACTACAAGAGATGCAAGAAAGTATCTCAGGTGTGGAAGATACAATGCAAGAAATCGATATATCCCTCAAAAAAAAAAATTCCTGACACAAACAATCCAAGAGATCCAAGACAACATAAAAAGACAATGAGAGGAATAGAGGAAAAAGAAGATTCCTTCCTCCAAGGCCCAGAAAATATTTTCAACAAATTCATTGAAGAAAATTTCCCAAGCTTAAAGGGGAGGCCTATAAGAATACAAGAGGCCTAATACAGAACACCTAATAAATTAGACCAGAAAAGAAAATCCTCCTGTCACATAATAATCAGAACAGTAAGTAAACAGAACAAAGAAAAAATACTAAAAGCTGCAAGGGAAAAAGGCCAAGTAATATATAATGGCAAACCCATCAGAATAACACCTGGCTTCTCAACAAGAACTATGAAAGCCAGAAGAGCTTGGACGGATATCATGCAGACCCTAAGAGAACACAGATGTCAGCCTAGGCTACTGTACCCAGCAAAACTCTCAGTCCTCATAGACCAAGAAAACAAGATATTCAACAACAAAAACATATTTCAATAATCCCTACACACAAATCCAACATTACAGAAGATCCTACCCAAGAAAACTAACTACTTTCAAGAAAACACAAAAAATAAATAACTTCACTACAGCAAAATCAAAAGTAGCCAAACACACAAACACACTACCATAGCCAACATCAATATCAAAGGTTCTATCAGCCACTGGTCATTAATCTCCCTCAACATCAATGGAATCAATTCTCCAATAAAAAGACACAGACTACCAGAATGGTTGTGTAAGCAAGACCCAAAAATCTGTTGTATACAAGAAACACACCTAAATCACAAAGATAGTCAGTGCCTGAGAGTAAAGGGCTGGATGATGGCTTTGTAAGCAAATGAAACCAAGAAGCAAGCAGGAATAGCCATTCTAATATCTAATAAAATAGATTTTCAACCAAAATTAGTCAGAAGAGATAGAGAAGGACACTTCATACACATCAAGAAAAAAATCCACCAGGAAGATATCACAATCCTGAACATCTATGCTCCCAATGCAAGGGCACCCATATTTGTAAAAGAAACTTTAATAAAACTTAAGCCACACATAGACCCCACACATTAATAGTGGGAGACTTCAACACCCCACTCTCAACAAAGGACTGGTCAACAAAACAAAAATTAAACAAAGAAAAATAACTGTGACAGAGGTCATGAATCAAATGGACCTCACGAAATCTACAGAACCTTTCACCCAAACACAAAAGAATTTACCTTCTTCTCAGCACCTCATAGAACCTTCTCCAAAATAGACCATATAATTGGTCACAAAGAAAGACTCAACAGATACAAGAAGATTGAAATAATCCCTTATATGCTATCTGATCACCATGGACTAAAGCTGGACCACAATGACAAAAATAGCAAAAGGCCTACACACACATGGAAACTGAACAACTTGCTACTAAATGACAGCTGGGTCAGAGAAAAAATAAAGAAAGAAATTAAAGGCTTCCTACAATTCAATGAAAATGAAGGCACAACATATGCAAACTTATGGGACACAATGAAAGCAGTGCTAAGAGGAAAGTTCATAACACTAAGTGCCTTCAAGAAGAAGTTCAAAACATCTCATTCAAGCAACTTAATGGCTCATTTCAAAGCCCTAGAAAAAAAAAAGAAGCAGACACACCAAAGAGGAGTAGACAGCTGGAAATAATCAAACTCAGGGCTGAAATCAATCAATTAGAAACAAATAAAACAATTCAAAGAATCAATAAACCAAGAGCTGGTTCTTTGAGAAAATCAACAAGATAGACAAACACTTAGCCAAACTAACTAAAAGGTAGAGAGTAACTATCCAAATCAACAAAATCAGAAACAAAAAGGGGGACATAACCACAGACACTGATGAAATCCAAACAATAATTAGGTCTTACTTCCAAAGTCTATATGCCACAAAATTTGAAAATCTAAATGAAATGGACAATTTTCTTGACCAATTCTACATGCCAAAGCTGAATCAAGAACAGGTAAACAATTAAATAGTCCTATATCCCCTAAGGAAATAGAAGCTGTCATCAAGTCTACCATGCAAAAAAAGCCCAGGGCCAGATGGTTTCAGTGCAGAATTCTACCAGACTTTCAAAGAAGAGCTAACACCAATACTCTTCAAAGTATTCCACAAAATAGAAACAGAAGGAACACTACCAAACTCATTCTATATAACCACAGTCACCTTGGTAGCTAAACCTCACAAAGACCCAACAAAGAAAGAGAATTTCAGGCTATCTCCCTCATGAACATCGATGCAAATATACTCAAAAAAATACTTGCAAACTGAATCCAAGAACACATCAAAGATTTCATCCACTACGACCAAGGCATGCACGGGTGGTTCAATATACAGAAATCCATCAATGTGATCCAGCACACAAACAAACTGAAGGATAAAAACCATATGATCATCTCCTTAGATGCTGAAAAGTCATTTGACAAAATCCAACATCCATTCATGTTTAAAGTCTTGGAGAGAGCAGGGATACATGGCACATAACTGAACATAATAAAGGCAATATACAGCAAGCCTATAGCTAATATAAAACTCAATGGAGAGAAACCTAAATCATTCCCACTGAAAACAGGGATAAGGCAAGGCTGTCCACTCTATCCATATCTCTTCACCATTGTTCTTGAAATCCTTGCTAGAGAAATAAGACAACTGAAGTAGATCAAGAGGATACAAATTGGAAAGGAAGAATTCAAAGTATCACTGTTTGCAGATGATATGATAGTATACCTGAGTGACCCCAAAAATTCTACCAGGGAATTCCTACAGCTGATTACCACATTCAGCAAGGTGGCTGTATACAAAATTAACTCAAAAAAAAAAAAAGCAGTAGCCCTCCTGTATACAAAAGACAAAAGGGATGAGAAAGAAATTTAGGAAACACCACCCTTCACAATAGCCACAAAGAACATACCTTGGTGTGAACCTAACCAAGCAAGTCAAAGACTTGTATGAAAAAATTTCAAGTCTCTGAAGAAATAATTAGAAGAAGACATCAGAAGATGGAAAGATCTCCCATGCCCATGGCTTGGCAGGATTAACATTGTAAAAATGGCCATCTTACCAAAAGCAATCTACAGATTCAATGCAGTTCCCATCAAATTACCAAAAGAATTATTTACAGACCTTGAAAGAAAAATTCTCAACTTCATATGAAAAAACAAGAAACTCAAAATTGCTAAAACAAGTCTCTATACTAAAAGATCTTCAGGAGGTATCTCCATCCCTGATCTCAAGCTGTACTATAGAGAAACAATACTAAAAACTGTATGGTACTGGCATAGAAACAGACTGGTGGATCAATTGAATCGAGTAGAAGACCCTGACATAAATCCACACACTTATGGACACCTGATTTTTGACAAAGATGCCAAAAATATACAATGGAAAAATGACAGCATCTTCAACAAGTGGTGCCGGTCTAAATGGATGTCTACTTGTAGAAAAATGCAAATAGATCCATACTTATCAACCTGCACAAAACTAAAGTCCAAGTGGATCAAAGACCTTAACATAAAATTAAACAGGCTAAACCATTTAGAAGAAAGAGTGGGGAAGAGCCTTGAACTCATTGGCTCAGGAGACAACTTCCTAAACAGAACACCAACAGCACAGGCTTTAAGAGCACCTATCAATAAATGCGATCTCATGAAACTGAAAAGCTTCTGTAAAGCAAAGGACATTATAGTAAGAACAAAACAACAGCCTACAGATTGGGAAATGATCTTCGCCAACACTATATCTGACAGAGGACTAATATCCAGTATATATAAAGAACTAAAGAAGTTAAACAGCAAAAATCAAGTAATCCAATTTAAAAATGGAGTACAGAGCTAAACAGAGAATTCTCTGTAGAGGAATATCGAATGGCAGAGACACACTTAAAGAAATGCTCAACCTCATTAGCCATCAGGGAAATGCAAATCAAAACAAACCTAAGATTTCATCTTACACCCATCATAATGGCTAAGATCAAAAACTCAAGAGACGACACATGCTGGAAAGGAAGCGGGGAAGGGGGAACCCTCCTCCACTGCTGGTGGGAATGTCAACTTGTATAACCACTCTGCAAAGCAATCTGGTGCTTTCTCAGATAACTAGGTATAGGGCTTCCTCAAGATCAATCTATATCACTCCTAGGCATATTCCCAAAAGTGTCTCAAGCACACAATAAGGACATTTGCTCAGCAATGTTTGTAGCAGCCTTATTTGTAACAGCCAGAGGTGGAAACAGCCCAGATGCCCCTCAGTGGAGGAATGGATGCACAAATTGTAGTATATTTACACAATGGAATATGACTCTGGAAAAAAAAAAACACACCAAGGAAATCATGAAATTTGCAGGTAAATGATGGGATCTGGAAAACTCCATCCTGAGTGAGCAGAAAGATGCACACGGTATATACTCACTTATAGACATATAATATAGGAGAAACCTACTAAAATCTGTACATCTAAAGAAACTAATCAAGAGGGAGGACTCTTGCTAAAATGCTCAATTCCTATCCAGAAAGGCAAAGAGGATGGACATCAGAATAAGGAGGAAAGAGGGATCAAGTCAGGAGCCTGACACAGAGGACCTCTGAAAGGCTCTGCCCTGCAGACTGTCAATGCAGATGCTGACGCTTATGGGCAGCTTTTGGGCAGAATGCAGGAAATCTTAGGAAAGAAGTGGGAAACAGTAAGATCTGGAGAGGACAGGAACTCTACAAGGAGAGCAACAGAACCAAAAATTCTGAGCACAGGGGTCTTTCCTGAGACTGATACTCCAACCAAGGACTATGCATGGACATAACCTAAGTCCCCTGCACAGATGTAGCCCATGGCAATTCAGTATCCAAGTGGGTTCCATTTTAATAGGAACAGGGACAGTCTCTGACATGAACTGATTGGCCTGCTCTTTAATTACCTCCCCCTGAGGGGGAAGCAGCATTACCAGGCCACAGAAGAAGACACTGCAGCCACTCCTGATGAGACTTAATTGAGTAGGATCAGAAGGAAGGAAAAGAAGACCTCTGCTATCAGTGGACTTGGGGAGGGGCATGAATGCAGAGGGTAGAGGAAGGTCAGGATTGGGATGGGAGGAGGGAGGGAACCACAGGGGGGATACAAAGTGAATAAAGTGCAATTAATAAAGAAATACAAATCAAAAGAAATGAAAAAGAAAAAGAGGAGGATAATTTAGCAGGTTGTGTTGATGAATATTGGCAGGCTATCTGAAGACATGTAGGTAAGAGAACCGTGATTTCGAGTCCAGCCTGATCTATGTTTTTGGTATGAAGAGATCTCTCTGTGGTTAAGAGTACTTACTCTTCCAGCATAGGATCCAGGACAAGTTCACACTACCCACATGGAGTCTCGCAACCACTTTTAACTCCAGTTACAACTTCTCCATGCTCCTTCACACATGTGATGCATATACATCCTCTCAAATATATACACACACACATACACATATGCACCTACATATATTTACATATATGCAGTAACTTTTAAATGTTCATAGTTTTATTTGTTTACTATGAAAATTGATAGATTTATTAACAGTCCATGTGAATATTATATAATCTTAATTTAGTCTCAATAAATCAGGTTATGCAAAAAAGCTTAAAACATCAGGACAAGAACTGATTCTGAATATGTATCAAATCCCAGATTAGCTGTGGATTAAATATCATCCAACGATGGTAAGTTGTCAAATCCAGTATCACAGACAAGTTCCCTCCTGAAGAAATGCTGTGCAAATATCCTCTACATTTCCACTATCCCACTGTCTAGCAAATGTACTTTCATATAAGATATACTCCTGAGAGTCTGGAAATAAACTTCATCAGCAATCCATAGTGACTGCAGTTTCACTTATAGCCATAACTCAGTATGAAAACACCTAAGATGGGCTCCAGAGTTAACCATTCAGGGCCAAGATAAACCAAGCCCTGTCTTATGAGATACCAGCAGGACCAAGCCCTACCGATAATGATATGCCTTCCCCATTTTTATACTAAGTAAAAATTAAATTTCATGCAGTTATCCATTCCACCACAGCCTATGTATGTGGTGATAGAAGTTCTATTTTCTTTAGAGTGACATTGAGAAGACACCCACCCACTAGTTCATTATCCATCCCTTTATAGTACTAACCTTAGTGCCATTCATATGAACACTAAGGAGCTGTGCTGGAAGCCTAGAATCTTTTTTTTTTTTTTTTTTGAGGACCCAGATAACAAATGTCTCAATGTCATTTGCTATCGAATGTCTCGATTTTTTTAATTTTTTATTAATTACACTTTATTCATTTTGTATCCCCCCATAAGCCCCTCCCTCCTCCCCTCCCTATCCCACCCTCCCTCCCCTTTCTGCATGCATGCCTAGAATCTTAACTGTCTGTACAGATGCTGGCTCTGGCTCTGTTGACTGTGGGCAGCTGCACAGGCTCCATGGCCAAAGTTTCCTTTTCTGAGAAGATTACACAATGCTTCCTGTGTAACAGCTTCCTCCAAGATTGAAACATTCTATTCTTTAGAGAAATTCCTTAAGCAGGAAGAGAAAGCCCAAAATAGCTTCAGGAAGTCCCTGAAACTGAACAGATTTCCAAGCTTCCTTCTTCCCAAGTTGTAAACAAGCCAAGCTATGGAGAATCACTCTCAGAAAAGAAAAGCTTTCAAACACGTTGAGTCTAGACACAAGTGCCTGGACAAAGCAGAAATCAGCCCTGCTGCCTGGAAGGAGTTTAGACAACAGAGTCCTGTGAAAAGGACACCCTTAACCTGGTGGGCTGCCTGAAGTCTGTACAGTGTGCCCTCTGTTTCTAGCCTTTGCACATTCTTACCTGTGCTGGTGTGGGCTTCGGTGACACAGCTCTCTTCAAATCATTTCTGCTCCTGCAAGTAACTGTTCACCCACAATGCTTTAAATAAACTTAATAAAACTCAGTAGTTCATAGGTAGGACTTTGGTGGTGTCAATTATTGGGGTGTCTTGGGTTCCCTATCTGGAGTAAGTAGATGTGTGTTGCATCTTCTCAAGAAAAATTTGGTTACGCGGCAGTGATCAATCACCCTTTGATCCCCAGCGTAGTGGTTTTCATGAGAAAATTTCTTACTAGGTATGAGTTCACAAAGCAAGCAGGTCTCCACATGTCAGTGCTGATGGTGATGACTGGACTCCCTGAGCAGGGTTTTACAAACAAAAACCTAAAGCATTTCTCAGAAGAGCTTCAAGGCTGGCTGAACACTGCTAACCTGTCAGCAGCTCATCTGCCTGAGAAGCCTCCATGCTAACTCCTGGCTGTTGCAGCTTCTGCGCACCCTCCCCCTCCCTGCTCCTTCAAACACTCACATAAAAGCCAACAGGCTTCTTCGTCAGGGTTCTGACCCCACAGTCCCAGGCAGCTCGTCAGAATTTATTGAACTGTACTTCTCTTCATGGAATAGCTGTGTCTGGTGGTTTCTTGCTGCATCTTCTTATATTTTGTGATAAAACTGGGAGGGACACCTGAGTCCTCCTTTGGGGACCCTGGCCCTTTATGGAAACCAACATTGCTGCCTCAGCCCTCAGGCAGTATGGATCATGTGCCTCTTATATCCATCCTATCCGACTAGATTCTGAGTCCTTATTTCTCACCACTTCCCTCCCACAGGCCGCAGCCTCTCTGCACAGACTGGGGTGAATTTCTTTCTCTCAGAAGTGCCTACTTGGTTTCAGTTTTCTCTCATCAGAAAGTCCTCCTGCATGCCAAGCAGCTTCTTGTGCCCTCTTGGAAACTCATCACTCCATCAGGGATGCCAATCCCTCATGATGAACACATCACTCTTTCAAGGATGCCTATCCCTCATGATGAACCTCGTCCACTTGGTGAGATGCTCTGAAACACCCAAGTTCCCCTTTCCCACCTGCATCCATATGATCTGTAGTCAATTCCTGCCTCTTCATGCATGGCCTCTTCTTGTAGTGGATCTTCTAGTTAGAGCCAGTTCCCAGTGCCTGGACTTAGGAAAGATTTTTCCTAATTGTTTCTTACCAAGGTTTTGTCCTGAAACTGGGTTTCTTTTCTGTCTGCCCTTCTCAGGGTTCCTTTTACTCATTAGCCTGACTCCACCACTTCTCTTTCCTGTCTCCTCAACTGTTTTTCCTCTTGAACTCTGATACTACTAAGCCTTATATATTATTGTTGCTACAATATACTGCATCTCCGTACAAACTTGATAATCAGTCTTAATGGCCAAAATATGACACATTTGATTTACAATTTCTCTTAGATTATAACAGCTTCTGCCAACACACAGACAAGTGATCTGGAATTCCTTTTACTCTAATCTTTCTTGTTCTCCACTCTCATCTCTCCCTCTGATCACTGGGTTCAGTCTTACAGAGATTTAGTGCATTTTTGGCATGGCTAATACTAAAATATTCTCATCACAAGCTGTTACAGTCTCCTAAAAAGCTGATTGTGGAAATGGGATTTGACCTTCCCACCCTAGGCACAAGTGAGCTGGTTTAAAGCTTTCATCTAAAGTCTCCATCCTGCATCAGGGCAGCCCTTTAGTTCTATGACAGAGAGAGGGAGAGGAAAATCACACCCCGCCCATCACACACAGACAGCTTATGCTTGAGAACAGCTAAAAGAGAAAGCTTCCAAAAAATGCTATTATCCCCTTGTTTCATATCCCCTTCCTCTTGTTCTTTGTTTTGTTTAAGTGTCTTTAAATCTTTTGCTAGAAAACTTGTAATCTATGAAATTTGTAGCAAAAGTTAATTTAAATATATATTTAAATATATATATATATATATATATATATATATATATATATATATATTTAATTTGCCATAGCATACCATATGTATAACTTGGACTTAACTCTGGTTTAGGAAAATTGATTTTTTTATTAGACTAAATAGAACATTAGGTCTCTAAAGATATTTTAGATAAGGATAGATTTTTTTGTATGGTTATTTTTGTCCTACAAGCAAAAAATATTCCAAAATAAATGAGGGCAAAACTGTAAACAGCATTTATGAACAATATATGTTTTATGATTAAGAGTTATGAATTTCTAACGTTATAATGGTCTCTTCAGGCTAAGAAAATCTGACTTAAAGACACAATTACTAGGTATTTCCCAACTGTGTTGAGCTTTAGCTAATTGGATAAGCTGAGTCATACAAAAATCCTGTGGTATTTTGTAAAAGAACATTATGAAAGGAGTAGGAAGATGAAGCTACCAGTCTCTCTGTGGACTGTGTTGATGATTTAAAGTTTGTTCTGATCTTCAATTCAAAGTATAAAATTTAAGGCTCATAATTAACAGAGATAAAATTACATAGTCCTAATCTTATAAAAATTACTAACCTGTTAAGGATAATTAAGACCTGCAAATTCATGACCAAATTCTTTAATTCACTCAAAATTGTGTTTCTAGTCATGCTAAGTACAGATGAAAAATTCATCTACAGGGACAAGCTTTAGCCTTCTGCAAATGCTGTCAAAATTAAGCCTGAAACAATAACAAAAAACAAGTAAACCTTGTTTAATGTAAAATAACATTTAAAATCAGGTACTGGATGATGGTCCTTAAATCTTTCAGAGCTCTGCTGATGTGGCTGGTAAGGTGTTTAATGGCAAGGAGGAGCAGGAAAAGGCTTTCCAAGATAGAAATACCCATCGCAGGCAGGAGCCTGAGGCCTCCGTCAGAGACAATGTTGCTCCAGCACTTCCACCAGGGGCCTGGCACACATGTGGCAACACAGGTCACTGGGCAGAATCCTGCCCCTCACCTCATCTGTGGTCAGGATCCTGACCAAACTCTGGAAAGACAGGACCTTGGAAGGTGGCCTGCCTTTTCTGCTTTGCTCTGGGACATCAGCCCCTAACACCACCACCATCATGGTTCCCATGAAGGACGCTGGGAAACTGTCCTGACAGCAGGAAGCTCTGTCATTTTTAATTGCTACAGAGGCTTCTTGGACTGTACTTCCTGCTTAATCTCTGTAGTGAGTGTCAGTGGCAGCCTCCCTAGCCCAGGACTATGAATCTTCTCTTTGGCTCCCCTGGACTCCACCTTCCTCTTTAGGCCTAATTGCTCCATTCATTAGTGGAAAAGGCTAAATTATGCTGTTCTTTTTCATTCACCTCCTTGAACTGCCCTTCTTCCTAGCATTTGAGGACCAGATCTCCCTGGCATCACTTTGGTAGACTCCTGTCCTATTCCCTATCTGTCCGGCCTGCGGAACTAGTTATTGGGTGGGACTCGAGAGGGACCCTTACCTGAAAGGCAAAACGGGCGAGAAAGAAGAATGGGACCAAGCTAAATCTTGTCCGTTTATTGAAAGCCAAGGTACAGAATATAAACGAGGGAAAAGGGGGAAAGGGGGAGGGGGAAGGTGAGCTGGAATTTGCATTGACTCCAGCTCAAAGGTGGGGGCTGTTAGTGGAGCTGTCTGAGGGCTACTATCTTGCAAATTCCCTCAGTAAGCCTTTTCTGCGTTAATCTATTCCTTGAGTCAATGTTTTTCTAAGGGAGAAATCCTTTGACTCCCAGCCCAGGGTTGGTTGGAGGGACTCTCTGTCTCTGACTCAGGGTCAGTCTGAGAGATTTCTCTGGCTCATGGCTCAGGGTCAGTCTGAGATATTTCTCTGGCTCATAGCTCAGGGTCAGTCTTTGGCACCTATCAAAGTGACACCCAACAGACTAGAAAAGGATCTTCACCAACCTTATATCTGACAGAGGACTAATATCCAGGGGTACAGAGCTAAACAGATAATTCTAAATAGAGGAACATCAAATGGCAGAGAAACACTTAAAGAAATGCACCATATGAAATTGAGAATTGTTCTTTCAAGGTCTGTAAAGAATTGTGTTAGTATTTTGATGGAAATTGCATTGAATCTATACATTGTTTTTGGCAGGATGGCCATGTTCACTATGCTAATCCTACCGACCCATGAGCATGGGAGATCTTTCTGTCTTCTGATATTTTCTTCAATTTGTTTCTTCAGAGACTTGAAGTTGTTTTTTTTTTTTTCATACAGGTATTTTTTAAAAATGAAATGCTCAATGTCCTTGTTCATCATGGAAATATAAATTAAAATGACCCTGAGATTTAACCTTATACCCATCAGAATGGCTAAGATCAGAAACTTAAGTGACAACACACGATAGAGAGGATGTGGAGAAAGAGGAATGGTCCTCCATTTCTGGTGGTAGTGTAAACTTGTACAACCACTTAGGAAAATAATCTGGTACTTTTTCAGATAGTTAGAAATAGTGCTACCTCAAGATCCAGCTATACCACTCCTAGGATATTTCCAAAAGGTGCCCAAATATAGAACAAGGAGCTTTGCTCAACCATGTTCAAAGCAACTTTATTTGTAATAGCCAGAATCTGGAAACAACCCAGACGCCCCTCAACTGAAGAATGGATACAGAAATTGTGGTACATTTACACAATGGAATACTACTCAGCAATTAAAAACAAGGATATCATGAAATTTTCAGGCAAATAGTGGGATCTAGAAAAGATCATCCTGAGTGAGGTATCCCAGAAGCAGAAAGACACAGATGGTATATACTCACTTTCAGGTAGATATTAGACATATAATATAACATAAACGTACTAAAATCTATACTCCTAAAGAAGCTGAACAGCAACAAGGAAGACCCTTGGGAAGATACTAAATCCTCATTCAGAAAGACAAACGTAATAGACATCAGAAGGAGGAGAAGACAGGGAACAGGAGAGGAGTGGGCCTCTAAAAGAATCTGAAAGATTGAGGTATTGAAGCAGAGGCTGAGAGTCACAGCCAAACTCTGGGCAGAGTGCAGGGAATATTACAAAAGAAGGGGAAGATAGAAGGCCTGGAGGGGACAAGAGCTCCAAAAGGAAACAAACAGAGCCATAAAAACTGAGCCCTGTTTGGCTATGAGTCTCAGCACCTGCTTTGATATCCTATTGGGCAGTCTTTCAGAGGCCCTCTGTGGTAGGCTCCTGCCCTGTTCCCTGTTTCCTCCCTCTTTGGATTTCCATCCTGTTTGCCTTTTTGAGTGAGGATTGATCATCTTACCCAGGGTCCTCCTTACTTAGATTTTTTTTTTAAGCAGCTCTATTTTTTTAACTTTTATTAGTTACACTTTATTCACTTTGTATGCCTCCATTAGCCCCTCCCTCCTCACCTCCTAAACCCACCTTCCTTCCCCCTAATTCACACATGCCCCTCCCCAAGTCCACTAATAGGAGAGGTCCCCTCTCCTTCCATTTGATCTTAGTCTATCAAATCTCATCAGGAGTGGCAGCATTGGTGTACAGATTTTAGTATGATTATCCTATATTGTATGTCTAATATCCACTTATAAGTGAATATATACCATGTGTTTCTTTCTACTTCTGGGATAGCTGACTCAGGATGATCTTTTCTAGTTCTCACTATTTGCCTGCAAAATCATGATTTTCTTGTTTTTAATTGCTGAGTAGTATTCCATTGTGTAAATGAACCACAATTTCTGTATCCATTCTTCAGTTGAGGGACATCTAGGTTGTTTGCAGATTATGGCTATTATGAATAAAGTGCAGAGTGAAGAAAATCTTATGAAAGTAGGAGGAGATAGAAAGACCTGGAGGGGTCAGACACTCCACAAGGAGAGCAACAGAACCAAAAAATCTGGGCACAGGGTTCTTTTCTGAGACTGATACTCAAACCAAGGACCATGCATGGAGATATCCTAGAACCTCTGCTCAGATATAGCCATTGGCAGCTATATCTGCCAACTGGCTTCCCTAGTAATGGAAACGGGGACTGTCTCTGACATGAATTCAGTAACTGTCTCTTTGATTACCTCCCCTTGAGAGGGGAACAGCCTTACCAGGTCACAGAGGAAGACAATGCAGCCAGTCCTCATGAGACTTGATAGGCTAGGTCAGATGGAAGCGGAGAAAGACCTCCCCTCTCACTGGACTTAGGAAGGGGCATGGGAGAGGATGAGAGAAGGAGGAAGGGTAGTATTAGGAGGGAATCAGGGAGGGAGATACAACTGGGATACAAAGTGAATAAACTGTAATTAATATAAAAAAAAACTGAGCCCTGGGTTCCCTGAAGAGAGTGATACCACAACCAAGGACAATGCATGGAGAAGACCTAAAACCCCAGCTCAGATATAGCCCATAGACTCAGTCTCCAATTGGGTTCCCTAATAAGGGTAGCAGGGACTTTCTCTGGCATGAACTCTGTGGCATGGTCTCTGATCACCTCCCCTTGGGGGATTGCAGCCTTGCCAGGCCACCGACAATACAACCAGTTCTGACAAGACCTGATAGGCTAGGGTCAAATAGAAGAGGAGGAGGACTTCATCTATAAGTGGACTGTGGAAGGGGCAAGGGGGGGGGAAAAGGGAGGGAAGATGGGATTGGGAGGAGATGAGGGAGGGGGCTACAACCAGGATACAAATTGGATGTAATAAATGATAATAATAAAAATAAGAAAAAGAGAAAAAAATCTCATGTAAGCTTCAAAGAGTCATGTCTGGGATCCACATGTCACAGCTGAAATGGACTCCAGATTCCTTGTCTGATAAACACTTCTGTCAGTCAACAAGGCCTCCAAAGCTTAAGCTTTCCTGCCTACTACCAATCCCTGAGGGTGGCCCTTTCCCTCCTCTGGTCCTGGGGCTCCATTTCACCCTCCCAACCAACAGGATAATTCGACAGGATGCCAAGATAAAAATCCTCCTAAGCATCTTAACTTTATCTCTGTCTCTTTTCTGTATCTGTCTCAGCAGACTTCCACCCAGCTGGCAGATACCATCCCGGAATCAGCATTGGTTCTGCAGCTGCTAACAAAACCAGCTCACCTTCCTAGCCCTGTTGGTCCTACAAACTCGAAGGGCTCTTCACTTGCTGACCCTGCAGCAAGGAGGCGCTTGGCTCTTTCTCAATGAATAATGCTGTTACAGTTGTGGCTGTGTAGAAGAGAGGATTAGGAGCCCACAGGAGCTGACATGCTGAATTTTATCCTTGGGAGCATTGTACAATACAAGGCTTTCACTTTGGTCTCCTCTGCACTCTTGAGTAGTGTTTGTTCCTGGTCCTCTGATCTCTCTCCCCTTCCTAGTAATGATTGCCCAAGTGTCTCTTCAGATTTTTTTTTTCAGGGAAGAATTAATGAGCTAACCCAACGCTCAAGGAAACAGATGCTTCTGATGGAATTCCTTCAGCTCTCCCAACATTTCCTGCCAGTCCGAGCCTCAAATTTGGACTAACATTCCATACTTTCTTTTTTTTACTGCCCCCACCTAGCCATAAGTAGACAGAGGACCTCTATTGCCCCTGATCATCAACAGAAGGCTGGAATGGTTTGCCACAAAGCAGGACCCTGAATTGTCAATGCTGATGGCGATGACTCTACCTCCATATGAGCTAAGTTTTAGTAGGAAACAGAAACATAAAACATTTCTCACAAGCCCTTCATGGCTGGCTGAACACTGCTAACCTGTCAGTAGCTCATCTTTCTGAGAAGCTAACCACCTGGATGTTCCAGTTTCTGAGCACTCTCCCTCTCTCCAACCCTTTATGAACCCACATAAAATCAACAGGCTTCTGCCAGTGGTTGCTGTCCTCCAGAGTCCCAAGCAGCTGTCCATTTTTTGTTGTTGTTGTTATTGATTTGTTTATTTTTGGGGTCGTTTGTTTGCTTTTGTTTAATCTTCTCTCCACAGAATGGCTGTGTTCCATTGTTCCTTGTTCATCCTACTTATAGTACTCACAAACCTGCACACTTGGTCCTTCATTGGTGTTGCTCCTTAGGAAACACAAGGAGCCGTTAAAAGGTGCAGCAGTGCAGAGGAAAGTACATCACTGTGGATAGGCTTTGAGGGTCTTTAGACTCCTTGGCTTCCTGTTTGCCTTCTCTGCTCTAAATTTGGTTGAGATGTGAGCTTTCATCACATTGTCCTTGCCACTTGCAGCCACAGTTCCCTGCCATGATGAACCTTTAATCTTCTGCAACTGCAAGTCAGAACAAACACTGCAGTCTATAGCTTGATTTTCATTGTAGAATTTTATTACAATGACAAAAGTGTAACTGACACATCCAGGATTTTTGACATGATACAGACTTTGTAATCATCTGCTACTACCTTTTTTAGGTTGAAAGCATACGATGAACTGAGGGTTTGTTTGTTTGTTTGTTTGTTTGTTTGTTTGTTTGTTTTAATGGGGATTGGTAGAATCCTTGGGGTTTGACAACTTACATGGAAGTTAGCATTGATATTTGCCACTGAGACACCAAACACCCAAGGGTGTTAATCAACATCAGTGATTTTAGTTGCATGTCTCATTTACTCTAAGCCCAGACGTAACACAACACAAACAGAATAATAAGTTGGGCAGGAGACACTTTCAGGGACTTTGCCCATATTTTATTCGTAGCTACTATGTGTTATCAAAGAGCTTGAATACGCAAGGATGCAGGACTAGCAGCCTTCATTCGCCACTATCACCTGTAAATATCAAGATGACTGTCTGTAATGATTAAAACACCTGTCCTGAGCCACACAGTTGACAGCTTTTGCTCGAGAACACAATAATTGCCTTATGTAAACTCCTCCTTTAAAACTAAGTTAAAACCACTCAAAGATTTGTCCAAATAGCACCTAACTGAACTCTAAGATCACTAATAAAGATAAAATGCAGTGCATTTTAAACTTTCATAAATGCATGTGAGCTCCCCTGCCTAAGCTGGGTCACTTGTGTGCTGTGATATGCTGTTTCGGTTTGCTGTGTAATGTTCTGTACATTTTCTGTGTCATGGGAGGAATATGCTGGGTTTTCAGTGGTGTGTTTGTTATTACATGGGTTGTGACGGACAGCTTTGTATACAGAAGAGTTTCATCTTGTGTGGAATGAGTGAGGCTTCACTATGCTCATAACAGCTTTTGCCTGATCCAGGAGCTTCCCAGACACTCCACAGGATAAGTATGCCTGTTACAAGCAGCCTGGGCCACTGGATCTTCTAATAGAAACTGCATCTCCGCTGACAGAATGCTGTGGCGGCCTGTCTGGGTTTGGTTGATGGTCAAAATTAGCCACTTTCTGGCTCAACAGATAAGTCTTCAGGGACATTATACTTACGTGATGAGCTGTCTTCATAATATGATGGGGCCTGAGGAGTGAGCATTTAGTTTGCCTAACAGTTAAGAGGGAATAACATGCTTTGTTGTTTGCTTGCCTGCTTGTTTTTGTTGTTGTTGTTTGGCTTTTGTTTTTGCCATTGAATGACATTTCAGAACCTACTCTTCTGAGTCCCTCCAGAAAGTTTTAGACCTGCTGTCCCACACACTGACAAATTTGCTCTTCTCTAGCACATCTGCATACTATTTCTTTCTTCCTCAGTGGTTAACTAAGCATGTAGAAGGTCCACCTCAATCTGTGCATAAGCAGGGGTTGGAAAGGCTACACAGTGTACTGCAGAAATGCCACTTACTGCTTGCCCTGTGACTGTCCCACTGTCTCTTTCATGTGAAATGCTTCATATTCTTGTAAATATGAAGAAATTACAAGATTGAAAAGACCACATTTGACAGATCGATAATTCACCTTCTTACTATGAAGCTATTGATCTAGAAAAAGCATTCTCACAATTCCTGTCATGAATTGACACTGACCATTGTTACCTGTTTTATACACCGCCATTACACATTAAACAGCCCAAAACTCAAAAAAACTGATGTGTAAGCTTGTGGTGGTCCCCAAACCCACCATATTCCCTGTAAGTAAAAGTACCATACTGCTGAATTAGGAATTGCAAAAGAAAACAGTAATACTTGTCTGTTTTTAATGCATGAAGCTTATTCTTAATACGATATACAGAATTTTGAGAAAGATGTTTGGGGTTTTTGCAAAGTGGCCAAATGCTGGTGTCATGTTTCCACAGGTGTCCAGCAAGTCAGGGAGGTAACTTTTGGCTCAGGGGGTTATAAGGTTTCCATTCCTAGGCTTTCACTGGATTTCGTTTTTTGTTAGTTATCTCACCATGTCAATGCTGAGCAGATTCTGACTTCCCATGAGTTTTTGGTAGCTCTCTTCTCAGCAGCAGTGAGAAGGAGCAGCAGCAGACAGGCCTAGGGAATGGCCAACACTTGCTCTACTATCCTTTCCTATGTTTGTATACAAGGTGAAAATTCTAGTCTCTCTCTCTCTTTCTCTCTCTCTTTAAATCTTATTTGAGTAAGAAAAATGTGAAATATTCTTTCTCCAGAGTGCCTTCCTAAATTCTCAGAACAACTATAGTACAGTTCCTAAAAGGCACTCTTCATGAGAGCGGATGACCTACTACTGGTGGCCAGTGACCAACAGAGAAGGACAAATGCAATGAGAAACTGGCTCCAAAGACCCTGTTCCTCAGCTTCTATATGCATGCTCATTATGGTCAAAAGTAAGCAGTGCATACCTTATTTATTATAGAAAGGAAGACTAAATGAATGAGCCAAGAAGCACCCTTCCCCACCTATCTCACTGAGCATAAAAACAAACAAACACATCCCCATATGGTCTTCACTAACAAGTTGATGGGTGATATTACCCAGTGCCTTTTCTTTAGTTTCCATTTCTACGTTAAAAATCTTTTAAAAAGTGAGATTGAGTAATATTCCATTGTGTAGATGTACCACAATTTCTGTATCCATTCCTCAACTGAGGGGCTTCTGCGTTGTTTCTAGCTTCTGGCTATTACAAACAAAGCTGCTATAAACATGGTTGAGCCAATGTCCTTGTATACTTGTGCATCTTTCAGATATATACCTAGAAGTGGTATAGCTGGGTCTTGAGGAACCGCTATTCCTAATTGTCTGAGAAAGCGCCCGATTGATTTCCAAAGTGGTTGTACAAGTTTACATTCCCACCAGCAATGGAGGAGGGTTACCCTTTCTCCATTCACTTTCTCTCCAGCATGTGTTGTCACTTGAGTTTTTGATCTTAGCCATTCTGATGGAGGTAAGGTGAAATCTCAGGGTCGTTTTGATTTGCATTTCCTTGATGACTAAGGACATTGAACATTTCTTTAAGTGTTTCTTTGCCATTCGATATTGCTCTATTGAGAATTCTCTGTTTAGCTCTGTACCCCATTTATAAATGGGTTAATTGATTTCTTGCTGTTTAACTTCTTGAGTTCTTTATATATTCTGGATATTAGCCCTCTGTCAGACATAGGGTTGGTGAAGATCCTTTCCCAATCTGTAGGCAGTTGTTTTGGTGACAGTGTCCTTTGCTTTACAGAATCTTTTCAGTTTCATGAAGTTCCATTTATTGACTGAGGTACATCTACACAATGGAATATTACTCAGCAATAAAAAACAAGGAAATCATGAAATTTGCAGGTAAATGGTGGGAAATGGAAAAGATCATCCTGAGTGAGGTATCCCAGAAGCAGAAAGACACACATAGTATATACTCACTCATAAGTGGATACTAGACATATAATATAGGATAAACATACTAAAATCTATACACCTTAAGGAGGCTAATCAGAAAGGAGGACTCTGTCTAAGATGCTCAAGCCCCATTTAGAAAGGCAAAGGGAATGGGCATTGGAGGCGGGAGAACACAGAGAACAGGAGATGAGCCTACCACAGAAGGCCTCTAAAAGGCTCTACCCTGGAGGGTATCAAGGCAGATGCTGAGACTCATAACCAAACTTTAGGCAGAGTGCAGGGAATCTCATGAAATAAGTGAGAGATAGTAAGACCTGGAGAGGACAAGAGCTCCACAAGGAGAGCAACAGTTCCAAAAAATCTGGGCACAAGGGTCTTTTCTGAGACTGATACTCCAGCCAAGGATCACTCAGGGAGGTAGCTTGAACTCCCTGCACAGATGTAACCCATGGCAGTTCAGTGTCCAAGTGGGTTCCACAGTAATGGGGACAGGGACTGTCTCTGACAGGAACTGATTGGCCTGCTCTTTGATCACCTCCCCTTGAAGGGCACACAGCCTTACCAGGCCACAGAAGAAGACAATGCAGCCACTCTTGATGAGTCCTGATATACTATGATCAGAGAAAAAGGGAGGGGGACCTCCCTTATCCATGGACTGGGGGAGGGGTACAGGTGGCAAAGAGGGAGGTAGGGTAGAATTGGGAGGGGAGGAGGGAGGGAGCTACAGAGGGAATACAAAGTAAATAAACTGTAATTAATAAAAATAAAACTAAATTTAAAAAAAATGAGACTAAGAACATTAATGAGAAGCATCTCCTTTCTCACAAATGGTAGGAAATTGTGCAGCAGTATGACACAACCCAGAACTTATTCAGTTTTCACAGGATTAAATTCCATTCTTATGAGACATCAAGAGTAATTCTAGCTCTTCCAAGCCCCCTTCTTCATCTGTGTGGTTAAGTAACTGCAGCTTAGGGCTTTGCCCTTTGTCTGTGCAGCTAAGCAAACAAGGTAAATGCACTTGAAAAAAAGCACAGCCTCTAGGACAACTCTTTATCAGTCACATAGAATGAGCTCCAGATAAAACTATTACTGACCTCATCTGCAATTGTTCCTGCAATGACCTGGGAATGTCCAATCAAAAGCAGCAACTCCACAAAGATTACTGCGTTTTATGCAGGATTCACTATACAGATATAAATGAAGAAGTCCTTGGCCACGTTCCTGAACTCTTTTGTCAGTTTGCTCTCTTACTCTAGAGGCTGATTGCATTTCATGTGGCTCAAATACCCAGCTTTCTCAATACCAACTTGATCAGTCTTTACCCTATGACGAGCCCATGCTTAAACATACTAAGGTCAGTTATGGCTCATCTTATTATCATGAATTGCAGCATCGTCCAAGGGATTCACCATGAATAACAAAACTATTCTATTATTTAAAATAAAAATCTAATCACTTAAAAACCATGTCCCAGGAAACAATGGCTATTTTTAATTTTGCCTCTGCTCCTAAGAATCACATTATTGGCAAATCAGTTCTCACATGTCTGACTGGATGAACTGCCTGCAGTCCACATTCACTGCATACTGTGTACTGCAAACATGTATACTGAAGCTTCGTGATCATTCCCGTTGCTGATTAACAAAACTCTGACAAAAGAGTAACAGGTGAGAAAGAGGTGATTTTATCTCACAATTCCAAGTAATAGATCATCACTAGTGGGAGTCATGTCAGCCCAAAGTCAAGAGCAGGAGGCAACCAGTGCAGCCAAGAGCAACACCCACATCCTCGTTAGTGTCCATTTCTCCGTTCTTGACAGTTTAGACTCCAAGCCTGTGGAATGGTACCCTTCACTTTTCATTGGCTCTTTCCACATCAGTTACCTTAGACAGGGCCCCCAGTTATATCCACAGGCCAAGTCCATGTAGACAACCCCTCATTAATATTATGCTCCCAGATGATGCTAGATTGTATCAAGCCAACAACTAAATCTAAGCAGTAAGTTGTGCCAGGATGACACATACTTCTTCTGTAGTATGATTATTTGAGACATGAACAGTGGCTTATCTATCAGAAGGAAATAATGCGTAGTTTTGATTTTATCTACTATTGTTATAGTTAGTGGGTCTTAGAAGTGTAGCCTTTCTAGATTGTCCATTTTATCAGAACAGTTAAAAATAAAGTCAAAGAATATTTGAGCAAAAAAATATTTAAAAAATTTATGTGGCCCTTAAGGAATATACAGTATGTTATCATTTATAATATTGAATGCGTAAAAATATGTCCTATAATTTCTTCTCAATTTCAAATAGGGGCTAAAACATATCTCACTTACAAAATAAGAGGTAATAGGTCATTTATCTTGTTATAAGAATTTTAATGTGATTATTAAATTACGCCTTTTCGCTCTCAAAACCAAAATGCTTTTCATTCTTTTGGTTACTTAACTTTCAAAGGCCAAATTGAAGGCAGAACACAGTTGTCATGTGATTTCATTTCCCAGTGAAGAAAACCACTGTTTCATGGCAATAGCTTCATGGCACAGGAGAGTTTCAGCAAGTGAAAGCTGCAGTTCATTAACAAGGCACATGACCTTGGCCCTAATGGGCTATGGTGTGTCATGCTGAACTCCTAACCTTTTATTCTTTTGTTTTTACTATCTTTCTTTTGGGATAAGTTTCAGGATTCCTCAACTGTTTTTAACATTATTTCTTTTTTTGTTTGGAAATTTCTTAAACTACTCTGAGGTTAAACAAGGAGAAGAAATAAGTTTATCTGAAGGACAAGCAACAACAACAAGAATGAAACTCATATGTGTTATGATGGAAGTATAGATTTATAAACTCTTGTCTCCTATAAGAATGTGTTCCCATTGCATTCCTGAAACCCTGCTAAAATACTCTCATTTGCTAGTCTTCACCATACCAAATTGTACTATATAAATGTGCTTAACTTTTAAAGTATTAACATGGGACATGATGGGGAGTAAATGTTTTCATCCAGTGTGTCTGAGTCTTGCTGGCATTTGAGACTCCTAATTCAAGAAATGGACTTGCTCATGCAATTAAATTACAGCAATTGAGACTTAAACAGATTTCTATTGCCTTTTACCAGCCATGCTCCAGTGCAGTGACGTGGAAGGGGTTTGACCTTTCAAATTATAGCTTCCTGCCATAGGCACAGAACCCTTCTTGACATGGGACTGGGCACACACTGAAGGATAATGAGAATTTCAAATTTCATGCATAACTCATTAGCCACATGGACTCAAAGGTGCTCCTACTGTAGGGGCAGGTACTGACATCGTTTCTCTGAGGAGGAAGATGGAGAGAGAACGAGTTTACACACATGGAAGGTAATGCAGAGTGACATCATGAGCGATGCCAAAGGCCATGCAGTGTATGCCCTGACAAGGCCTCCACTCTGCAGACCCTCACTCTTTTACACAATCTCAACTTACCTTAAATGTTCCTATTGATATAGTTTTCTTCCTCTATGTTCTATTTATTATAATTATTTTAATTTTTACTGTGTATAATCCTCATACATGACAATGTACTCTTTAATAAATTATTTTAGAGCTGTTAATAGCCTATCATACTGTTATGATAGGCTATTATATTTAATAGCCTATATATAATATATATATTATATAATAACATAATATATATGTTATGATAGCCTATCATATTTCATTGGAAATTTAAATTACGGCATCTTCACTAATGTGTCAGTGAATTTAAGAGATGCTAATCTATTCATAGCACCTCAAGTTTGGCCAGGGACTCTTTGTCAACAGAGAAGTGTGCATGTTTTGACTATGTTAGTGATTTTTAGGACAATGTTTGACTCCTAACGCCTCAAATGATAAGGCATCTTTCCTGATCCATGGACTCCCTGCCTTCTACATTCTATCCAATCACCTTGTTTGTCTTTTCCATTTCAATATTTTATTACTTATGCTGTCCAGATTCATTCCATCTGAACAACTGCTGAGTCAAGTACTGACAGATAAGTGACTTTTGCTTTCCATAACTAGGGAGGCATGTGTGTTGTAGCTGAAAGAAAAACAAACAAATAAAAACATAAAAAATGATAAGTTTACCTAAATTGTACTTTTTCATTCATGTATATATTTGTTTATTTAATCACTTTACAGGCTGATCGCAGGCCCCTTCCTCCTCAAGTTCTTCTCAGAGAAGGGAAGCCCTCCCCCACATAGGTCCCAACCCACCCTGGCACCACCAAGTCACAGAAGGACTAAGTGTATTCTCTCCCACTGAGGCCAGACAAGGCAGCCCAGCTATAGGAAAGGCACCCCAAAACAGGCCACAGAATTAGAGACAGCCACTGCTCCAGCTGTTAGAGGACCTGCTCAGTGATGACCAAGCTGTGCATCTGCTACACATTTGTAGGCGGCCTAAGTCCAGCCCACACATGCTCTTTATTGGTGGTTCAGTCTCTCTGATCCCCCATGGAGCCAGGTTAGTTTACTCTGTAGGTCTTTTTGTAGTGTAATTGACATCTCTGGCTCCTTCAATCTTTCCTTCCACACCCAAAACTTACCTGGGCCTATTGTTTGGCTGTTGGTCTCTGCATCTGTTTTCATCAGCTGCTGGATGAAGCCTCTCAGAAGACAGTTATTCCAGGCTCCTGTCTGCAAGCATAGCAGAGCATCATTTATAGTGACAGAGGTTGGCTCCCTCCCACAAGGTGGGTCTCAAATTGGTTTGCCATTCCCTTAATCTCTGCTCCATCTTTATCACTACACTTCTTGTAGGAAAAACAAAAATTGGGGCAAAGGATTATGTATGGGTTGGTGTCCTCCTTCTTCCCCTGGAACTCCTACGTGGCTAGGCTATTGGAGGTGGTCATTTCATGCTTCTAGGCTCCCTGCTCCCAGAAGTCTCAGCGAGGGTCACCCATAGACTCCTGGGAGTCTGTCCTGTCCCAGAGATGGCCACCACTGGTTTTCATTCTCACTTTTGTTTCTCCCTTCAAGGAATCCCCACACCTGATCCCACCTTCATTACTATCCCTTCCCCTTCTTCCACCCATTTCCCTCCTACCATCTACTTCAGATGTCTATTTAATTTCTCCTTCTGCATGAAATTCATGGAACCTCTCCTGGGCCCTCCTTGGGTTTATAGTAGCACGGCTATCCTGTACTTTATGTGTAAATCCACTTATTTCTAAAAATAAAGTGTAATTTATTCACTTTACATCCCAATTGTAGTCACCTCCCTTATCTCCATCTGGACCATCCCTCCCTCCCTCTTCTTCCACATTCCTCTCTCCTAGTCCTCAGAAAGGAGGAGCCTCCTTACCTACCATCTGACCCCAGCATATCAAGTTTCATTAGGACTGCCTGCATCCTCTTCCTCTGTGGACAGGCTAAGCTGCCAAACAAAGGGAAAGTGATCAAAGAGCAGGCACCAGAGTTCCTGTCAGAGACAGCTCCTGTTCCCCTTACTAGCTAAACTGCCTGTAGGCTATATCCGAGAAGGGCGTCTAGGTCCTCTGTATGTATGGTCCTTGGTTGATGCATCAATCTCCCCCAGCTCCCTCTGGGCCTAGATTTGTTGGCTCTTTGATCTCCTTGTGGAGCTCCTGTCCCCTCCTGGTCCTTCTATCTTCCTACTCTTCCATACAACTCCCAGTGCTCTACCCAGAGTTTGGCCATGAGTCTTAGCATTTGCTTTGATCCCCTGCTGAGTGAAGTCTTTCAGAGGACATCTGTTGTAGACTTCCATCGCTCTCTTCAACCACTTCTGGTGTCTGTTCTATTTGTCTTTCTGAACGAGAATTCGGTGTCCTCCCTAGGGTTCTCCTTGTTATTTAGGTCTGTGGATTGTAGTGTGGCTAATATCCACTTAGAAGTGAGTATATACCATGCTTGTCTTTTTGTTTCTGAGTTACTCACCCAGGATGATCTTTTCCAGTTCCATCCATTTGCCTGCAAATTTCATGATTTACTTCTTTTTAATAGCTGAGTAATATGTCATTGTGTAAATGTACCACAATTTCTGTATCCATTCCTCCATTGAGGGATATCTAGGTTGTTTTCAGGTTCTGCTTATACAAATAAAGCTACTATAAACATAGTTGAGCAAATGCCCTTGTTGTATGGTGGAGCATCTTTCGGGTATATGCCCAGGAGTGGTATAGCTGGGTCTTCAGGTAGCACTATTTTTTTTTTAAATAAAAGAAAGCATTTAATTAGGGCTTGCTTACAGCTTCAGAGGGTGAGTTCATGACCATTATAGTCAGGAGCAGACAAGCATGATACTAGAGCAGTAATTGAGCACTTCCATCCCTATCTGCATGATGGAGATACACACAGAGAAAGAGAGAGAGAGGGCTTTTGAAACCTCCAAGTCCATCCCCAGTAACATACCTTCTCCAAACAGCCGTGCCTACTAATCCTCCACAGTTGTATCGAAGTAGTGACAAAAAATTCAAATACACAAGCCAGGGGATCTATTTGCACCACATGGACTTAACAGTGTTGTAAAATTTGTTTTCTCTATTGATACTCCATTTATAATTTTCTTTTTGTTTCTTTTTTATTAGTTACATTTTATTAACTCTGTATCCCAGCTGTATCCTGCTGCCTTATTCCCTCCCAAACCTCCCTCCCTCCCTCATCTCCTCCCTGCCCCTTTCCAAATCCACTGATTGGGGAGGTCCTCCTCCCCTTCCATCTGACCCTGGTTTATCAGGTATCTTCAGGACTGGCTGCATAGTCCTCCTCTGTAGTCTAGCAGAACTGCTCCTCCCTTGGGGAATGAGGATGTCAAAGAGCCTGCCATTGAGTTCCTGTCAGAAATAGTCTCTGTTCCCCTTACTATGGGAAACCAATTTGTTAGTGAGCTGCCATGGGTTTCATCCGAGCAGAGATTCTAGGTTACATCCATACATGGTCCTTGGTGGAGTGTCAGTTTGTAGCAGCTTTATTTGTCGGAGCCAGAACCTGGAAACAACCCAGATGTCCCTCAACAGAGGAATGGATACAGAAATTGTGGTATTTTTACACAATGGAATACTACTCAGCAATCAAAAACGAGGAAATCATGAAATTTGCAGGCAAATGGTGGGATCTAGAAAAGATCATTCTGAGTGAGGTATACCAGCAGAAGAAATACACACATGGTATAACTCACTCATATAGTCCTATAAGATAATGAAATCTATACAGCTAAAGAAGATAAACAAGAAAGAGGACCCGGGTTAAGATGATCAATCCTCACTTAGAAAGACTTAGAAAGGAGGTGCATTGGACGTAAGAGAAAACAAGTAAAAAGACAGGAGCTTACCACAGAGGGCCCCTGAAAGATTCTACCTAGCAGTGTATCAAAGCAGATACTAAGACTCATAGCCAAACCTTCGGCAGAGTGCAGGGAATTATATGAAAGAAGGGGAGTTTGCATGACATGGAAAGAATAGAAGCTCCACAAAGACCAAATATATCTGGGCACAGGGGTCTTATTCTTAACTTTTTGGCAGATGGATTTCCAAATTGGTTGGACAAGTTTGCACTCCCAGCAGCAATACAGGAGTGTTCCCCTTTCTCTGCAGCTTCACCAGCACCTGCTGTTTTTTGAGGTTTTTTGTTTTGTTTTATTTTGTTTTGTTTTTTATCTTAGCCATTCTGATAGGTGTAAGATGGAATATCAGAGTTGTTTTGATTTGCGTTAACCTAATGGCTAAGGATGTTGAGCATCTCTTTAAGTGTTTCTCAGCCATTTGATATTCCTCTGTTGAGAATTCTTTGTTTACCTTTCTAACCCAGTATTTTTTTTTTTTTTGGACAGTGATTACCTTTATTTTTATCATTTTTTTCCAATAGGGAGATTTTTAAACTTATTTTCTTTAATTTATTACAGTTTATTCACTTTGTATCCCAGCTGCAACACCTTCCCTCAGCCCCTCCCAATTTCACCCTACCTCCCTTTTTTCTTCCCATGCCCATCTTCCCCTTCCCTCCCATCTGACCCTAGCCTGTCAGGTCTCCTCAGGACTTGCTGATTGTCTTCCTCTGTGGCCTGGTAAGGCTACACCTCCCCCCCCCTTAGGGGAACTTGATCAAAGAGACAGCCACTGAATTCTTGTCGGAGTCAGCCCCTTTTACTATTATCTTCATGCATGGGTTGGAGTGTTTGTCTCAGAAAAGGCCGCTTTGCCCAGATTTTTTGGTTCTGTTTTCCTCTTTGTGGAGTTCCTGTCCCCTCCAGTTCTTTCATCTCCCTCTTCTTTTATAATATTTCTTGCACTCTGCCAAATGTTTAGCTATGAGTCTCAGCAACTGCTAACCCATTTTTTAATTGGATTATTTGGTTGGTTTGGTGTTGTTGTTTAATTTCTTGTGTTCCTTATATATTCTGGATATTAGTCTTCTTCCAATGTAGGATTGGTGAAGACCTTTTCCCAGTATGTATGTTGTAGTTTTATTCTGTTGACAGTGTCCTTTGCTTTACAGAAGAATCTCAGTTTCTCCCATTTATTAATTGTTGATCTTAGAGCCTGTGCAGTTGGTGTTCTGTTTAGGAAGTTGTCTTCTGTGCCAATGAGTTCAAGGCTGTTCTCCACTTTTTCTTCTAGTAGATTAAGTTTGTCTGATTTTTTATGTTAATTACAGTTTATTCACTTTGTATCACAACTGTAAAACCCTCCCTCATCCCCTTCCAATTCCACCCTCCTTCCCTCATCTCCTCCTATGCTCCTTTACAAGTCCATGGATAGCAGAGGTCCTATTCCCCTTGCATCTGACCCTTGCTTATCTGGTCTCATCAGAACTGGCTGCATTGTCCTCCTCTGTGTCCTGGCAAGGCTGCTCCCCCATCAGGGGGAAGTAGTCAAAGAACTAACCACAGAGTTCATGTCAGAGACAGTCCCTGTTCCCCTTACTAGGAACCCACTTGGATACTGAGCTGCCATGGGTTACATCTGAGCAGGGGTTCTAGGTTATATCCATGAATGGTCCTTGGTTGGAGTATCAGCCTCAGAAAAGACCCCTGTGCCCAGATATTTGGTTCTGTTGCTATGCTTGTGGAGCTCCTGTCCTCTCCAGGTCTTAGTATCTCCCTCTTCTTTTCTAAGATCCCCTGCATTCTGTCCAAAGTTTATGAGTCTCAGTATCTGCTTTGATATAATGCTGGGCAAAATCTTTCAGAGGCCTTCTGTGGTAGGCTCCTGTCCTGTTTCCTGTTTTCTCCTTTTTCCAATGTCCATCCCATTTGCCTTTCTGAGTGAGGATTGATCATCTCACCTAGGGTCCTCCTTCTAGCTCAGCGTCTTTAAGTGTACAGATTTTTGTAGGTTTATCCTACATTATATGTCTAGTAACCATTTATACATGAGTATATACCATGTGTGGCCTTCTGGGATACCTCACTCAGGATGATATTTTTCTACTTCCCACCATTTGCCTGCAAATTTCATGATTTCCTTATTTTTAATTGCTGAGTAGTATTCCATTGTGTAAATGTACCACAGTTTCTGTATCCATGATCCACTTAGACTTTAATACAGGTTGATAAATATAGGTATATTTGCATTTTTCTATAAGAAAACATCCAATTAATACAGCACTATTTCTTCAAGATGCTATCTTTTTCCATTGTGTAGTTTAGGCTCCTTTGTCAAAATTCAAGTGTCTGTAGGTGTGTGGGTTTATTGTTGGGTCTTAGATTCATTTCCATTGATCAACCAGTCTATTTCTGTGCCAGTACCATGCTGTTTTTATTACTGTTGCTCTATAGTACAACTTTCGATCAGGGATGGAAATACCTCCAGGAGATCTTTTATTGCACAGGGTCGTTTTAGCTATTCTGTTTTGTTTTTTTTTTTTTTTTCCATATGAAGTTGAGAATTTTTTCTTTGAGGTATGTAAAGAATTGTGTTGGTATTTTGATGGGAATTGCATTGAATCTATAGACTGCTTTTGGTTGGATAGCCATTTTTACTATGTTAATCCTGCCAATCTATGAACATGGGAGAGCTTTATATTTTCAGATATCTTCTTTAATTTTTTTTGTCAGAGACTTGAAGTTCTTGTCATACAGGTCTTTCACTTGCTTGTTTAGAGTTACACCAAGATACTTTATGTTTTTATTTTGTGTGTGTTTCTGTGTGTGTGGCCATTGTGATGGGTGTTGTTTCCCTAATTTCTTTCTCAGCCCATTGTCTTTTGTATGCAAGAGGTCTAGTGATTTTTTTTGAGTTAATTTTGATTTTGTATCCAACCACTTTGCTGAAAGTGTTTATCAACTGTAGGAATTCCCTGGTAGATATTTTTGGTGTCACTTATGCATACTATCATATCATCAGCAAATGCTGATACTTTGATTACTTGATTTCCAAATTGTATCCCCTTGATTTTCTTCAGTTGTCTTATTGCTCTGACTAGGACTTTCAGTACTATTTTGAATCAATACAGAGAGTCTGGGCAACCTTTTCTTTTCCCTGATTTCAGTGGAAATAAGTTTCTCTCCATTTAGTTTGATGTTGGCTACAGGTTTACTCTTTATTGCCTATACTATGTATATTCTTTTTACAAGGTATGTGCCTTTTATCACTGATCTCTCCAAGTCTTTAAACATGAAAGGGTGTTGGATTTTGTTGAATGTTTTTTCAGTATCAAAGGAGATGGTGATTTTTTTTTCTTTCAGTTGGTTTATATGGTGGAAAACATTGATGGATTTTTGTGTATTGAATCATCCCTGCATGCCTGATATGAAGCTTACTTAGTCATGGAAAATGATATTTTGGATATATTCTTGGATTTGTTTTGCTTATTTTCTTGAGTATTTTAGCATGAATATTTTTAAGAGAAATTGGTCTGAAATTCTCTTTCTTTGTTGGGTTTTTGTGTAGTTTTTGTTTCAAGGTGAGCATTGCCTCATAGAATGAGTTGGGTAACATTCCTTCCATTTCTATTTTGTGTAATAGTTTGAAGAGTATTGGTATTAGCTCTTCTTTGAGGATCTTGTAGAATTCTGTGCTGAAATCATCTGGTCTTGGGCTTTTCTTTTTTTTTTTGGAAGACTTTTGATGACTACTTCTATTTTCTTAGGGAATATAGGACATTTAATTTGTTTCCTGATAGTGATTCAACTTTGGTAAGTGGAATCAATCACGAAAATTGTCTATTTCATTTAGATTCTCAACTTTTATGGTGTATAGGCTTTTGGCGTAAGACCTAATTATTCTTTGGATTTCTTTAGGGTCTGCTGTTATGTCTCCCTTTTTTATTTCTGATTTTGTTGATTTGGAAGTGTCTCTCTGGCTTTTAGTTAGTTTGGCTAAGGGTTTGTCTATCTTGTAAATTTTCTCAATGAACCGGCTCTTGGTTTTGTTGATTTTTTGAATTATTTTCTTTTTGTCAAATTTATTGATTTCAGTCCCAAAGTTGATTATATCCAACTGACTACTCCTTTTGGATACGTCTGCTCCTTTTTTTTTCCCTAAAACTTTCAGGTGTGCCATTAAATTGCTTGTATGAGATGTCTCCAGTCTCTTTATGAAGGCACTTAGTGTTATATACTTTCCTTTTAGCAAAGCTGGTAGTTTCTGGTGCCCACTAGAGTTGTGGGATGGGGGCTTGGGTACAGGAAGAGCCCTTGGCAAGAAGCTGGATGCTCCTGAAGGAGCTCTCCACAGGTATGGTCTCTGACTGACAAGTGGTTCTCAGGGGATTGCCTAAGGTCTTACTCAGATGTATGGTCCTGTGGAATAACTCAGCTACTCAATAGCCCACAGGCACATCCCTCACCACAATAAGTCCCAGAGATAGCTTCCCAGACACTGGCTTATTTTTTGCTGTGAAGTTAATGAGCTGCAGCTGACTTGATGCTGTACTCAGATACTGTGCTTGGTGGGCACAGCCAACTTGGAAAACCAGCGATCCCAGAGGTTTGGTTGGTCACCCTGTGGAGATGAATTAAGCTTCAGAGTAATGTCTGGGTCCCCTCTCTGCTGGAAGAGCCAGATAATAGTGTTTTGGGGCCCACAGTTTGGTCTGAGACAGCAGCAGTGAGCACAGCATGCAGGCTTGTGACTAGATGCTAAAGACTGAGTGCTTGTAGGAACCTGGTCTTATGGTCTGACAATCACTGAAGAAAGACCCCAGACTCAAGTAGTATGCAAAAGAAAGTAGCCTTTATTTTACAGAAATTTACCAGCATTCCAGGGCTAATATTCCTTAGTATGGGGTTTGAAGTGAACATGCAGGCTCAATTTAAAGGCAATTAGGGAGATTTCCAAGGAAGGAGGTAACCTTTCATTTCATTAGTTCACTCAGGAGGTGTGAGGAATTTAGGATTAGCTAAATATTTAGGAACTTTCCAGAGTTGCTAAGGGCTTTTCCTCAGCTTTGCTAAATCACTGTACTTGGCTCAAGCCCTTGTGTTTGTTAACCTTTAAGCTGATTGGCTGCCTGTCATGGAGTCATTTATTGCCAAATGGATTGGGACCTTCTGTGGGTCTCTCAGGGCTTTGGAATTATTAGACCTCTCACTGGGAATTTTTTCCAGGGATCAGCAGTGTGACCTGACATCGGGCCTATTTTTTTTTTCTCACTGTGGGTTCTCATCTCACGAGAAAAACACAAAGGCTGGAGTTTTGGGGCCCACAGTTCGGTCTGTAGGTCTCTGTGCCATCGCTGTTCTCCTGCTGATCACACACAGTGTGGGTAGGCGTCACTGTCTTAGAATCTCCATTATCCACTTACAAGTGAGTACACACCATGTGCTTGTCTTTCTGCATCTGGGATGCCTCACTCAGGATGATGTTTTCCAGGTTCATCCCTTTGCCAGCACATTTCATGATTTCCTTATTTTTAATACCTGTATTCATTGTGTATAAAGTTCATTGTGTAAATGTGCAACAGTTTCTTTATTCATTTTCTTTTTTTATATCTTATAGTATTTATTTGTAGAAAAATTATTTGACATGTTTACCATCACTGACTGTAATTAAACAGTTTCTTTAAACTCATTGAAAGCTTGATATTTGTGTCCAGGCTTACAGTGGCTGAGGCTTCTGTTGGAGATAAGTTTAATGCTTAGGAGAACACTAGAAGTGTATTTTCCAATGTCTTCATAGTGTTGTTAGGTTTTTTTATTTTATTAATTACACTTTATTCACTTTGTATTCCCCCATAAGCTCCTCCCTCCTCCCCTCCTAGTCCCATCTTCTCTCCCTCTTCTTCAGTCATACCCCTCCCCAAGTCCACTGATAGGGGAGGTCCTCCTCTCCTTCCTTCTGATCTTAGTCTATCAGATCTCATCAGGAGTGGCTGCGTTGCCATCTTCTGTGGCCTGGTAATGCCACAGAATCACCTGGTAATCACCTCCCATCAAGGGGAGGTGATCAAAGAGCAGGTCAATCAGTTCATGTCAAAAGCAATCCCTCTTCCCATTACTATGTAACCCACTTGGACACTAAACTTTCATGGGCTACATCTGTGCAGGGGTTCTAGATTATCTCCATGCATGGTACTTGGTTAGAGTATCAGTTTCTGGGAAGACCGCTGTTTTCAAATTTTCTGGTTCTGTTGCTCTCCTTGTGGAGTTCCTTTCCTCTCCAGATCTTACTATTTCCCATTTCTTACATAAGATTCCATGCACTCTGTCCAACAGTTGGCCATAAGTCTCAGCATCTGCTTTGATAGTCTGCAGGACAGAGCCTTCCAGAGGCCCTCTGTGGCAGGTTCCTAGATTGTTTCCTGTTTTCTTCTTCTTCTGATGTCCATCCTCTTTGCCTTTAGGGATGGGGATTGAGCATTTTATTCAAGGTCTTCTCTCTTGATTATTTTCTTTAGTTGTTCAGATTTTAGTAGGTTTATCTTATATGTCTATATGAGTGAGTATATACTGTGTGTGTCTTTCTGCTTCTGAGACAGCTCACTCAGGATGATCCTTTCCAGGTCCCACCATTTACCTGCAAATTTCATGATTTCCTTATTTTTCACTGAGACATTGAGGTTGTTTCTAGTTTCTGGCTGTTACGAATAAAGCTGCTGTGAATATAGTCTTTATGGTATGGTGGAACATCTTTGGGAAATGATTGGGACCTTCCGGGGGTCTCTCAGGGGTTTGGAATTATTATACCAGTGATGGTATAGCTGGGTCCTGAGGTAGAACTATTTCCAATTTTGTGAGAAAGTATCAGATTGATTTTCACAGTGGTTATACAAGTTTGCACTCCCACCAGCAATGGAGGACGGTTTCCCTTTCTCCACATCCTCTGAATCATATGTTGTCAATTGAGTTTTTGATCTTAGCCATTCTGATGGGTGTGAGATGGAATTTTAGAGTCATGTTGGTTTGACTTTTCCTGATTACAACAGACATTGAACATTTCATTACGTACCTCTTAGTCATTAGAGATCCTCTGTTGAAAATTCTCTGTTTGGCTTTGCGTCCCATTTTTTAATTGGGTTATTGGTTTGTTGATATTATTTTCTTGAGTTATGTGAACTAGCATTGTAAAAATAAAACAAAAATATGAAGAAAAGTGGACTTTAAACTTGAAATAATGATAATTTTGAAACACAGTATTTCTACATATATTTAGGATAAGGTGAAAAGTCCAATTACTTCCAAAATTAGATATGTTTAAGCAAAATCTTTGTGATGTGTGCACATGTATATGTATATATTATGAATGGATTTGCATGTGGAAGCTGTGTGTGTGTGTGTGTGTATGTGTGTGTGTGTGTGTGTGTGTGTGCAAATTCACCTGTGTACTTGTGATAGTCAGAGGGGGACATTCCATGTCTAGCTGTCTCACTTTCTTTCTTATTCTTCTGAGACAGAATTAATCACAAAATCCAGATTATGGTAGTGACCAATAAGTCTCAGAAATAGACCTATGCCACCCCCACCCAAACACACTGGGCACAGTCCTGTGAATGGCTGTGTTCATTCACAGGAGTGCAGGAGTCCTAATTCAGGTCCTTATGCCTAAGAAGCAGACATATCTACCCGTGAACTATCTCTATTTCTCTGCCATAGCACTCATGTTGTTAAAAGTTTAACTTGTTTACTTAAGAGTCTTTAATACGTCCACTTCCCTAAGACTACTGTGTTCTCCACAACTTTCAAAGAACCAAGCTCAAGTCAGAATAACCACTTTACCCACATTTGTAACCACTGCGACAATTCATGGTTCTCCATTTCCAGCATAAATGTGTCAAGTGTTTTATTGATATTTCTTATTTCCAGGCATGACTGGGCAGTTCTAGTATGAGAGATGCAGGAAAATCAGTGGTATAATTAATGAGAAACCAACTCATGCCTGAAGATTCATTATAGGTGCTTATAGGTGACTTAGAGCCTAATTTTATGTTCTTCAGTTAGAGTGCACTATTATTCTAACTTTTGTTTCAACACTTTGGGGAGGCATTTTGAAGCACATTGGCACAAGCATTGCTGTGGAGTTAGCTTTAGTGGGGTTGTGTGGTCGCAAAGGCAACAGGAGAAATGTTCTCAGTTACCTAGGTTCAATTGAACTGAGTTCTAAAAGCAAAATTTTACTGAATTGTGCTAGTTAGGTGATTGCAGCCAGGCTCCTTTAGTGTTTGACTTTCCACTACAGTACAATAAAATACTTTTTAGTTATGCCATAAAGCAATCTTATCTTCCATGAGTCTAATGGCCTTGCTCATCATATATCGACTATCACTTATTAAGTTTTATATTCTTTGCTCAAATTTCCTGTACAATGAAAAGATCCAAAGCATAAAGTTTATTTTTTTCTTCACTGACCTGAATGCTAATATATTTCTATCTTCTCCTATCTAAATCTTTCATATGTCATTTATCCATTATCTATTTTTATCTAACTCATATCCACAGTCTATCTGTCTGTCTGTATGTCTGTCTCTTTTTCTGTCATGTATCTATCATGTATTTATATCTATCTATCTATCTATCTATCTATCTATCTATCTATCTATCTATCATCTATCTATCATCTCTGTGTGTCTCTATATCATCTATCATATATTTACTATTTATTTACCCATATATCTATCAATTGTTTATCATCATCAATCTGTGTTCATTATCAATTGTTTCTCTAGATAACTGCAATTCTTTATTAAAGAGGATTTGTCACATCACCTTTGAATTATGAACTGTTCTTTGATAAACCAATGTAAGTGTTTTTATAGATTAGAAAATGCTCTTCGTAGATGATGAGCACAATACCTTTCTAAAGAGATAACCCTTCAAAGAAAAATGAATATTTGATATGAAATTACAAGATCTATATGGCCGTGCAAGCCTAACAACCTGTGTGTTTTATAACAGAATAAAGGAAATATTTCTAGTGTTGTTATTAACTGTAATATCTATTGTGATGATGGTGGTAAGATACTTAGTTTTCTAATAAATATGTAAATTCAGAATCAGTTACTGGATCTGTAGTAACAGTAGGGCTATATAGAACTGATGAGCTAGGTGCGGAGATACACACCTACAGTTCTAGAATCTGGAACTTCTCTTAGGGCTTTATGGCTGTGAATAGACACAATGATTATGGCAACTCTCATAAAGGAAAGCATTCAGGTGGAGTTGGCTTACATGTTCAGAGATTTAGTTTATTATTGCCATGGTGGAATCATGGTGGTGCACAGGCAGGCATGGTGCTGGAGAAAGAGCCAGGAGTTCTACCTCTGGATTCTTAAGCAGCAGGAAGGGAGAGTGGCACTAGGCATGACTTGAGCTTCTCAGTCCCACCCTCTTCCCCTGCCCCAGGACACACATTTTCAACACCTACTTCAGTGAAGCCACACCTCCTAATAATGCCACTCCTATGGGCCTAAGGGGGCCATTTTCATTCAAACCGCCACAGATGTGGAAGCATGAGAATCATGTAAAAGGACACCCTCATTGATAAAGAGCATTGAGAACATTCAGACTGGGCTCTCAGAGACACTGTATCCCAAAATGTAAAATAATAAATTTTTGATGTTAAAATTTATGAGTCAGTTTAGTTATAGAATTTATAATTTTATTTACTAATTGTGCAAACAGATTTAGAAAGCGAGATTCACCATAAGGTGTGCCCTTGATAGAAATGTTGATTGTTGCAAACAATAATCTACATAGTAAAAATTTCATGAGACTAAAGATAAGAAAGACGTATCTACTTTTGTATGAAATGACAGTTGTTAAAAGACATTTGCTGAAAGGTAATAACAACAACAGGAAGAAGAAACATTAGAATTCAAAATAAATTCAAAATAATTATCATTTTTATAATGAAAAATAGGTGCAAGGTCTACATAGATGAAATTGTAGAAATCAAATGTCACTTCAGCTCGGGTGTCAGCTCAGAGTGTGTTCATTGCTGCCATGAAGGGGGCTCATGGACATTTGTTCAATGTTCATATGCCTCAGTGTTTACAAAAGTAACAAGGGGAAGAATTTTAATGTGACACTCACTGAACTCTCTGAAGAAATCCTAGAATCACAGCAAAAGCACAAATAATAAAATTAAACTTACAAATATTCATGCAATTGACAGTTAAAAATCTACTCTTCTAAAAAAATTGTGTACTGATGAATTTAGAGGCAACTGGGTTTTCTTACAAATGTTAAGTTAAAAATTAAGACCTGTTTGGGCATTATAGATGCATTCAAGAATTCCTGAAGTGTAGTTTCATTGATGTAGTGTTGAATCTGATTGACATCCCACACATTTCTGGTAGGCTTGTTCATCATAACTCACTGGGCACGGACTCCTAAGCTGAAAATAACAAACGCTAACCATAGGATATAGCCCAGTAGTAGAGCATTCACCTCCCATGAATAAGTCTGAGAGAAACATAAAAAGGGAAAAAGAGGGAAGGTAGAGGAGGGAAAGAAAGAAAGAGAGAAAGGAATTAAGAAAGGGAGAAAGGGAAGATAAAAAGAGAAATAGAAAAGTTAACAGCATAAAAAAACCTGACGTATTAGGTGTAGAGAAATAGAGACATTAATGTAATTATTGCAATCTGTATCAGAATAAGACAGCCCAAAAACAGGTGAGCCTAAGTTTTTCTTTTCATTGAGAGAATGTGTTCTTCACACATTAAAGGCAACTAGTTCTCAAGAACAAACTCAGTACTAGTCAGCAGCAGTTCACACTGAATTAGCAGAAACCCTGCTCAGCAGGTATTCCAGATAGAACTCAAAACCTATCCAAAAAATGAAAATGTGAACAACTTACCTCCCCTTGAGGGGGAAGCAGCATTACCAGGCCACAGAAGAAGACAATGCAGCCACTCCTGATGAGACCTAATTGACTAGGATCAGAAGAAAGGAAAAGAAGACCTCCCCTATCAGTGGACTTGGGGAGGGTGGAGGAAGGGAGGGATTGGGATGGGAGGAGGGAGGGAACCACAGGGGGGATACAAAGTGAATAAAGTGTAATTAATAAAGAAATAAAAAAGAAAAGGTGAACAACAATGCAAACACTTTAGTGTTTAGAAAGTCTAGTTTCTATTTTGAACAATTTCTTCTTCAACATCAGAAAACTTTCTATTTGCAATAAATAGTGATTAACACAATTAGGTACAATAGACCAAGGTACAGAAAATAAGGCCAGCAATTGTCAGCTCCAAATGGGACCTCTATGTCACACCTCTCCTCTGAAAGCTTAGGAATCACTATAGGATAGAAGATAGAAAGGTTGTAAGATTTGGATACAAGAAAAAAGGTCTTGTTGTCACTGATGAACTTATGAACTCACAGTGGTCTGCCTGCGTGCATAAGACCAGTACAAACCCAAGCCAGACAAAATCCCTGCATGTAGTTGGGGAGGTGAGCATGAAGTCCCACCCACACTTAATCAACTATTGGCAACTGACAGCTACAGGGAAGAGTAACATTCAGTCTTCTTTAAAGTTATGGCCCTTGGTAAAGGGACCACAGTCCCCTAGAAGACCACATAGCTAAAAACATATGAACTTCACAAATTGGAACACAAATGTAGGTGAGGAGAATTAAGTGGGATGGATTTGGGAAATGTTGGGAGAAGGAGATGAATATCAACAAAATACACTGTGCAAAACTCTCAACGAACTAGAGAAAAATAGAAATTCAAAACAAAGTTTAAGGTAGACAAAAAGCAATAGAAAAAATTTCATGATTTCCTTATTTTTCATTGCTGAGTAATATTTCATTGTATAGATGTACCACATTTTCTGCATCCATTCTTCAGTTGAGGGGCATCTGGGCTGTTTCCAGCTTCTGGCTATTACAAATAAAGCTGCTAGAAACATGGTTGAGCAAATGTTCTTTTTTTGTACTTGAGCCTCTTTGGGGTATATGCCTAGGAGTGGTATGGCTGGATCTTGAGGAAGCACTATTCCTAGTTGTCTGAGAAAGCACCAGATTGATTTTTAGAGTGGTTGTACAAGTTTACACTCCCACCAGCAGTGGAGAAGGGTTCCCCTTTCTTCACAACTTCTCCAGCATGTGTTGTCACTTGAGTTTTTGATCTTGGCCATTCTAATGGGTGTAAGGTGAAATCTCAGGGTTGTTTTGATTTACATTTCCCTAATGGCTAATGAGGTTGAGCATTTCTTTAAGTGCTTCTCTGCCATTAGATATTCCTCTACAGAGAATTCTCTGTTTAGCTCTGTTCCCCATTTTTTAAGTGGATTACTTGGTTTGCTGCTTTTCAGCTTCTTTAGTTCTTTATATATACTGGATATGAGTCCTCTGTCAGATAAAGGGTTGGTGATGATTCTTTCCCAATCTGTAGGCAGTTGCTTTGTTTTGATGACTTTGTCCTTTGCTTTACAGAAGCTTTTCAATTTCATGAGGAAATCATGAAATTTGCAGGTAAATGGTGGGACCTGGAAAGGATCATCCTGAGTGAGTTGTCCCAGAAGCAAAAAGACACACACGGTATATACTCACTCATATAAACATACAACATAGAATAAACCCACTAAAATCTGTACATCTAAACATACTAAGCAAAAGAGAGAACCCTAACTAAAATGTTCAATCCCCATCCTGAAAAACAAAGAGGATGGACATCAGAAGAAAAAGAAAACAGGAAACAACCTCGGAACCTGACACAGAGGGAGTCTGAAAGCCTCTGCCATGCAGACTGTGAAAGCAGATGCTGAGCCTGATGGCCAACTGACGGGCAGAGTGAATGGAATTTTATGTAAGAAGTGGGAAATAGTAAGAGCTGGAGAGGACAGGAACTCCACAAGGAGAGCAACAGAACAAGAAAATTTGAACACAGGGAACTTCCCAGAGACTCATACTCCAACCAAGGACTATTCATGGAGATAACCTAGAACCCTGACAATACAGCCACTTCTGATGAGAACTGATAGACTAAGATCAGAAAGAAGGAGAGGAGGACCTCCCCAATCAGTGGACATGGGGAGGGGGATGCATGCAGAAAGGAGGGGGGAGGGTGGGATCGGGAGGGGAGGAGAGAGGGTCTTATAGGGGGATACAAAATGAATAAAGTGTAATTAATAAAAGTTAAATAAAAAAGACAAAATATTTCAACAAAATACATTTTCAAAATATTAACAAACTAGAAAAGATAGGAAATTTACTTGTGAGACATGGTCTTTATTGTGGTAAAGAACTTATATTCAGATTAGTGTTTAACAATTTTTTTATACTTTAACATTTTTATTCATATATACTATGTATCTTGATCATATCTTTCTCTCTAAGTTTCCTTTGCCCTCCATACCCCACATATCTCCCTAAAATTAGAAAAGGAGTAATACCTATCTAACTAACGAAATATATAAATAAATAAAACACAGTACTGAGATAAAAATGATGCACCAGAAATAACATAAAGGATTGTGATACTATTATGAATATTTTATATAATGTTGCATTATTGCTAACAAAGGGTATATTCAGTAAATAAACAGACTAGTAAGTACAAGATAAAGAAGTAGAATGCCTGAACATATTACATCTGGAAAACATAGCCAACCATCAAATATTTCTCACAAAAGCAGAATCTAGAATCTGGGCTATGCCAATGTCTCAGCTTTGGCATGATCCAGGGGAGGGAGACCAGGATTCCTTCTCTAGTGATTTGGGATTGTCTTTATGGGGGCTAATCAGGAAAACGTAAACTGACTACTTTTTTTTTTTTTTCCCTACAGCCAGGTCTTTCAGAGCACACATTTCAAGCTCGGGTAGCAAGTACATTATTATTATTTTTTTACACTTTATTCACTTTGTATCCCCCCCATAAGCCCCTCCCTCCTCCCCTCCTGATCCTACCCTCCCTCCCCCTTCTTCATGCATGCCCTTCCCCAAGTCCACTGATAGGGGAGGTCCTCCTCTCTTTGCTTCTGATCTTAGTCTATCAGATCACATCCGGAGTGGCTGCATTGTCATCTACTGTGGCCTGGTAAGACTGATCTCCCCTCAGGGAGAGGTGATCAAAGAGCAGGTCAATCAGATCAAGATCTGAAGGCTCTGACCACTTCTTTTTAATTTTGGCTTCAAGCCAAAACTGCAAGGTAAACTTTGTCCTGCTTATCTTAGATGACTGATGGTTAGGCCCTGAGTCTATTAACATATTTGTGAATCAGTAAGAAAAAGGAAAGAGGAGAGAAAGTAAGCAATGGGCACTCATGGAAACACATTCAAGAAAAAAGGGTGGATGAAGTTAGAAACTTTAACTTCAACTTTACCAAATTCCCACAAGCTTACGTATGACAATGATGTTGATTTCAGCTACCATCTCTTTTGTGGAAACTGCAGCAACTTCAGGTCTCTGGTTCATAGTATCATCCCATATGTATACATAGACAAACAATTAGACATATAGACCATACATTATACACATATTCAATGGATGAAACAAAAGGATCTCCTTACATAAAGGCAGATAGTTTACATACACTCATGTAATATATGTACAAAAAAATAGACAAATGAACATATTATACATGCAAACACATATCTATACACATGTTTACATATTCACAACTCATGGATGAAACAAATTCCAGCAGGTTTCAACCCAAGTTTATTGTCTCATTACAGCTTTTATACTTTTGAGAAGTATACTCAGAGAAGGAATTACCTCATAGTCAAAAGGGAAATTAATGTCAAAAATAGATGAATTCAAAAATGCAATAGATTGCTTGTTTTAAAACTAAACATTTTTTATCTATGTATCCATTACATAAGCTCATAGTTCAGAATGACAAAGGTTGACAAGGCCTAAAGGTTAACAGGGTCCAAGAAGTTATAAGAATATATGTGTTTTCAATTAAGACTGGCCTGGCTACACATTGTCCATATATCACTTAGTTTATAGCAAGTTCAAGACAATAATTTTATCTGACTTTCATTCCAAGATAAAGAGTAAATTATGAATGACAGTGTTTCATGCCATAAGTTGATAAGGTATAAGGAATTACAATGAAATGGTTTATATTTATTGACATTAAGATTTGTACTTAATTTAGATATTTCTTGGTAGTCTCATTATTTTGTGAGTTCACAGGAAGTTTAAACAAACTTGCCTATATTTATAGTGTATATCAGGATTTGTGGTGCCAACTCAAGTGATAGCTATCTGAAGCCACAAATCTGTCTCAAGCCTGTTTCCTATTGTGGCATTTGTAAGTCCACAAAGGTATTTATTGCAACTATCACCCTCAAAAATTGTTTTGGAAGTTCTGAAACCATTTAACTTCTAAAATTGTTTGACTCAAATCAGGAATTCCAGTAATCAGGAGTTAATTCATCTGTACATTCACACCGTGCCAGATTTTTTGAGAGATAAAGAAGCAATGCAGAAATGACAGGGTGTTAGAGGTTGGAAGCAATTATGAGGTGGATAATGGTTCAGACCTCACAAAATACCAGATCCCTTCCAGAAAGCCCACATGCCTACTGAACTTCCCCAAATCTACAGCTCTTCACATCATGTCAGAGGCTGGAAGCAATTCTTAGAATGCATGACAGTACAGACATTGCAAAATACCGGATCCTTCCAGAAAGTCCATGTGTCTACTCAACTCCTTTAACACAATGGCTCCTGACAGGGATACTTTCTGTATAATTAGAAAACAATTCATGAAGAATAAGCTTTCCAGGAGTAGAGAAGAATGTATTTTTAGGAAGTTGTATGCTGTGATCATTGTTGATACAGACCTATATAAGATGCAGAAGTATGTGGATATAATGGCTGACTAAGTCTGCAAACATCACTGAACAACTTCTCTTCTGAATATTAGACTTTTACCCATTGCCAGATATGACCCTGAGAAATATTTCCTCCTGTTTCTTTTTTCTTTAACTCTTAATTAATCTGAAGGACCAGTGGAATTTAAGCCTTGAGGCAAGGGTAGGTCACATATGCCAACAATCCGTGTTAGTCACAGAAAAAAATGTGAGCATATTGAAGAGATTCATACCAACAAAGAATGAAGGATGAATACAGTCTTATAGGAGTTTTGGCAGGAGTGTGGTTGATAATGATGGAAAGCATAAGTTGACCCTTCTAGGAGAGTGCAAGGCCTGAAATCATCCCTCTTTTGCTCTTTCTCCATAGGTGTGGAATCCAGAAGTTGCTGTTCTTATTCAGAGGCCATAAGTCCTGATGCTCTCTCTTCAATTCCAGGGCACACTCTGGCAATGCAGCTCTGGGTGCTGTTAGATAGGCAGCTCTCCCAGACTGCAGAATTATGTCACTGTTTCTTAGACTCTTTCCACTGAGGCAAGGTGATTCTTCTCAGATTGGCATATACTATTTACTGAAAGATTTTTTTAATATTGATTAAAATACTACACTGAATTATTTTACTTTCCTTTATATGCTTCTTTAATTTTTTTCCTGAAACATATTCCTCCCTCATACACTACATTTTGACCACAATAGCCCTTCTCTTTAGTCTTCCCAGCTCTCCCCATCTTTCCTCTCCCCCAGACCTACTGCACTTCCATTTCTTCTTCAGAAAAGAGCAGGCTTCCAAAAGAAGACAGCCATATGATACAAAAAGACAAGGTACAAAAAGAGAAGGCAAAGCCCTCACAGTGAGGCTGGACGAGGCAACCCAACAGGGGGAAAAGAGTCCCAAGATCATATTTCTGAACACAGTGCCTTAGACTGCCCGGCCATTCTGGCTGAAGAGCATATTTCTAGCAGCTGTTTTCCAGCTTCAATTCTAACACATGATGTATATTTGTAAAGTTTTTTTCTCAATATTAAAATAACAAAGATTTAAATTAAAGCTGCAAACCTCACCTGCTGTTTGTAGATTCCTTTTTGGAGCACTTTTCAGTGTCTAAGTAATAAAATTTAAATAGAAATTCCCAATAAAATGCTTTATTTCTCAATTTGCAGGTATGTTTTTCAAACAGATTTTTTTGTTATTTTTTCCTTTTTATATTTTATGTTTTTTGCCAAATTCTAATAAAAGTGGAGAAATTTTTCTTTAAGTAGAATAGAATCTATTTTATAAACATTTGTTCCAGGAAGCAATAATGACCTACTTCCATCACAAACAAAATCAGCTTTTAACCTTCCATTGTGATGCTTATAATCTATACAAAAAAAGGAGACAGAAAAATAAATCACAACAGGGCCAAACCACCTCCATCTCTCAAAATTAAAATGCTGTGGTAAATGTGCTGAATTCACTCACTTGTTCATTTTTATTTGTTGAGACAAACTGTGAAGCCTGTTGCCACTGGGAACGTTTTTAGGTGGTAAGGACAAAGTCAGTCTCAGTGAGTATTCAAATAACATTTAAAACATGAAGGGTTTTATAGAAAGGATCAACACAATGTTCTTCAATATAAGCAGTATTAATTCCATTTCATATGCTGACTCATTAATGCCCCGAAGAAATTATGTTCTTTGTTGAAATATCTGCGGAAACCTGGGCCAAACCAGCATTTTATCCTTTTGTGTAGATGTTTGCAATTCTCCTGGATGTTATAACAAATTGGTAATATCTAAGTCATGTGTAATTATAGATTTACTTCCTAGAAAGGTAAAAAAAAAAAAATCCAGATCTGCAAAGAAGCATGTCTGTTACTTGTTAGACATTAGCAAGGTCCATATGGATTCAAAGCAGCATCCATCAGAAGCAAACAAGAACCTGCGTGGCAACCATCTCCCTGTCCAAGTATGCTTGCCAACAGCCAGACTGCACACCTAAAACCCGTGCAAGACGGATGCCATCTGCATCGAAATTAAACCCTTCAGGGAGAGCACCAGCTTCCCTGATGTGCTGACATGTAATACAAAGACAACTCACTTGTGTACAGAAGCTGCCAAAAAGGCCAAACTGCACATTATTCTATAACATTTCGCAAAAGGTTATATTTATAGCATTACCCAAACCAGCATCTCAAAGCAAGATTTATCCTTGTAAAAAGGCAATGAGAACAACAAAACTATACTACATATTGAATCCTTTGGTCCTTCAAAGCTTTTTGTTTGTGTCCAAAAATTCTTAGTTGGATTTCATAAATTGTAAGCCTTATATTTTATATGTGCTTAAGTTACATCATTATTCACAAATGCAAATGTAAGCTGCCTATAATTTCTTGTTCTTCGTATAGAGACTTACTACAGAGGCAATTAGGTGAGCCTCACTGAAAATGATTCCATACACACAAATAAAATCATTAACTTGGTAAAAATGCCACATAGAATGCTGTACTACTGAACATTTGACTACTCTGCTGGCAAAAATTATTTTTCTACATATATAGTGAGATGTAATATTCTTTTATATATAAGCCCATTAATATGTATGTGGCCCATTCCTTGTAAAATAAGTATTCAATGTAATTCATCACTATTATAAAGCAATGAACACAGCCTTTTGATCATTGAAAATTGAGCCATTTCTGGGTAGTTTATCATCCTGACTTCCTCCATTAGCTTATATACAACTTAAAAGGAAAGCAGAAAGATGTTTGGGGCTGTTTTTTGTGTGAACTGCATAAGGTTTGCTCTGAATGAGGGCTCATCAATTCTGCTTGAAAAACTAAATTCACAAACAGATAGAGCACATGTATTTGCATAAATTTTGCTGTTTTGTGCCATGGTAAAAGTTTTAGGCACAAAGTATCATATCAGAAGCATTATCCTGTCAGATCTCCTTATGGATCACTATCAGAACATTCTCAAAGAAGCAAAGAAAGAAATACATGGTTTCATCTAAATGACACTGACTGTATAGTTTCTAGACATAGAAGTCAAGCAGAGCCAAGGCTTTATCTTCAAACCTGTGTCTGCTAAGACTGAGTTACATAAACCCATGGTTACAAGGCTGTTTGAAATATGGCCTTGCATATTTTATCACAAAGATAAACAACATACTTAATTTTAATTAAAAAGTATTGAAATTTACCAATCATCTTATATTCCATCTGATAAAACCTCACATGGAAGTTGATGACTTCAGGGTACTGTCTGCTGTTTAGGAGAGTCTTATTGTCTTACATGTAGTTGCTGCACTCTTTTCTAATTTTTCTCTCTTTTTCTGACATCTCAATGTTCAATCCCACATCGTTTGAGTTAAGACTCATAAAACACTACTTCCCCTAAAAAATTTCTTATTGGCATCCTCTGCCTCTGATTTAACCTAGAACAAAATAATTATGAGGATAATAAGGGATAGAAATTAGCAAGTATTAAGGTAAAACAAACAAACAAACATGAACACCTCAATGTTGGTGGTTATGTAAATGATGCAACCACCATGGGAATCACCACAGAGGCCCCTTGAAAAATAAAAATAGAACAAAACTATGACCCATCTATGGCTCTCTTGGGTGCACTTAAGGCTTTTGAGTCATTAAAATACAGAGACATTTGCACATCCATTTTTATAGATGCTCCATTCAGAGGCCAGGAAGCGGAACCAGCAGAGCTCTCTCCCAATTAATGAAAGGATAATATATGCGGTATATCACGCTTTATAACTTTTAACTTTTTGGAATTTTTATTTTATGTGTAGATGTGTCTGCATGTATATCTGTGTGACACAAGCATCCAGTGCCAACAGAGGGCAGAAAAGGAATCAGATACTCTGAATTGGAGGTATAGATGGGTGTGAGCCATCATATGGGTCCTGGGAATTGAACAAGTATTGAACCTCTGGAAAAGTAACCAGTGTTCTTAACTTAAGCAATCTGTCCAGCTCCATACAGCATGAAATTTTATTCAGCTATAATAAAAATAGAAATCATGACATCTGCAAGAATATGTATGCAACTCAAAAGCATTATATTAAGGAAATTAAGAGAGTAAGGGGATGTATATGAGAGGGTCTGAAGGGAGAAAGGGAATGGAAAATTTTGTGTAATTGTGTTATAATTTCAAAAATAAACAAAGAGAAGAAGCCAGACTATAATGGAAAATTACATATTTCCTCTTATATGCCTAACATAGAATATACGTCTGTGTGTGTAGAAATGGAATTATGGGTAGAGAAAGAGATCTTCTTGGAGTTGAGGAGGACAGCGTGTAGTAGCTGACATATAATAAGAGAACAGAAATTTGAATAACTACAGGGAGGAAAGAAACCAGCCAAAGTGAGGGACAGAAGAAGCAAGCAGGGTAGTAACCACTTGAAAGCAAAATATCCTAACACACACGTCAGATGATGCCATCACGGAGCCAGGATTGTATGCTAACCTGTAAGTTAATTTAAAATATAGAGAAAATAAGATTTTAAGTCCTAAATTGTCTGTGTTAATCTATTTCTGAGGCTATGGATTTTTTTTTTTTAATCTGAAATTCTAAACACTTTCCAGTAATATCCATACAGGGCACTGGGCTTGCTTCCTGCACCCCACTGCGAGTTACTCTTGTTCTCCTAACACATGTGTTCAGACTGTCCAACCCAGTGTATCTTTTGTGAGAGGACATGGAAGTAAGCAGTGACCTAACAAGTTCTGAAGTCCTGAGCTTGATTGGTTGCTTCACCACTTTACCTATACGTTACAAAAAAGAACTCTTTGTCCCATGAGATTAGAGACTATTCAGTCTGCACACACAGACATGAATTAGGAAACTATAGTATACACAGGAATACCAGGAAGAGAAGAAAATCCCAGAAAATGGTAGGAAGCTGGGCCATAGACTCTAAGCTGTTCACAGGGCCGGATCTTTTTGGATGCTCCGTTTTGCATTAAAGCCAACCTGGCTGCCGTGGTGCACAATCACCGGGGACAGCGATCACAGGTGTCTTCTCTGTACTGGTCTCTGTGTGCAGTTCATTTCCTTAGGATATGTACACTCACTCTTGATAGCAACATGCAGAGAGGATCGCTATCTCTCAAACTATATTTGGAATCAATGTCAAAGGGTCATCAAATATTTGTAACCAAATAGAAAGAAAATTGTGTCAATCACAGTAAATATTATTTCTTAGTTTGTTTCGTTTTTTTGAGATCAGGTTTCCCTGGCTGTCCTGGAGCTCAGTCTGTAGATCAGGCTGGTCTTGGGCACAGAGATCCGACTGCACCTGCTTCCTTAGTAAAGGTGAGTGCTACCACAACTAGACCACAGTAGGTTTTATTTCAATATGCCTATCCTGAAAGCTGGACAGCTCTCACTCCTCACTGATGATCTGACTTTAACATAGAACTATGTTGACATTACAGCTTTCTTCAGCACTTCTCATCCACCTTCCCTCTTAACCACACTGAAGTTAACCACTTCCAATATGGGCCATTCATTTCTAGTAACTTACAACTAGTTGACTTTTGCTAACGAGCTTGTTCAGACAAATTAGAAAAATGCCCCTCTGATATTCCTTTTAAGCCACTTATTTTATATATTATTTTTTCCTTGAAACCTTTCTTTCAAACATCAAACTACTTTGTTTTCTGTACTTCGACGGATTCAGTTTATAGCATTAAAACGGTATAAGATCAGTCTCCCTAGCTCATGAACAATTTTCACAGATGATCTGTGCTATGTCTAGCCCCACTCATTAAAACAGAGACTTCTGTCTTTCATCTTTTTATTTTACACACAGGGTGCAGGATGGTGTTTTATGTCCTTTGTTGAAGTTAGTCATCAATGTAAACATGAATTCATATGTATTGATTTTAGAAAAACAACATTAAGGACATTATTTTGGGGCTATTATTTTAAAAATATGGGAAAATGAGAAATTCTGACTTCCATTTTAGCGTTGTTAAGGAAGGATTACAGTTTAAAACACCTTTATCTTCTTTAGAGTTCAGTAAACCCTCTTGGCTCACCTCCCTTTTAGGGGAATTCATAACATTTTCCTATTATGTACAAAATTATTAAAATAAATATATTTACACAAAACTGTTCCTTTCTGCAAGAGAAAGAATTTACATGCTTTGTGTAGCTGATGATTATGTTTTAAAAGATTTTCAGTTTTCCAAGGTTTTTTTTAGAATTTGCTTTAAATTCCAAACTGTGTATAAAAGGAAGATACTTTTTATGCATTCCACTGTCAAAGATAAGTTCTATAGAGTCTTTTACTGTTTGACTGAATAATTATTCTAAGCCAAACCACCCATTTAGATTTCAGTAGAAGCTATTTAGATTCTGCATCAAATCCTTACACTTTGTTTTTCATGTTCTTAGTGAACCATTCTTAAATTTGTTGTCACAAGTTAGTTGGTGATACAGGCTCTTTGATGACTTGCTGTCTTCAAATTGGAAATCCATGCAAATGAAGAAAAATGAAATTATCACTGTTTTTGTGCTATTTCATAATTGTAAAAACGTTTTGTTTAATAGCCAGGAATTATTTCAATGGAAAATACATAGGAATAAAATTAGGTAAGGGAAAGTATGAAATTCTATAAAGAAAGTTTATTTTGGAGGGTTGCCTCTAAAGGTGGTGAGTGAATGGAGATTTGAGCCATGACTCTACTTCTCTGTAACCAGCAGCACACCCACACAAAAATGCCTTCCTCCTGAGACCTGAGCTTCTCTTTCCTCCAAGACAGTGAATTTCAGTCATGCCTCTGATGTCCATGAGTATTTCCTGAGCTTTCCATTCCCCACTTTGGCTTTTTAGATACTTTCTATCAGATATGTTTAATTTTTGAAAGTCTATATTATAGCTAATCTTGCAAAAGATTAATATAGAAGCAGCTGTGAAATTCCAACTATCCTCCTGAAGTTCAACCTTAAATAATTTGGAAACATGAAGTGATACAGCATTTATTTTGGGTGGGTGTTGATTGGAGCCTGACTCCTAACCTGAACAATACCAGCCAAGTCAAATACACAATCCACAACAGAAGTGACAGAAGATAAGAGCTGAAGGAAGTGAGGGCATCTCCAGAATCATTGCTCTCCAGGCAAGGCAGGACTTCACAGCAGCCAAAGTCCCCCCATGGGTTGGTGATAAACTCAAGAATTCCTACAGCTAGCTAAGAGTTATTGACAGTTGATGGCTACTGTGAGAGGGACAGTGTCAGTTTCTTTCACAGATGTCACTCCACATGGGCAGCCTGTGTTCAATGGATGGCTCACATCCATGTATATCTAGGCAGCAGTAAGTTGACTCAGGTTTCAAAACATCACATTAAATTAGGATAGAAAAGTGGTGGGTGATGTACAGGAGATATGGAAGAGAAAAGGGTGGAGATGGGTTTAATAAAAACATTTATATGTGGAAACTATATTTAATATCCATTCACACAATGCATACTTATTTTTGAGTGGTTGGAAAATGAAATTTCACCCTTCCAGGCAGGTCATCTCAATCACCTGTGAAAAAAGAAGAAAAGAAAGGAAGAGACAGAGACACAGAGAAAGACAGAGAGACAGAGAGAAAGAGAGAGAGAATGGAAGATCTCACTAGGAAGCAGCCAACACACTGTTGATTTCTCATTAATTATGAGGAGGGATGGAAAGCAAGATTATTTGCTCATGGCTGCATAACTACCTGGATATTTAGTCATTTTTCTGAGTTATTCTAGCAACATCTATCTTTTCCAAGTAACAGATTTCATTATTAGAGAACAGAAGGTCTGTTTCATGTTTGCCCCAATGTGCCACTTTAAAAAAGTGATATTGGATATTAAAAACAGAGGCTTCCAAAGGGCCAATGAAAGAAACAGTATCCTATGCCAAAATACAAAATACAAGAACAAAATTGGACTCCTTCTGTTACCGATTCTCGGGCACCCTCCAGCGAACCCTTTAAGACATGCCTTCTGTTTTAGCAGCTTTGAACATTCAAATTAAGAAGCTGAACCTTCAAAGCAAATATCATCAAATATTACAAAAGCTACTCACAGATTTGTGCCTGGCGGGCTCCAAACTGGAGGAGAGGGATGAGTCTGAACTCAAATTTTCTTTGTTTAGACAAAAGGTGGCAGAACCTCTTCCTGCAAAACATGATTAATTTTCATTTTTTTATTAAATGTTTCCCTATTCTAGCTTCATTTCTGTTGCTCTGACAAATACTATGATGGAAAAGACTTAGGGTAGGATGAGTTTATTTTATTTCACTGTTACAAGTTACAGTCAGTTATTGGTGGGTAGTCAAGACAGTAAAACAGCACCATATCCATGTCAAGAACAGAGAGTAACATACACACCCACACTGCCTATTGCACGTCCTAGTGACCAGCTAATATCTGCATTCTTACACGGCCTAGGGGATGGTGCAGCACAGTAGGCTTGGTCATTTAATCATCGAGAGAATCCCCCACATACCGGCTTGATCTAGACTATTCCTGAATTGAAAATATCATCATGAGATTCTAGATTGCAGTAGGTTTACATGTATACTCACCACACACCCTATTCTCCATATATCTTCATTCTATATTCTTTGACACAAAACATTAAAGTTTAGAAATAAGTGGTTTTTAGATTTTCGTTTGACATATTATCTTTGTACAAGGTTGTCCAGTTCTGATTTAACTGGATTGCTCAGAACCACAAACTCACATCTTGACAAGTGCTTACATTTGATGATGGTCTTATAACAGAAAGTGTTCAAGCCCCTCCTTCAGAAAAACCTATATATTCTAATGTCTTGCTAATCTTTAGTGCACTACACGGAGGTTAAAGATACTTGTCAGGATTAAACAGTAAAGATGTGTCATGCAGTAAAGTCTGACCTGCTCAACATTTGAGATTCGCATAGCTGTGCAGTGCAAGAGCAGCTCCCACCACCCCATGAAAGCCAGGTATTCATTCTTCAGAACTTTTGTCACCGACTGTGGCTGTGCAGAGTTGGTCAGTGTGGAAATATTCATACCACAGAACTGAGTGAGTGATATAAAACTACCTCAATCACACACAGTGAGGTTTGTTAGATATTTATAGTACAATGTCATATATTAGGGCAAAGTTATCATTTTTATTTTATACTAGAATCAAATAATGCGCATGATATCACCTCAAAAATAAAATTGTAAAAACCATATCAAAGAGAGAAAAATTTAGTACTTTCTTCTCAAACCATATGCTCAATCTTTTTCTCTCTTTAAATTTTTGCTTCATTTCCTTAACTCAATAGAGTTCTATAAAGAAATTTTAGTTTTGGTTGAAATAACATACCTTCTTTTATACTTCTTTTATACTTTAAATTTAAAAAAAAATGGCATCTTAGTTGTTTCAGTCTCTAGGAAGTCTCTCTTTCCAGCTCTAAGTCCTCAAGTCGGAGCTGATGGTTGTCATATGTCCTCACCTTTGTGTTGCACTATTCAGCCCCCTGGACTGGAGGCGATTCTCACCATCTCAAAGCAGAGAAGTGTGACTGCTCACAGGGGGCCTTGAGTTTCAGCTCACTAGTGTCTCCTAGCGGAAGGCAGGACCACAGGACCCACATTGTCATAAAGTCATGCTTCCCAACCCCAAGGGCATATAAATTTTCACAGTTTCTGAGGACGGGCATGGGTCTCATTAGCAGGGAAACCATCCTTAGTCACACAGGCTTCTCTCAATAATGCCACTAATCTTACAGTTGTGCCAGGCAGAATCCAGGTGCAGTGTCTTTGGTGTGTCACTGCCTTCTCTGTCTGCAAGTGAGTGACACAGACTTCCCTGGGGAAGTCAGGCATTCCTCTCCTCCTATAATGAACACATGCCAAGAGTTCTATTAAACACCACACATCTTTGATCAATAGACTTCTCATGATAGTGGGTGTGATTGTATCTACATTACACGTAAAAGTGCTCAAGGCATTATTCTTGGTTCCAATTTGCTCAACCATGTTTGTATCAACTTTATTCGTGATCTCAAGAACCTAGAAACAACCCAGATGTCCCCAACTGATGAATGGATACAGAAATTGTGTACATTTATACAATGGAATACTACTCAGCAATTAAAAACAAGGAAATAATGAAATTTGCAGGCAAATGGTGGGAACTAGAAAAGATCATCCTGAGTAAGGTATCCGAGAAGCAGAAAGACACACATGGTATATACTCACTTATAAGTGGGTACTAGACATATAATATAGGATAAACATACTAAAATCTGTATACCTAAAGAAGCTAATTGAGAAGGAGGACCCTGGGTAAAATGAACAATCCTCACTCAGAAAGGCAAACAGAACAGAAACTGGAAGAGGGAGAAAACAGGAATCAGGACAGGAGCCTACCACAGAGGACCTCTGAAAGACTCCACCCAGCAGGGTATCAAAGCAGATGCTGAGGTTCACAACCAAACTTTGGGCAGAGTGCAGGGAATCTTATGAAAGAAGGGGGAGATAGAAAGATCTGGAGGGAACAGGAACTCCACGAGGAGAGCAACAGAACCAAAATTCTGGGCACAGGAGACTTTTCTGAGACTGATATTATAACCAAGGACCATGCATGGATATAACCTAGAACCCATGGCAGCTCAGTCTTCAAGTGAGTACCCTAGTAAGGGGAACAGGGGCTGTCTCTGACATGAACTTATTGGCTGGCTCTTTGGTCACCTCCCCTGAAGGGGGAGCAGCCTTACCAGGCCACAGAGGAGGACAATGCAGATAGTCCTGATGAGACCTGATAGGCTATGGTCAGATGGAAGGGGAAAAAGACCTCCCCTATCAGTGGACTTAGAGAGGGACATGGGAGAAGATGAGGGAGGGAGGATGGGATTGGGAGGAGGGAAATAGGGAAGGAGCTACAGCTGGGATACAAAATGAAGAAACTATAATTAACATAAAAAAGAAAAAAAATAAAAAAAGATTCTTATTTCCAATGTCACAGAGTTTATCTAGAATTTTCAAATTTGTCATTAAAATAAAACTTCCTGTATTTATAAAAATACACTGATCTTCACACAAAGGCAGTGAAAATCTTCATCTATCTCAGTCACTGTTCTACAGCTATGTAGACAGAGCATGAGAAGGCAACTCTTATAAAAAAAGAAGCATTTAATTGGGGCTTGCTCAAACTTTCTGAGGGTTAGTCCATTATCATCATGGTAGCATGCACATAGCCACAGAAATAGTATCTGATATATAACCTGATCTATGGGCAAAGAGAGGAAGACTCAGACTTGGAACCAGCTTTTGAAACTTCAGAGTCCTTGCCCCATGACATACTACTACTTTCAACAATTCCACACCTTGTCTTTTTCAAATAGTCATATTCCTGATGATTAATTTTAAAATATATGCACCTGTGGAGCCCAGAGTACAGATTGTGATGTTTTGAATAAAAATGGTACCCATAGGCTCATATATTTGAATGCTTAATCATCAGGGAGGGAGATTATTGTGGATGGATTAGGAGGTGTGGCCTTGTTGGTGGAGGCATCTGAAACTGTAAGCTAGTGCCCAATTACATGCTTTTTTGTAACACTGTCGCCCTGTCTTCAGAAATACAGCAGTGATGAAGACACCATCCTATGCTCTGTAGCCTAATCAAGCCTGATATGACAAACAGTAGACCGAGTTCTACAGTCTGCTCACTACATGTGTAAACAGAGTCAGCTAGAGTGGGAAGGCAGACATTTCAGCTCAGAACTGTTGTGTTGTTTGTTCTTGTTTTAGCAAGAAGAGAAATGTGTCCAACTTTGCACTCTGAGCACAACTCATGGAATTAGGTTTTGTAGGTGAATCTATTGCCATCTATACACATGGGCAATCATAAAATGTCACCACCTCTATAAGACTCAGCTAGAAAAGAAATTTGTAAATGGCAGATATAAATATAGTTGACTCCTTCATTGCTTTAAAAAAAGAAGTGTATGTAAGATGCCAATAACAATAAGACATTTTGGTGGATTCAGAGTTGGATAATAAATGGTATAGTACTTTTTCTCTGAAAAATATAGTTAGCTTCTTGAAATACACACATGCGAATAGTTAACCGTAATATACCTCATACGCAGGTGATCACTTCAGGGATATACATCTTACAGACCTTTTAAAGATTTAATAAAATAATTTGTTAATTCAGATTATCTGTGTCTACTTCTGACAAACTAACCACTCTATGTAATTCCATAGTCCATTTTAAGCCTTCTTCCATCTTTCTCTATGTCGTAACTTCCTGTAGTTTTGTGACACTTGGTCAGTTTATACATTGTGTGGAATGCCATCTAACCTCTCCTCACCACAGTAACATTTTGCTCATCAATCTTCTGTGAGCTGATTTATTAGAAGTCATCTTTATGTATTTACTTAATTCCTAAGAAACAGAAAAACTATATATGAAAAATAGACACACCAGAGGAAATTCATAGACAGATAATATTTTGTTGACTAGTAGTTGTGCACATTCTATTTTTGGCACATTTTGTACTCAGAAGGAAAGGGCACCTGCTTCTGAGACTGACAATTAAATTTGACTTTGAATTCTAGGATCTTGAGGTAGAAAAAAAATCATCTCTTTCATGTTGTCCAAGCATTATGGCACAAGTACAGACACTCATATAACCACAATTAAGAATGAATAAATATAATAAAAGTCATGTTATTATCTATTATGAAACTATTAAAAAACATTAATGAAAGATATTCAAAATCCTATGGGGAGTTGAAAGGAGAGAAACCTACTAAGTCTGAGAGTGTGATCTAAGAAACGTCACTCTATTGAATGAAGCCAGTGTGGTAAATATTCTTGTTTTCAGAGTTTGTTATATATCTGCTACAGCTACTGGATATCTGTCTTCATAGAAACCAGGCATTTTAATTAAACTATGGATGATTTATATGATTAGCAATGTAGATCTGTATCACATATGCTGCTGTCTGAACAGTTGTTGAGATGCTGTAAGAACATGGCTGCACAGTACAGTGTTCCAGTCCCTGTATGGTTTCCTTAAGCAGCACATCATTCGGGATAGACAGTGCAGAGACACTGTTAGAATCAAGCATGGGGCTTAGTATGCAATGCTCAGACATGTTTCTGTTGGGTAGCTTTTGCAGAACCTTTAACTAGCTTTTGGTAGAGAATTCACATGGATACTTTGTTTTGTGCTTATTGACCAATGCTCAGAGCAACCAGGTGTTTCAGAGGATCAAACACATTCAATTAAATTATTTTAAAATGTAAAATTGCTATTTCCATTAAATGCATTTAGCAACTAACACAATTTTATTTTTCAGTGCATGCATTTAATTTTAATCATTTAATTATTTCCCAGTTTTACTGATATACAATTGATAAAGTTTACAAATGATTGCATTGACTTAGAATGATATACTTGATATGAGTATGAAATGTTAAATGATTCAAGTTTGCTAATGGATGCAATATAAAAAGATAAAATAAAACATGAGAAAAATGAATGCTTTGTTCTTTCTGATGAAAAATATTAAACAAACTTCTTATAGTCCAAAGTGAACCCAGAATCTATCATTCACTTCCCTTTTCTTTATTATAGATTCTTAAAATCCTGTGTTCCTAAGATTGGCATAGCAGTTTGGTGTCCCATATATATCCAATTGGAAACATGATTTTGCCTACAAAAATGATAGAAGATACAGATCATTTTGAGCTCGGTCTCTTGACAGTAGAGAATATTGTGATTCCTTTAGCTTCTGGCATGGATAGCTTTAAATGTGCTGCTTCCAGTCTTTTGGTATCTGCTGTCCATGAAGGTTTTCTCATTATTTGTAAATTGCACACAAAAGACAATTTGTGCAAAATATTTGACAAATATATATCTGCCTCATCTTGTTTTATAGACAACCTTGCATGTGCAAGTGTTTTATGTTCCTTTTGTTTTTATTTCACAGCTAGTGGTTTTTTTTTAAAATGTCAGTGTTTTGGAAGCCATCTCCGGGAATGGAATTCCCTGATGAACTTAATTGAGGCATTTGTCTGATAACAGTAATTCACCTTTCTTAGCCACATGTTTTTACTTCCTGTAAGGTTTTTGGCTTGAATAAAGACAGTCTAAATCCCAGTTTAAATATATACTGAAGTAGATTTTTTAGGAAATATGCTCTTTTTTCTGATACAAAGTAATGTTTCTTATGAACTGCAGTGAATTCAGGTTATAATTAATGTTCTCCACCACTTCAAACAATTTCTCAATCAAAGGTTATCCATTTCATCCTTTCTGAGTTCTCTGCAGGCTTTGCCTTCCATTTGCTGCCTATCGCTGTCACCATAAGAACTGTCTAATATTCTGCCAACTGTTTTAATACAAAAGTAGCATTTTGAATTGTGAAAAGCATGAGTAAAACTGACATTAAGCACAGTTTGTCTTTATTAGAACACTGTGCTTTTTCCCAGCATGGGTAATTTCTGATACATGCATAAAATGAAGTCAGTCTCACTGGCTGGATTTTACCTTAGAACATTATGTGTCATTTTCTTTACTGTCCCCACGCCTTCCATCAGAGGATATCAGACATGAGTGGGAGGGCATGCATGCAGAAATTGCATCATTTTTCAGTATTATGAAGAAGAGAAACTTCTATTTACATACCAGTTTTTAATTTATATCTAAGAGAATTGTATACTCAGAGTTCAGTTTTTAAAAATTATTGAAATTAAATTTCCTAACATATTTTTTCATTTATTCTTTTACAGTTTTGTGCATGTGTACAATTAATTTTTGTTGTTTTACCCTATTATCCTCTGTCATGTATCAATCTTTCTCACTGACGTTTTTCTTTCTTCTTAGGCAATCCCCCAACTACTTTCTTATCTTAATTTGTCTATGACCCACTGCATTTCGTTAAGATAGATTGAACATCTGCATACTTTCAAATTAGTAAGAATTCATAACTATAAACACTTAAGTTATTCGTTTTTTGAAACGCACAAAACTAAATAATCAGTCATTGCTTGTGTTTTATTGGACAGTCATGGGACTTCAAGCAGGTTTGAGTTATGAACTATTTCATCAACATATAAGAGAAATGAACGAAACACATAGCTTAGTTTTCTAACTTTTCAAATTAAGAGGGAAGAAAAATGTTGCTAGTCAGTCTTTAAAGGTATCTTAGGTTGAGCTTCTATATTTTTTTTTCAAGTCTGCATGCAGGAGATTGCACAAATACAACATTAAAGTTGGCATCATATTTTGATCATGAATGAAATCAAAATCCCAGAAAACATGGCTTGTTTAATGAAAAGCCACAGGTTGCCTCCCTATTAGTTTATGGTCATTAAGGCTCCCGAGGCACAAAAATACTACAAGGTATGAGTATTGCTGGTGATTGACGATGTAGCTAGATATAATCACTTGATTATAGGACCTCAAGAAATTTATCTCTGACCAAAAACCTCTCGCAGATTGCCTATATTCATGGTGCTGGAAGAAGCTGTGCAGGACCCTGGGACATGAAATCTTTCAATGATTATACACAGCACTAGATCTGTTGTGCCATAATACTGACCCACAGAGTTAGATATGCCTACCAGTGTACTGGTGGCAAGAATGTTATCGTATCACTAACCCCTCTCATGATTGGCTGTGAGTCACTCAAAGGAGAGACCAATGTAAACATGGCCTAATGCAATAGCTAGAGAAATCAAAGACTCTGGGTGAGAACCTATGGTTTTTGTAAATGGTCATGACTGAAGTAACTTTTAAATATTTTTGTTTATACCCATACATTTTTTTTTTGCTGCTCTCCGCCTTGGTCAGAGAAACTTCTTATTGCAGATTGTTGTCCTTTATACAGAGGCCCATAACTGTTCAAAGTGTGGAAAATTAGTGACTAAACTCTCAGCCATGAAGAACACACCCATGAGCTTGAGGCCAGCTTTCCAGGAAAACAACTAAGAATAGTAGAAGAGCTTGGAGGTTGGACGGCTGCTGTGCCACGCTGGATTTGTACCTGACTCAGCTGCTGAACACATGTGCTCTTGATAGCTGTGGTCACCTACACAAGACCCACACCAGATTAAACTAGTTTAATTAATTATTAATTAATAAATAGATTAAATAGATTAATTCTAGTTTGAAGGAAGGAGCAGTTCCAAAGACTGCAATCCTAGCTGAAGGGCTGTTGCTGGTTGATGAGTTCTTGGAGAGAGAATCAATTCTGAAGGGAAGGCTAGCCACATGCTCAAGTGGATGGCACCACAACCACCCACATATGGCAGCATTATTGGGAAAAAAGAGAATATGCAGTTAAGATGAAGAAGTGTTGGGGGAGTCTGAGGAGATTTGAAGGGAGAGAACCAGGGGTGGATATGACCAAGACACAGTGCATAAATTTTTACTCCCTGAATTCTCAGTGGAACAGTTTTCTCAAGAAATTGCATGAAATTTTCAAATAATAAAAATGTATTAGAAATTTAAAAATTAATAAACTCCAAAATCACATAGAATTTTTTTAATCTAAGGGAAAATTTCACAAATTAGTTGTATATGAATATTTTTACAAAGGTTAGATGCAATGTTGTCCTCCTATTCCAGTGAATTAAGTAGTTGATTGTTTTTTAACCAAAACTAGTGTCTGGTCTTTCAAGTAAAGGTGCATTAAATATAGTTAAAGCAGTGTCTTGATCATCAATTTTTACTCCCTAAATTCTCACTGGAGCAATTTTCTCAAGCAATTGGTTTTCATGGCTGTTGTGAGATGTGGTGGTGAGCCCAGTTATAATTTTCGTAGTTTTTTTTTTTTTTTTTTTGCACACAAGACAAGAGTAACTGACTCTGCTTGTGTGTGATGATATATTCTCTATCTCTGATTCTGTTATCGTCATTTTCTGATGGTTTATTTTGTAAAGAAGGCCAAGTGCAGCTGTCTGGACTGTGAATTACAGCATAGAGACTTCGTTTTGAGTGAAAATATATCTAATAAAGACAGGGGAGGTTTCGTGAGCTCTCCATTTGAGCTACTTTGCCCAGGCAGAGGCTTTATTGATCATCCACTGTGGTTATGTGATATTCTTTTCAGACAGTCGCTTTATTATAGCAATGAAACAGGTATATAGTGCTTTTTTTAAACCTGTTTCAAGAAGACCAGGATTAATTCATTATGACTTTTATCTCATCCAGCCAAAAGCTTTATACTAACTTATCCTTTTCATAGTTCCTAGAAAAAGAAATTATCAAATGAAATTATTATGGAAATAAATGGTATTATTAAATTTCAGCTTAATTTGGAGATACAGTAAAATTAACCATTTTCAGCTCCAAAGCTGTCATTAACTGACAGCTGGTCATTTCAATCATTTTCATCTTAAGGATATATTCGTGATTAATATCTATACAGAGGTAAATATTATTCATAAAGAAATAACAAACAGCGATGTGTTGCTTGTAAAGGGCTTATCTGAGAAACAGGTGGTCAGGCTCCTGCATCATAAGTGACATTTCTGTGAACACATGTCTATTCCCCAGACTCAAAGCATACACTGTCATCAGGAGATTCCGTGTTTTACGCCCGTCATCATGTATAGAGGTGGTAACACCAATGTGTTACACATGAATGTGGTGTATGACCTCTATACAAGTATATATTAAACTCTCTAAATATCATAACTGCCATATCTTTACATCTACAATCTGATTTACAATATCAAGATCAACCTTTTCTTACTAGGACTGTTTTCTCTTAGGGTGTAGTCTTTTTTTTTGTCCAGGGTTTGTATCTGATAAATTCCTGAGTGTTAGAGATGTGTCAAGTAATGTGGATTTCTTTCCTTCACAACTTCATGATGTAATTCTAGCTTAGTCTCAAGCATGCTCAGTCTTTCTAAAGGCCTTTCCAATGGATGATCTAGTGACAGAGACTATCGCAAAGCATTATGTTTGAGATAATTATCAAGGTTTCTGACAGTGCGCAACCCTCTGCTTCTGGGATAGCTCACTCAGGAAGATACTCACTCATATAGACATATAATATAGGAAAAACCGGAGGGGCCAAGATGGCGGCACCAGGAGAACACCGTGTCTGAGAAGCGGAACACACTCCGTGCAGCGACCAGGAGACTGAACTCTGGGCCCTAAAACAACAGCATCCGTGTTTCCCAGGTGAGGGGAGGCTCCCATGGCATGGGAATCGGTCGGGTCCACTCTCGGCTGCCCAGACAGAACCCGAAAGAGAACCCGGCAACGCGGGTTTTGGGTCTCTGGGCTGGTGCCGCAAGCCTGCTTGTCATGATCAATTTCCCAGGCTGATTGGTGGGCACAAGGGTCCTGAGACTGGGAGTCCCAGTCGCAAAAAAAACCCACAGGGAAGGAAAGTTGCCAGACTGCTCACAGGTCACCTAGTCTTTCCCTGGAAGGTCTCTCTGACCACGGCGGGTACCTGCCGCCATCACAACTGAGCTCCCGCCACGGGCGGATAGCAGCTGCATGCCCAGCTCAAAATCCCTACTCCCTCTTCGGAGGAGGCAGGAGGCATCCAGCAGAATCTGCCACAGACCACATTGTCTGTACCCCAGCCCGAGATCGGGGCTGAGAAAACCCAATCCTTTCGGGCACTCCCCCAAACGCCGCCATCACCCTGCCACTGCCATCACCCTGCCGCAGCGGAGCAGAAGGATAAAGAGGCACACAGCAGCTTCACAGTGCCGGAACTCCAGTGCTGCCTGCCGCTCCTAGCAAACAAACTACAGCTCGGGATTTGGGACTGTGGTCATCCTATGCGTCCTGAGATTCTCCTGGGTCCAGTGCAATAAGGTCTAGCAGCAAGTTCTATCACCGGCGCCCCCCCCCCCCCCCCGCAGAGCAACGACACTGGCTCAGGGCTCAGGATCCCACTGAGAAGCCCCAGCCCCTGCTGGCACTCCCCTGAGAGCACCTCCATAAGCTCGCCCTAGCAGAGGAGAAGGTCAGAGGGGAAGGACAGAGAGGCAGCCTGCCAAGGACACAGCACCCTCTGCCCCTAGCAGAGAAACCCAAGCTCTGGATCTGAGGACACTCAACCCTACCCGGTACTCTCTTGGGATCAGCAAACATAGATTCTACTGCTAGGCTGCTTCTGGCAGAGAGATCTGGGCCCTGGATCTGGGATTGAGTAGACTCACCCTAACTCTTTCCCGCGCCACCCAGGGACCAGTCAACACAACCCCTCCTGGCAGAGGGAAAGAACAAAGAGGCAGCACACAGGAAAGGTGGACACCGAGTCCTGCGGCCACAGTGTCACAGAGCTGACTGTTACCCTACCCTTGCACTTCTGCAGCAGGACCAAAACTGAGAGTAGTGAGCAAGGGGAACCCCTGTGCATTCCAACTGGTCCTGCAAGAGAGTGAGTGAGCCTTCTAGGGAGAGATTGCCCCAGAACCAGGGCCTCTCCACAGAAGCAACCAGACGAGATCCTGCCACCCACACTCCTAGTGTGGGCATCAGAGGGATTCTTGGGATAGCGACATTGAAGCCTCTGCCTTGCAGGTCCACCAGGGTAATCCAGGAAAACAATCCCTGGATCTCAGTCAGAACTGCGGAATAGTGGCTTGGAGGCCACTGCAGTAGTCAGAGAATCTGCACATGCACACTGCGCCCGCTAGAAGCACATGCGAATAGTGCCAGTGTCACATTCTTTACTTAGGCAAAACTGAAAACACAGTGCACACTCCCAAAGCAGTGAACCTCTCCCATCTTCCTGAAAAAACAGTCCAGAAAACAGAAAGAGAGGATCATAGCCCAAACTACAATCTCGAGGAACAACCAGTGAGGATTATAAATAACCAGATGGCTAGAGGCAGACGTAAGAACACTCCCAATAAAAATCAGGACATAATGATCTCACCAGCAACCCCACAAAAAAATGGACACTTCAATTCACTAGATATACAAGAAAACGACCTCAAAACTATGTTTCTCCAGCTATTAGAGGCCCATAGAGATGAAATGAACAAAGCCCTCAGAGAAATAACCAAAGAAATCGAGACTAACCAAGAGGAAACAAATCGTGCACTCAGAGAAATGACCACGAAAATTGAGGCAAACAGAGAAGAAATGCACAAAGCTCTCAAAGAAATGTCCACACAAATGAAGGCAAATAAAGAAGAAATAAACAAAGCTCTCATAGAAATACAGGCAATTATACCCAAAGAAGTAGAGGCACAATTAGTGATACATAGAGAGGAAACGGACAAAAAAATAGAAACTATCATTGAAAAACAGGAGTCCACATTCAAACAGACGAAGGAAATGGTGCAAGACATGAAAACAGAATTAGAATCAATAAAGAAAACACAAATAGAGAAAAACCAGGAGCTGGAGAACATAGAGAAAAGATCAGGCACCACAAAGATAAGCATCACCAACAGAATACAAGAGATGGAAGAAAGAATCTCAGGAGCCGAAGATACACTTGCGGAAATTGACACATCTCTCAAAGAAAAAATAAAATCAGAAAAGTTCCAAACACAAAACATCCAAGAAATCAAGGACACCATGAAAAGACAAAACCTAAGAATAATAGGAGTAGAAGAAAAAGAAGACATCAGGCTCAAAGGTCCGGAAAATATTTTCAAGAAAATTATAGAAGAAAACTTTCCCAACTTAAAGAAGGAGATGGCCATAAACATACAAGAGGCCTACAGAACACCAAGTAGACTAGACCAGAAAAGAAATTCTTCACGTCACATCATAGTCAAAACACTGAACCTACAAAACAAAGAAAAAATTCTAAAAGCAGCAAGGGAAAAAGGCCAAGTAACATATGAATGTAGACCTATCAGAATCACACCAGATTTCTCAACAGAAACTATGAAAGCCAGAAGGGCCTGGACAGAAATCATACAGTCCTTAAGGGACCAGAGATTCCAACCCAGACTACTATACCCAGCAAAACTTTCAATCAACATAGACGGAGAATTCAAGATATTCCAAGAAAAAAACAAATTTAAACAATATCTACAAAGTAACCCAGCTTTACAGAAGTTACTAGAAGGGAAACTCCAAACCAAAGAAAACAACTACATCTAAGGAAACAGAGGAAATAGATAACTACACAACAAAAAAAACCAAAAGAAGACAAGCAATGAAACTCAGTGACACCACCAACACCACATCTAAAATAAGTAACAATTGTTGGTCACTAGTTTCTATCAACATCAACGGACTCAACTCCCCAATTAAAAGACACAGACTAACAGAATGGTTGCGGAAACAGGATCCAACATTCTGTTGCATCCAAGAAACACACCTATGCAACAAAGATAAACACTACCTCAGAGTAAAGGGCTGGAAAAATGTCTTTCAAGCAAATGGTTCCAGAAAACAAGTGCGAGTAGCCATCCTAATATCTAATAAAATAGACTTTCAACCCAAGTTAATCAAAAAAGATAAGGACGGCCACTATATCCTCATCAAAGGAAAAATCCACCAAGAGGACATCACAATTTTGAATATCTATGCCCCAAATACAAGAGCACCTACATTCGTAAATGAAACAATATTAAAGCTTAAATCACACATTGATCCTAAAACCCTAATAGTGGGAGACTTCAACACTCCACTCTCACCAAGGGACAGATCAACTAGACAGAAAACAAATAGGGAAATAAAAACACTTACACAGACCCTAAATCAAATGGACCTAATAGACATCTACAGATCTTTTCATCCAAACTCAAAAGAGTATACCTTCTTTTCAGCACCGCATGGAACCTTCTCTAAAATAGACCATATAATTGGTCATAAAGAAAGCCTCAACAGATACAAAAAGATTGAAATAATCCCTTGTATTCTATCTGACCACCATGGACTTAAGCTGGACCTCAACAACAACAGAAATAACAAACAGCCTACACGCACATGGAAACAGAACAACCTGTTACTCAACGACAGCTGGGTTAAGGAAGAAATAAAGAAAGAAATTAAAGACTTCCTAGAATTCAATGAAAATGAAGGCACAACATACCCATACTTCTGGGACACATTGAAAGCAGTGCTCAGGAGAAAATTTATAGCACTAAGTGCCTGCAAGAAGAAATTTGTAACATCACATACAAACAACTTAATGGCCCAACTGAAAACCCTAGAAAAAAAGAAGCAGATACACCCAAGAGGAGCAGAAGGCTGGAAATAATCAAACTCAGGGCTGAAATCAATCAATTAGAAACAAATAAAACTATTCAAAGAATCAATGAAACAAAAAGCTGGTTCTTTGAGAAAATCAGCAAGATAGACAAACCCTTAGCCAAACTAACTAAAAAGCAGAGAGAATCTATCCAAATCAACAAAATCAGAGATGAAAAGGGTGACATAACTACAGACACTGAGGAAATTCAAACAATCATTAGGTCATACGACAAAAGCCTATATGCCACAAAATTTGAAAATCTAAATGAAATGGACAATTTTCTTGACAGATTCCATCTTCCAATATTAAGTCAAGATCAGGTAGAAAGACTGAACAGCCCAATATCCCCCAAGGAAATTGAAGCAGTCATTCACAGTCTCCCCTCCAAAAAAAGCCCTGGGCCAGATGGTTTCAGCGCGGAATTCTACCAGACCTTCAAAGAATTGCTTACATCAATTCTCCTCAAACTATTCCACAAAATAGAAACAGAAGGTACATTACCAAACTCATTCTATGAAGCAACAGTCACACTGATACCTAAACCACACAAAGACCCAACAAAAAAAGAGAACTTCAGACCTATCTCTCTTATGAACATTGACACAAAAATACTCAATAAAATACTTGCAAACCGAATCCAAGAACACATCAAAGATATCATCCACCACGACCAAGTAGGCTTCATCCCAGGAATGCAAGGGTGGTTCAACATACGGAAATCCATCAATGTAATCCACCACATAAACAAACTGAAGGAGAAAAACCACATGATCATCTCCTTAGATGCTGAAAAAGCATTTGACAAAGTCCAACACCCATTCATGTTTAAAGTCTTGGAGAGATCAGGAATACAAGGCACATACCTAAACATAGTAAAGGCAATATACAGCAAGCCTATAGCCAACATCAAACTCAATGGAGAGAAGCTTAAATCAATCCCACTGAAATCAGGGACAAGACAAGGCTGCCCACTCTCTCCATACCTCTTCAACATAGTACTTGAAGTCCTAGCCAGAGCAATAAGACAACTAAAGGAGATCAAGGGGATACAGATCGGAAAGGAAGAGGTCAAAGTGTCACTATTCGCAGATGATATGATAGTATATATGAGCGACCCCAAGAATTCAACCAGAGAACTCCTCCAGTTGATTAACACCTTCAGCAAAGTGGCAGGATACAAAATCAACTCAAAAAAATCAGAAGCCCTCCTGTATACCAAAGACAAAATGGCCGAGAAAGAAATTAGGGAAACAACACCCTTCACAATAGCCACTAACCACATAAAGTACCTTGGGGTGACACTAACCAAGCAAGTGAAAGACCTGTTTGAGAAAAACTTCAAGTCTCTGAAGAAAGAAATTGAAGAAGATCTCAGAAGATGGAAAGATCTCCCGTGCTCATGGATTGGTAGGATTAACATTGTGAAAATGGCCATCCTGCCAAAAGCAATCTACAGATTCAATGCAATTCCCATCAAAATACCAACTCAATTCTTTACAGAACTTGAAAAAAAGATTCTCAGCTTCATATGGAGAAACGAAAAACCCAGAATCTCCAAAACAATCCTGTACAACAACAGATCATCTGGAGGTATCTCCATCCCCGATCTCAAGTTGTACTACAGAGCAATAGTAATAAAAACTGCATGGTATTGGCATAAAAACAGAAAGGAGGATCAATGGAACCGCATAGAAGACCCAGAAATCAACCCACACACCTATGAATACTCTATTTTTGACAAAGAAGCCAAAACCATTCAATGGAAAAAAGACAGCATCTTCAACAAATGGTGCTGGTCCAACTGGATGTCCACATGCAGAAAAATAGATCTATATTTATCACCCTGCACAAAACTAAAGTCCAAGTGGATCAAAGACCTCAACATAAAACCAGATACTCTAAATCTGTTAGAAGAAAAAGTGGGGAACAGCCTAGAACTTATTGGCACAGGAGACAACTTCCTGAACAGAACACCAACAGCACAGGCTCTAAGAGCAACAATCAATAAATGGGACCTCATGAAACTGAAAAGCTTCTGTAAAGCAAAGGACACTGTCATCAAAACAAAACGCCTGCCTACAGATTGGGAAAGAATCTTCACTAACCCTTTATCTGACAGAGGACTAATATCGAGTATATACAAAGAACTAAAGAAGCTGAAAAGCAGCAAACCAAGTAATCCAATTAAAAAATGGGGAACAGAGCTAAACAGAGAATTCTCGACAGAGGAATATCGAATGGCAGAGAAACACTTAAAGAAATGCTCATCCTCATTAGCCATCAGGGAAATGCAAATCAAAACGACTCTGAGATATCACCTTACACCCATCAGAATGGCCAAAATGAAAAACTCAAGGGACAACACATGCTGGAGAGGTTGTGGAGAAAGGGGAACCCTCCTCCACTGCTGGTGGGAATGTAAACTGGTTCAACCACTCTGGAAATCTATCTGGCGCTTTCTAAGACAATTAGGAATAGTGCTTCCTCAATACCCAGCTATACCACTGCTAGGTATATACCCAAAGTTTGCTCAAGTACACAAAAGAGATATTTGCTCAACCATGTTTATAACAGCTTTATTTGTAATAGTCAGAACCTGGAAACAACCCAGATGTCCATCAACGGAGGAATGGGTACAGAAATTGTGGTATTTTTACACAATGGAATACTACTCAGCAATCAAAAAGGAGGAAATCATGAAATTTGCAGGCAAATGGTGGGACCTTGAAAATATCATCCTGAGTGAAATATCCCAGAAGGAGAAAGACAAACACGGTATATACTCACTTATATAGACCTATAAGATATGATAAACATAATGAAATCTATACACCTAAAAAAGATAATCAAGAGAGCGGA
>NW_026592548.1:4626143-4826815 GCF_907164565.1 Psammomys obesus
AACATAATGAAATCTATACACCTAAAAAAGATAATCAAGAGAGCGGAAATGGGGTAAGATTATCAATCCTCGTTTTGAAAGACAGATGGGATGCACATTAAACATTGACAGGAGTCTACTGAGCGCATTTGAAAAACTCTAACTAGCATTGTTTTCAAAGCAAAGACTCATGACCAAACCTTTGGCAGAGTACAGGGAATCATAAGATAGAAGGGGAGTTAGTCTGATGAGGAAAGGATAGGAGCTCCACAAGGACCAAACATATCTGGGCACAGGGTCTTTTCTGAGACTGACATGCAACCAAGGACCATGTATGAATGTAACCTAGAACCTCTGCTCAGATGTAGCCTGTGGTAACTCAGTAACCAATTGGTTTCCTATAGTGAGGGGAACAAGGACTGTTTCTAACAGGAACTCAATGACTGGCTCTTTGGCCTCCCCACCCCCCAAGGGAGGAGCAGTCCTGTTAGGCCACAGAGGAGAGCTTTGCAGCCAGTCCTGAAGATACCTGATAAAACAGGATCGGATGAATGGGGAGGAGGTTCCCCCTATCAGTGGACTTGGCAAGGGGCACGGTGGAGATGAGGGAGGGAGGGAGGGACTGGGAGGGAATGAGGGATCGGGATACGGCTGGGATACAGAGTTAATAAAATGTAACTGATAAGAAAAAAAATATATATATATATAGGAAAAACCTACAAAAATCTGTACATTTAAAGAAACTAATCAAGAGGGAGGACTCTTGCTAAAATGCTCAATTCCTATCCAGAAAGGCAAAGAGGCTGGACATCAGAAGAAGGAGAAGAGAGGGATCAAGTCAGGAACCTGACACAGAGGACCTCTGAAAGGCTCTGTCCTGCAGACTATCAATGTAGATGCTGATACTTATGGGCAACCTGTGGGCAGAATGCAGGGAATCTTATGAAAGAAGAGGGAAACAGTAAGATCTGGAGAGGACAGGAACTCCACAAGAAGAGCAACAGAACCAAAAAATCTGAGCACAGGGGTCTTTCCTGAGACTTATATTTCATTCAAGGACCATGCATGGAGAAAACCTAAGAACCCTGCACAGATGTAGCCCATGGCAGTTCAGTATCCAAGTGGGTTCCATTGTAATAAGAACAGGGACTGTCTCTGACATGAACTGATTGGCCTGCTCTTTAATTATCTCCCCCTGAGGGGGAAGCAGCATTACCAGGCCACAGAAGAGGACAATGCAACCACTCTTGATGAGACCTAATTGCCTAGGATCAGAAGGAAAGAAAAGAAGTCCTCCCCTATCAGTGGACTTGGGGAGGGGCATGCATGCAGAGGGTGGAGGAAGGGAGGGATTGGGACTGGAGGAGGGAGGGAACCACGGGGGGGGGGGATACAAAGTGAGTAAAGTATAATTAATAAAGAAAAATAAAATAAATAAAAAAGAAAAAAAGATTGCTGACAGTCATTTCTCTATGGTTATTCATAGACTTAATTCTAGTTTCTTGGCAAAATAAGCAAATCCAACCTTCAACTTTTTTTCACTTTTCCTTTTTTTTTTCCATTATTCTGAATGAATAGTTTGATGTCTTCAATACTAGGCAATTTCACATCACTGAACTGTGTGAAAGTCACTAGAGGATAACAGGGCATTCCATCCTCAAAGGTCAAGCCCTTGGTAACTAGGAAGCCACTTTCCATTGACTCTTCCAAGGCTCTTGCAAGTACTCATAGACTTCCAGCAGACAAGACTCTACTCCAGATATGCTACACAGATATCTTCACGGAATATGGCTCTGTAACTGGCGTCTTTCAATAATTCTAATGATTTCCTGATTATTATCTTTTTTTTAATTCTTTATTAATTACACTTCATTCACTTTGTATCTGCCCTGTGGTTCCCTCCCTCCTCACATCCCAATCCCTCCCTTCCTCCACCCTCTCCCTGCATGCCCCTTCCCAAGTCCACTGATAGGGGAGGTCTTCTTTTCCTTCATTCTGATCCAGTCAATTAGGTCTCATCAGGAGTGGCTGCATTGTCTTCTTCTGTGGCCTGGTAATGCTGCTTCTCCCTCAGGGGGAGGTAATTAAAGAGCAGGCCAATCATTTCATGTCAGAGACAGTCCCTGTTCCTATTACAATGGAACCACTTGGATACTGAACTGCCATGGGCTACATCTGTGCAGGGGTCTTAGGTTATTTCCATGCATAGTCCTTGGTTGGAGTATCAGTCTCAAGAAAGACACTTGTGCTCAGATTTTTTGGTTCTGTTGCTCTCCTTGTGGAGTTCTGTTCTCTCCAGATTTTACTGTTTCCCTCTTCTTTCATAAAATTCCCTGCACTCTGCCCAAAGGTTGCCCATAAGCGTCAGCATCTACATTGATAGTCTGCAGGGCAGAGCCTTTCAGAGGTCCTCTGTGTCAGGCTCCTGACTTGATCCCTCTCTTCTCCTTCTTCTGATGTCCATCCTCTTTGCTTTCTGGATAGGAATTGAGCATTTTAGCAAGAGTCCTCTCTCTTGATTAGTTTCTTTAGATGTACAGATTTTGGTAGGTTTCTCCTATATCATATTTCTATATGAGTGAGTACATACCATGTGCATCTTTCTGCTTCTGGGATAGCTCACTCAGGATGATATTTTCCAGATTCCACCATTTGCCCGCAAATTTCATGATTTCCTTGTTTTTTATTTCTGAGTAATATTCCATTGTGTATATATACCACAATTTGTGCATCCATTCCTCCACTGAGGCATCTGTGCCGTTTCCAGCAACAACGCTAAAAACTGCATGGTACTGGCATAGAAACAGACTGGTGGATCAATGGAATCTAATAGAAGACCCTGACATAAATCCACACACTTATGGACACTTGATTTTTGACAAAGATGCCAAAACCATTCAATGGAAAAAAGACAGCATCTTCAACAAATGGTGCTTGTCTAACTGGATGTCTACATGTAGAAAAATGCAATTAGATCAATACTTATCAACCTGCACAAAACTAAAGTCCAAGTAGATCAAAGATGTCAACTGAATAATTTCTTATTTCAATTTTTTTCTAAAAAAATATCTATCTATCTATTACAATTTATTCACTTTGTATCCTGGCTGTAGCCTGCTCCTTCATCTCCTCCCAGTGTCGCCCACCCTCCCTCTTCTCCCCCTATGCTCCTTCCAAGTCCACTGGTGGTGGTGGGGTCCTCCTCCCTTTCCATCTGACCCTAGCCTATCAGGTCTCATCAGGACTGGTTGCATTATCTTCCTCTGTGGCCTGGAAGACCTCTCTCCCTCAGCAGGAGGTGATCAAAGAGCAGGTCACTGATTTCATGTCAAATACAGCCCCTGTACCCCTTTCTAGGGAACCCAGTTGGAGACTGAGCAACCTATGGGCTTCTTCTGAGCAGGTGGTCTAGGTCCTTTCCTGCATGGTCTTTGTTTGGAGTATTGGTCTCTGCAGGCCCCCTGGGCCCAGGTTTTTTGGCTCTGTTGGTCTCCTTGTGGAGTTCCTGAAAGACACATATGGCAAATATTCACTTATAAGTGAATATTAGCCATATAATTCAGGATAAACATACAAAAATCTATAGTCCTATAGAAGCTAAACAAGGAGAACCCTAGGGAAGAGGCTGAAATCTCACTTAGAAGGGCAAAGGATAGACATCAGAAATAGAAGAAGATAAGGAACAGGACAGGAGCCTTCCACAGAGGGCCTCTGAAAAACTCTTCCCATCAGGGTATTGAAGGAGATATTGAGACTCATAGCCAAACTTTGGATTGAGTGCAGGAAATCTTATGGAAGAAGAGGGAGATAGAAAGACCTCGAGGGTACAGATTTCAAATTATATTGGAATATAACAAACTAGAGCAAATCATCTTTGCTGTGCATACTACTCAGCAATTAAAAACAAAGAAATGATGAAATTTGCAGGCAAATGGTGGGATCTAGAAAAGGTCATCCTGAGTGAGGTATCCAAGAAGCAGAAAGACACACAAGGTATATACTCACTTATAAGTGAATACTAGACCTATAAGATAGGATAAACATACTAAAATCTGTACACCTAAAGAAGATGAACAAGAAGAGGTTCCAAGGTAAGATGATCAATCCTTACTTAGAAAGACAAATGGGATAGACATTAGAAGTAGGAGAAAACAAGAAACAGGACAGGAGCCTACTGCAGAGGGCCTCTGAAAGACTCTACCTAGCAGTGTATCAAAGCAGATGCTGAGACTCATAACCAAACCTTGGGCAGAGTTCAGGGAATCAACACAGCTTCTGATTGGCAAAAAAGGAAACAGATGAGCTAGGCACAAACCTTTAATACCAGGACTGGGGCTGTTGGGGGAGGGAGTCAGACGCTGCCAAATTTCTGATTTCCAAACCTGACTGCTCTGCAGAGTGAGTTCCAGGACTGCCAGGGCTGCACGGAAAAACTACAAAATATACCTAGTAGAAATAAAACATTTTTCAGTTTGTCTTGAAAAACAAGCAAACCAAACCTCCCACACTAGCTAATATGATTATTAAAGGTAGAATAAGTAAATGTTTATGAATATTCACTAATATTAAATGTAAGTACACATAGTGGCCCATGTTTTGATTTGAGTACTTGGTAGACTAAAGCAAAAGAACTAATTTAGGTTCAGGCCACGTTAAGGAACAGAATAAATGTCAGGCCATCCTGGGCAACAAGCTTGAGATCTTGGTTCAAAAGTCAAAATACATCCAGGCATGGTGGCAGATGCCTTTATCCCAGCACTATTATATCCATACATGTTCCTTGGTTGGAGAAATGATCTCATAAAAGACCCCTGTGCCCTGATATACTTAGTCCTTGTGGAGCTCCTGTCCTCTCCTAGTCATACTAACTCCCCCTTTTTTCATATGATTCCCTGCACTCTGCCCATGGTTTGGTTGAGTCTCAGCATCTGCTTTGTTACACTGCCTCTTTCAGAGGCTCTCTGTGGTAGGCTCCTGTCCTGTTACTCGTTTTCTCCTACATCCACTGTCCATCCCATTTGTCTTTCTAAGTGATGATTGATTATCTTACTCTGGGTCCTCTTTCTTGTTTATCTTCTTTAGGTGTACAGATTTTAGTATGTTTATCCTATCTTATAGGTCTAGTACCCACTTATAAGTGAGTATATACCATGTGTGTCTTTCTGCTTCTGGTATACCTTACTCAGGATGATATTTTCTAGATCCCACCATTTGCCTTAAAATTTCATGATTTCCTTGTTTTTAATTGCTGAGTAGTATTCCATTGTGTAAAAGTACCACAATTTCTGTATCCATTCCTCCATTAATGCACACCTGATTTTTTCCTAGTTCTGGCTATTAGGAATAAAGCTGCTACAAACATGGTTGAGCAAATGTCCTTTTTGTGTACTTGAGCCTCTTTTGGATATATGCCTAAGAGTCGTTTAGCTGGATCTTGAGGGAACACTATTCCTAATTGTCTGAGAAATCACCAGATTGATTTCCAAAGCAGTTGTACAAGTTTACATTCCGATTTTCTTGATGTGGATTTTGGCTTAGTTGATTTTATAAATGAATTTTTTGGGTAATTCTACCAGCCTACATTTCTTGTCATGCCCAGTCACAGAATTCTCTGCCTGGTTAGCCAAGTTTTCACAAAAATATTGAACACAGGTTTTCATTAAACATTTGGAGAGAGAGCCTCACCACCTACTGAATACATTCATCCACACACACCCCACACATCCGCTTCAAGACAGATGATAAGGTGTTGACAGTAAAAATTTCTAGATCGGAACAGATCCAGGAGAAGTTGGTGCAGTGGTAAATTTTCTCCTGATCCGTGTAAACCATTCCCATAGTGGTTGAGGGTACAGCTGGAGTGGGTCCTAATTGGAAATGCCTTGATTAGCCTCTGGAGTGCTAATGAATGCAAATTTCAACACTTTCAAAATTATATCCTACTGTGTGAATCTTTTTTATGCAATCAACAACAAAATAGAATACTGATTTACTAAGATGAAGCTAAATGTTATTATTTCATTGTTAATTTAATCAAATTTTATTTTCTGTCTTTCTGCAAACCAGAATCTCACATGTTTCTGTTTACACAATATACTGAACTTCATTTTTAATTGTAACTTTAAACTATTAAAGTGCAAATGAATCAGAAATTATAAAAGACCATAATGTTTTTTTTTTTAATGTATGAAAAAACCCAGTGTTTCGGTATCTTAATTAGTTAAATATCTGTTGGGCTGTGTGATATTAGCCAGAGACTCAGCCCCTCTCTGTGAAGTTCAGAACATAGAAAACAAGGTAAAAAACTGTAGTGACTAAGGGAGATGTGATGTCAGTAGCTCTCAGATGCAATAGCCAGAATTTACTTCACATTGTCTACTGACTTGGTTCCTCTGTCAGAACCCAACCTGTACTTTATATACTTCACATTTATTTCAGAATATGGAAAATAAATCACATTCTTGAGTTTCTATAGAGCACTTTGTACTGAAAGTACATCACTCAGGGAAAAGTCAGTAAAAGTCACTGACATATGGATTCTTTGTCTTTCATAAGAATGCATGTCTGCTGCCTTCACAGTCATTTATGTTTATCAAGGACACTTAGGTGATTGTTCCTAGACTAGTTCCCATAACCGACACCATGGCCATTAAGGCTGTGTAAGTAGCACCTTGCCTAGTGCAATAGTTCCACATTTTCCTTACTTGTTGGCTAAGCTATCTCTCTGTGTGTTTATGAGTGCTATGTGCATGTGTGTGTTCAAATGTGTGCTTTGTGTGTGTTTGCATGTATCCATATGAGTGCTTATCCCATCATAATACATTTAGCAGAAATAAGCCAGGTTTTTTCTATCAAAATCTATGAAAGCATTTAAACCTAATAGTAAAAAAAAAAAAATCTACAAGAATGTGAACATACATATACACTAAAAAACATGTATATGCACATAGTAAGACAATTAAAACCATCCACTTCATCATGCTCTTACATGTGTGAATGTGTTTCTTCATTGGAAATTGTAGTGCAAGCTTCTTGTAGGAGGATGTCACAGTCCTGTCCCTGTTTTCAGATGGTGCCAAATCCCACATCTTGAACACGCGTACAGTGCATCGCTCTGAGCTGGGAGTCACTCTCAAGCTGTGCATGTCTGTGGTGAAGCCGCTCGCTCTGTACTCCCACAGCCCACCATGCTCACTCATCTGCTGTGGTGAGTCCTGTCACTGCAGTCTAAAGCACCAGGCTGTGCAATAGGTTCCTGGGGAAGGTGCTTTCTCTTCGCTTAGTATTTATTCAATCACTGAGCCACTCACGGTATCTGAAATTATAGTTTCCTCTGTCTCGTACAATAAATGAAGTGCCTGAAATGCAGTAGTTGCACAATAGTTGCTTACGCGAAGGAGACTGAGGTTCTGGAGCCAAGTAGGAGGACCACTCATTTGGTAATTGAGTCTGAGATGAAGGCAGCTCTTCCTTAGAGCAAAAAGACCAGTTCCCTTCTGAAACACCATTTCAGCATCTCTGACACAGCAGCCTATTTTGCCAATTAACCTCTTACATTTAGTACAGACCCTTCGTCAACGTCTTTCATTTTTTTGAGGGTTATCAGTGGTATGTCTGAAAACATTTCTGGTCCAATGTCAGGGTTTTCTCTCCGTTGAATGAATGAATTTTACCAAACGTTAGAGGAGACGAGAAGATTAGCTGCTGTGTTTTTAAATTATGAGATTTTTCTGATGCCTTTTCAACACACATTTCTTTTATGTGTTGTGTCTGCATGTTGTTTGTGTACGTGTGTGTGTAGGGAAAGCTATGCTAGACATATAACATCATTGCTTTTCACCGTGTTTCTTTGTTGTTCTGCTGTGCGCATGTGTGTGTGTGTTGTGTCTATGTGTGAGTGCATGTGGTATATGGTGTGTGTGTACATTTCCTGTGGGTGTGTGTGCCTCCGAGTGTACATATGTGTGTGTTTGCATGTGTATGTGTGTTTGTGTGTATGTGTGTTTATATACCTGTGCATGTGGTGGGTGGTGTATGTGGATATGGTGTGTGTGTGTGTGTAAATGGATGTCACCTGTATGCTTGTTCCCAAAGAGGCCAGTAGAGGGAGTCACATGATTGATGTTCAAGTGGCTTACAAGGTGGGTTTGCTGAGGTGAAAGAAACAATGCCAAAATAGATGGTGACTGCTTCAATACTCTCGTTATTGCTAAAACTATCTGGCAAAAAGGAAATAATCATGAATTATCCACTTTGAGGGCATCTGAGAAAATTCATTGTGGGTGATTTCTGACAAAAGGTACAAGAGAGACACTGTAAGGTAATAATTCATATTATTAAACAATAATATACTGTCTGCCTTATACTCCAGCACTGATGAGTCACTTCTAGGCCCAGCACAGATGCTGCTCTGTTCAGATAGAAGGGGTAGAAAAGGACTAGAGAATTTTCTAAATCTGTAACATAAAATATAATAGAAGACTCAGAAAGAAGTTGGACAGAAGTAGTATAATAATGTCTCTAATATATTTATCAACATGGGACTGGAAAGCATCAACTCTCACAGATAGACAGATGGAAAGTCTGGGTCCACAACAAATACTCTAGCCTAGACAAGGATTTGGTGTAGAGCAATGCAGAGGAAAAGTGTGACTGACAGGCAGAATGGAATTCAAGACACACAACTTTACACCAGGTTCTCCCGAGAGTGTGAAGGAAGACTGCCTCACCAGCATTCCTACCCTAAATGTGGAAAACAGCGGCATTGGTCTGAGGTATATGTAAGCAGTGAATGCTTAATGTGCCAAAAAGAATGTGTCTTAAATGTTGGCAGATGTAATTTTGTGTCTCTAATGTAGTGATCAGGGTAAGAGAAATACCATATATCCATCGGGAAGAGATGAAGCCTGCAGGAAAGATGAGCATCATAGCCTCAGAGAAGCATAACCAGTGCAGTCTCAGACACTGGGGTACAATGAGTTCTGCAGTCTCAGAGCATGGACAATGACCAGTGAAGCCTCAGATACTGGGACACAATGATTTTTGCAGTCTTGGAGAACAGAGCAGTTACCAGTTTGGTCTCAGAGATTAATTGGGGCATGGGGAGTATGAAATCTCAGACAGCAGGTTACAGTGTGTCAAGGGAATTTTTCTGAGACACAGTCACCCTGTGGATACCATATAAGTGTCTCTCAAGGTGTTGTAAAATAGGATATGCTTCAGGTCACCAAGTGATTATCCCCAGAAAAACTCAAGATGAATCTAAATCAACAGTAAAACACTGACCACTTCTGCTCAGTAACCTACTAAGATCACATGAGGCAAATGGGCAGAGAAACATTTTATCAGCATGAGCAGATATCAGTGACATTCTTTCACAGTGGAGCTAACCTCCCTCTGAGTCCATACACTGTCCCTGTATTTAAGGCATGTGGCCCATGCTATTGAGTTGGCTAAACATTAAAGGGAAGCAACTGATGAGTCCTTGGAGTGGAGTTTCTTTGGCTGACAGCATTCAGGTTGATGCCTTCTCTTCAGGCCAGTAAGACCTCCGATCAGATATGTAAATCAGAACTAGAAATAAGGAACTCATGGATTTTGTAATGTTACCCATTTTACACCTCACACAAAGCAGTATGTTAATATGTGTGATGTAACAAGGCCTTGAGAAATTGGAAGTTTGTATATTAAAAGGAAGGAGTCAAGAGATGATACGTGATCCATGGCATTAGACTTTCATACCAACCTTGTTGAAGACAGATGGAAGATTTAAAGGGTAATTCCTTTAAAATTAAGATAGTTAAAATAGTTATATCATGATACAATCTATTGTCTGTATAATAAGAAGTTTAACAAAAATATCCCAATTTGTTAATCTAGGGAGCCATAGGAATTATAGGTAGGTTGGGATACTGACTGATGTCTTTGAATGTGGATTTTCTCCTCTGAGGCCACCCAAATGATTATTGCAGACACAAAAATAAGGTCCAGTTTTTCCTCAGAACTTTTTTTCTTTAATTTTTAAGATGTTTAAAACAAAAGACAAAATTGGTTGTCAAATCTAGATATTCAATTGTTTCCATTTGCAGGGATACTTTATCTCAACAACTTTTGTTGAACTTAAAAAAAATATTAGCTAGGCATAGTGGCACACACCTTCAATCCCTGCAGTTGGGAGGGAAAGGTAGGAGATATCTGTGAGTTTAAGGTCATTTTAGTCTACATAGAGAATTCCAGAACAGCCAGAGTTACATAGTGTCTAAAAAAAAAAACAGCAACAAAACAAAACCAGAAAACAGCTTAGGGCAGATGTATAAGACCAATTAGTAAATACAGATATGTAAGCATCTTATAATTCTTATAATTATTCAATAGATTTGATGACAGAAATAAAGGCATAGGTATCCTTGAAGGCCTTTGGAAAAGATGAGAAAAAGAGAGGTGGTTTCCTTTGCCTAGGTGCAGGCAAACTTTAAGCTGGGTCTTCTCTCAGCAGAAGACAAGAACAGTGGTATAGTCAGAAAATCAGCAGTGGCGTTCTTACACTGCGGTTTGCCAAAGACATCAATGCACCCTACATTTGCTAAAGATTTGATTTGAACACTAATAAAAAGATTCACTTTGTACAGATGAGAATGATTTCAAAACATAAATAGGGTAGAACTTCAGCCCCTTTTTTAAACCTTAGATTCTGAAATATTGGTGACTACTTGCAAATTATACAAATCAGGTGTTGGGGAATACAGTACAGGAATATTCTTGCTCTCTCTTGGTGTGAATTGGGAGTATTTTCTGACCTCAGTGATTTTATCAATGTCAAGAATTTGAAGAGTGACTCTTGGACTAGAATGCTGTGTGGGAAGAGTGGATCACAGAGCAGTGTGAAGTCATAGGTCATTGTCAGGGTCTGAGCTGGAAATCAATGTCATTATTCAAAACCTTATTCAAAACATAGCAGGTCACTAGTAGAAAAGAGGAATGAAATATTAAAAATGAATGTCAAAATATATCTAAGCATCTTCTAAAAAATATATAAAATATATCAAAAGTAAACATTAGCAAAATTCAACCAATAATTAATAAAGGACAAAGCTATACTTTTTAAAAAGTCGTGATAATCAAATACATGAAAGAAAATTTTAAGAAATACCATAGATGTCTATTATAATAAATGTTAATATATTAAATTAACAATTTTAAGAATACTAATAGCTTTTAAAAATAAATAAAAACAAGCGCTATGGTATGTACAAAGGAAATTTCTGTACAATGGAGCACATGATAGAAGAATGCTTTAACATATATATGCATGCATTCAAATCTATTAAATCATGGCAGGTCTACACATGTTACCCCAACCTGGAGTACTTAAAATTTCTGTATTACCAGTACTCAGGAGGATGGGACCATAGAAATGTCATAAACATGCAGCCAGCCAGGCCACATAGCAATCAATTACCAGAGGAGCCTGGTCTATACATCAAGTGCCAGAACAACATGGGTCACATAGCAAGATTGTCTCCAAAAATAAAAACAAACCAAAAATAAAAATAGGCATAGATATATGTATTAGAAAAGCCTGGTGTGAAGTAGATAGTCTGATTCAACCTTTAAGTTCATTTAATACTAGAGTGTTAGAGAGCATGAAGACAGGGAATGGAATCATAAAGAAAAATACATATTCCTTCATGGCCTCTGTTATCAGAACAATGAGCCAATGAGTAAATGTTCATTTCATTAATGTCACTCCTTGTCATGGGCTGGTAAACTGACACAACAGCAACAAAAGGGTTAACAAATATTCAGTGTGCAGGAGAGAATTCAGTTTAGCAGCTGGGATCAGGACCCAGTATCTGGTTAAATCTGCAATGAGATGACCCAGATATCTCAGCTTGGTGCTGAAGGCCCCGAAGATTCATGGAGAATCCCCACAAGCCTTCAGTGCATGTCCAGCAGCTGAAAGATCTGGGTTCTGACAGCACTAAACATGGCTACAGCAGCAGTGGCAACCAACGGGACATATGCACATACCAGCTGGAAAGACAGGCATACAGCTGGGCTTTGGGCTTGGGTCTCTTGGGCTGGCAAAGAACGGAGCTTCCTACTCGGGGAAGGGTTTTGTCCCTCGGTTAATCTCTCCTGGAAGTGTCCTCTGATGTCCACACAGGCTGCTTTCAGTTGCGGCAGATCTAATCAAGTCAGCAGCTCAGATTGAGTGGCAGGATTCACAGTGAAACCATAGCCTGTAAACCTCTGAGTGTTATTCTTTTTTATTTTTTTAATTTAATTTAATTTTATTAATTACAGTTTATTCACTTTGTATCCCCCCTGTACCTCCCTCAATCCCTCCTCTTCTAATCTCACCCTCCATCTTCCTTACCCATGTCCCTCCCCCAGTCCACTGAAAAGGGAGATCCTCCTCTCCTTCCCTCTAAACCTAGTCTATCAGGTCTCATCAGGAGACCTCATCTTCTGTGGCCAGGGGGAGGTGCTCAAAGAGCAGGCCAATCAATTCATGTCAGAGACAGTCCCTGTCCCCATTACTATGGAGCCCACTTGGATACTAAGCTGCCATAGGCTACCTCTGTGCAGGGGTTACAGGCCATCTCCATGAGTGGTCCTTGGCTGGAGTATCTGTTTCAGAAAAGACCCCATGTGCCCAGACTTTTAGAATCTGTTGCTGCCCTTGTGGAACTCCTGTCCTCTACAGGTCTTACTATCTCCCACTTCTTTCATAAGATTCCCTGTACTCTGCGCAAAGTTTGGCTATGAGTCTCAACACCTGCCTCAATACCTTACAGGGTAGAGCCTTTCAGAATCTTTCTGTGGTAGGCTCCTGATCCTGTCCTGTTCCCTGTTTTCTCCCTCCTCCAATGTCCATCCTCTTTGCCTTTCTGAATGGGGCTTGAGCATCTTAGCCAGAGTCTGCCTTCCTGATTAGCGATTAGCTTCCTTAGCTGAACAGATTTTAGTATGTTTATCCTATATTATATGTCTACTATCCACTTATGAGTGAGCATATACCCTGTGTGTCTTTCTGCTTCTGGGATACCTCACTCAGGATGATCTTTTCCCACCATTTATCTGCAAATTTCATGATTTCCTTGTTTATTTTTGCTGTTGTTGTTGTTGTTGTCTTTTTTATTATTATTACTGAGTAATATTCCATTGTGTAGATGTACCACAATTTCTGTATCCATTTCTCAACTGAGGGGCATCTGGGATATTTCCAGCTTCTGGCTATTACAAATAAAGCTGCTACAAACATGGTTGAGCAGATGTCCTTGTTTTATACTTGAGTGTCTTTTGGATATATGCCAAGCAGTGGTATGGCTGGATCTTGAGTCCAAGTGTATCAAAGACCTCAACATAAAACTAGACACCCTAAACCTGTTAGAAGAAAAAGTGAGGAAGAGCCTTGAACTCATTAGTACAGGAGACAACTTCCTGAACAGAACACCAACAGCACAGGCTCTAAGAGCAACAATCAGTAAATGGGACCTCATGAACCTGAAAGGCTTCTGTAAAGCAAAGGACACTGTCATCAAAACAAAATGACTGCCTACAGATTGGGAAAGAATCTTCAGCAACGCTCTATCTGACAGAGGGATACTATCCAGTATATATAAAGAACTCAAGAAGTTAAACAGCAACAAATCAAGTAATTCAATTAAAAATGGGGTACAGAGCTAAACAGATAATTCCCAATAGAAGAATACTGAATGGCAGAGAAACACTTAAAGAAATGTTCAATGTCTTTAGTCATCAGGGAGATGCAAATCAAAACAACCCTGAGCTTTCACCTTATACCCATCAGAATGGCTAAGATGAATATCTCAAGTGACAACACATGCTGGAGAGGAAATGGAGAAAGGGGAACCCTCCTCCACTGCTGGTAGGAATGTAAACTTACACAACCACTTTGGAAATCAATCTGGCGCTTTCTCAGACAATTAGGAATAGTGCTTCCTGAGTGTTATTCTTGAAAGAATCAGACAATTCTGGATTTTTCTGGGAGGTTAATCACTATGCAACTGCATAGGAATGTTACTCTTGCTTAATTTAGGATCAAGGAAAAAAGTGAGAAGGTAATTCAACTATAGATAAGCAGTAAGAAATGCTCTATACAGGAAGCTATTAAAGTCTTTTAAGGTATGGCAGATATGCAAATTAGTTCTACCATCATTTTTTTATTCTCCCTATTGTACTGTATCAAAAAAAAAATCCATGGAAAACACAGTTATTTGCCATTAAGATGCCAAAAGACATTCATGTTCTGTCAATCAACTGAACTCGACTTAAGAAATATACCTGACTGAACTGGTCTTGAATTTGAAAATAAGTCCCACTGAAGATAAAGTCTGATAGTGTGTATGGCATTTATTTTTGCTGTTGGAGTTTTAAAAATCCTTTTCTGCTCTGCAGCCAATGATTCTAGAGACGGCTGAGCATGGACTACAGTGAGTTTTATCTTCTCCTGAAGCCAGTATGGCTAATATGGGGGGACCATGGTTCAGATGTCTGGAGCAGCTGGCTCCTCTGCATCCAGTCTAACTATGGTTAGAGAAAGAGACCACAGCAATTAGGGTATGTAATATTTTTCTCCAGTGAGTCAATCCTTAAAATTCATACCAAACAAAGCTCCTTTAACCTTTCCTGCCCTTTATAATGGATTATAATGGATTATTATTATAATGGATTGATTCTGCTTTGCTCAACACAGCATATCTGCTTTATTATTATCATTTATTTTTATTTTTATTAAAAAGATTACTTTGTCATAAAATATATCCTTATAGATCCCCCTTCACTGTTCCTATTTCCCATCTCTGCTCCCTTCCAAACATACCCCCATTCTCTCATTAGAAAATAACAGGCTTCCAAGAGATAACTACCAAGCATTACAAAATAAAATATAAAATGAAGCTAAAACTATCTTATCAAGGTTGAACACAGCAACAACAGGAGGAAAAGAGTTCCAAGAGCTGTCACAGAGTCAGAGACCCACTTGTTCTCACAGTCAGAACTCCAATAAAAATGCTATGCTGCTAGCTATAACATATACACAGAGACTCTCATGCAGACCTCTGTCAGTCCTGTATATTCTGCTTCCATTTCTGCAGTAATGGCACCTCCCTTAGTTGATTCTGACGACCTTATTCTGCTAGTGTTCTCCACCCCCTATGGCTCAGTATTTCTTCTTCCTCTTCTGTAGAATTCACTGAGCTCTGAGGGGAGGGACTTGGTGGAAACTTTTCATTTAGACTGTCTTCCTCACATAATGTCTGGTTGTGGGTCTCGGCATCTGCTCCTGGCTGCTGTAGAGGAAGCTTCTCTGGTGATAACTGGACAAGTTAATGGTTGCCTTTCTTATGTCTGCAACCTCTCCCTTAATGCAGCAAAGACTAAAAATGTAAGTATAATCAGAGTCCCAGTCCTGTAGAAGGGCTTAACAGTATGATAAATCAGTGAGTAAAGGTGTTTGACACTAAGTCTGAGAACTCAGAGTTAAATCCTTGGGAGCCAATGCTGGAGGAAAGATCTGCTCACCCTAGCCAGTAGCCTTTGACCTGTCTGTTCCTGTGCATGAGTGTCTACACACACACACACACACACACACACACACACACACACACAAACACTCCATGCAGAAGAAATGTAACAAATTATAACAGCAAGGATATAAGTGCTTCATAACTTCACCAATACATTGCAAATTACTAAATTATAAAATTTTTCATGGCTTCTAAAGTTTTTATAACATTACAAATATTAAGATAACAAGAGACTATTATAATAAAATGTAAAATAGAATAAAAATAAAGTAACTGTAAATAAAAAGATAACTTCAGGTCTATGTAATGAATCAAACAGATCACTGAACATTTTAGTAGGCCAAAATCAGATCTTGAACCTTGGCAACACTGGTTAATGAGAGAAGTAGTTGTGCAGTTTCATTAACATATAGTCTTAATGAAGAATAATAAAATGCACAGTAGAATTTTAATTCAGTAACATGGCTGCTCTGGCAAGGGATCAACATCCAGTGACCTAGGTCTGTGTGATACAGCTGGACTATATACATACCCTTAGTATATATAGACACAGCACAACTTTAGTCCCTCTGGCTGGAATTTAGCTCATACTTTTAATCCAAAACAATGAAGTCTATTTGAGGGGTAGATAAAGGGGCAAATCAGAGAAAGTTTTGACAGAATGACTCAGAGATAGGATATGCCAAAATCTCATGAGAACAGATGGAAACGTGAGATTACTTAAGAGCAGTGCAGAGAGGGAGTTTGTGGCGAAAGTATAGTAGAATTTGGGATGGCAGTACAGTTCAGTGTAGTTGAGTTTGTGCAGTTCAGTTCATGGAGATCATAGGCAGTTTTTCCAAGCATAGCAATTAGTTGAGAAGCAGAGTTGAGAAGCCAGTTTGAATAGTCAGCTTAGAGGGGAGTTTTGATCCAGTATAGCTGAACTGAAACAGCCAGTCAGAGTTCAGAAAGAACTGGAAAGAGTGAGTTTATTCAGCAGTCAGTTTCAGAGGCTGAAAACATTCTATGTGCAGGTTAGCAGACAGAGGTTGACAGCTGAAGCGTTCAAGGTTCAAGCTCATAGAAGATTAAACTGTACAGAGGCTAGAGGCTTTCTGGCCTAGACCTGTGGCTAGTTAGACATAAATGCTCTGGGGTCAGTCCAAGCTGTGTATTTGTAAAAGTTGGGCATGACTCTCATCTCATCCATTCTAGTGAGGAAATAAAAATTTACAGTGTACATTTACAGTACACCTTGTAAACAATTATTTTATGTTTTAGATTTGTAAAAAGAAGAATAGTCAGACTTTAGTCTGCGGTGTATACAAAATCATATATACAAGTTCATATTTTAGATGAAACCAAGCCATCTTACAGTTGGTGAAAGTACCACATAACATCGCATGGGAGATGTGATAAGGGTCTCAAGGGAGTTGGAGAGATGTGTGAGGGTAGATATGATCAAGATACATTGTACAGAAATATATATATATATATAATTTTCAAAATACTTTAGTAGCTAACCTTTTTATTTTTTAGTTGAAAATAGCACTTTAAACAGCAGAATAACAGTTCAGCTTTGGCCTGTAGAATTTTAATTCATCATCATCCAAATTATACAATGGGTGGAGAGGCTGAAGACAGTGATGTGTCTGGACTTGTGATCTTCAAAGCAAAGTAACATAGAAAAGAATGAATAAGCAGATAAAGCAAACAGGATGTTCTCACCTGAGTGGTTATGAAAGTGTATACACAACCACATAAATGTTAAGTATCAACTAGCTTGAGGATCATCTTCTGAGTACTGTATCCACCCTGGTCTCCAAAACCTTCATAGGTCTATCCTCGGGAGACCACGGGAGTTCATTTCCACTGGAAACACTGCATTTAGAGCTATGAAAAAAGAAAAAAAAATATGGCCAGAGGCACTTGCATAGCAAGCATCTCTCCAAAAAAAAAAAGGGGGGGGGGGGAGAAAAGGGGCTTTAACTAAATCATAATCTGAAGTGTTATTCCAATATTCTTTTGTAAAGTTAGAGGAAATCTAGATAGAGTCAGTAAGCATCAAGGAGGATTTCAAGAAAATTAAATTCAGAACTTCTCAGCAAGAAAAGAGAATTGGAGGCAAGGGCATTGGAGATACATTCCTAGAGGATGACCACGTTCCCCTATAGGCTTGAGTGATTGACTTCTTGTGTTCATATGGCTAGATTAAGATGGCTTGGATTAAACAAACAAACAAACAAAAACCAAAACATACCTTTGGTAAATCTGTGAAGATGTGCATAGAGAGTTTTGACGTGTGGGACAACAAAGAGGGAAACTCTCTAAATCTGGGCAGTGTTACCCCATAGGCTGCAGTCCCAGGTATAACAAAGGAGGAGACAGCCATTTCCCCCAGATGAAAGCATCAGTGTCCACTCTATTGCCTTAAGACATGGGGCTCCAACTTCTTCAGCTTTTGTAGTTAGGCCCTCACTGGAACAGCAATCATCCCCAGGGAGCTTTCAGGAACACAGCACTGTAGATGGGCTGTAGTGTTGGTGGTTCCTAATTTTGGAAGCTCTTTGGAATGAGTAGGTTATGATTCTCTGCCTCTCCAAAATGTTTTCAGACCATTGAACTTGTAAGTTTAATCCACATATTTACTGGTGCTGTTCCGTTAGAGTCCTGAGTGACAGGCCGTGTCCTCCTTTACACTTGGGGACTCAATATAATAACAGGACATTAAAGGGAAAATGTTGAAAGCAATAGAGTTTCTGAGGAGAAATGGGCACAGAGACTCTCAATGTCAAGAAAGAATATAAAAGTAAGAATATTAGAAGAATTGAAAATCTGAGGTAGGTGCCATAGTAGAGAGTACCAGAGTTGTGCAAACTCTAGTTTAAAAAAACATATATTTTCACTTTACATTTCTTTTTCATTACACTCTTTTTTTTAAAAAAAAAAAGGGTTAAAACAGGTAATAAACATGCACTTGAAGGTGTAAAATCAGCAGCAGCAGCAACAGAATAAAACATGATACAAATGTGAAATTATAAATCCAGGGATAAGAAGAGCTTTGCATATGTGTATATGTCAAAGGTGTTAATAGAAAAAGTAGAGAGCATGACAGAACAGATGAGTAACAGGCTCTAAAAAAGAATTCACTTTAGTCAGAATGAAAATATCAGTCAGATAAAAAAGATTCAGTGTCTCAGCAGTGGGTTTGACTCAGCCAAAGGAGGAGGGGAGTGAACAGGGACTGACAGATGGAGAGAAAAATTTAGAAATTTCAAAGCAAAAAAAAATGTGACACAATATCAAATGGATAATATAAATATCGCCAAAAAGAAATGGAGAATGAAGCAAAAGTAATTGTAGTAATAATATTAGCAAAGTGTTCAGATCTGACAGACACCAGTATCATAAAGGACAAACCCAGGAAGAGATATGCTCTGAGTGGGAAAGGAGAAAGGGTATCATATGAAAATCTAAGAAATCAAAAATTAAGTGTCCAAAGGGCTCAGGAGAATTCTCATAAAAGTAAAATGTGCAGGTACCGATGGGCTTCTTCCCAGAAATTATCCAAGCAAAGAAACAGAAAGAAAATAGCATAGCAGCAGTTGACAATTCTATCTTCCCAACAATTATCGTGAAGTATAAAAGGAAAATAGATATTTCCCCAGAAAATCCAAAGCGAGGAGGTAGATTGAAGCAGATCCAATATGCAATAAAAGGCTTATTGTTCAATGCATGAGCAAGTTTGGAAGCCCGGATCTACCCCGTTACAGAGGAGAAGGTGAAAGGAAGAGGGGAAAGCAAAGGAAGGCACTCCTCTTTAGAACTGATCTGCTTAAGCCAGCTTACATTGGAAAATGACTCAAGGTACTCAGTGATTTCAGCCCCAGAGTAAGTGAGATGGACAAAACCCACCAGCAGTTCCTGGGTGGAAGGACAAAAACTTCACTTAAAGTGCAATAGAGCTGTACTTGATTCACTCTGTACTTGATTTGCTTAAAGCATGTTGTAATCTCTAGAGAAAGAGCTGTAAATTGAATACAATTGATGCACTACGAAAGAGAATGAAATGCCATTAGAAAAAAAACATTCAGTAAGTTCAGAGAAAACAGAAAAAATTAAAAAACATATCTAAGTATAGGAAGTGTTACTTAAAATGTGAGTACTCTAAACAATCGATCATGACACAGTAGTTTCAAAATGCAAGAAATGTACAGCCAAGCCCAATATTCTGCAGAAGTGTAAACTGTGTAACATATGAGAGAATAAAGAAAAAATAAAACATAAATAATAAAATTTGCCGGTAAGTGGATCAAACTAGAAAAGATTATATTAATGAGGAAACCATGCCTAGAAAGTCAAACCTCGCATGTTGTTTCTCACACTTCATTCCAGCTCCATGTGTTCAAGCATGTAAGTCATCCCAGAAAGCAACATCTGATCAAAATACAGAGAACAAGAGATCTTGTGGTACAGAGTCCTAAATCATAAATACAACACAACTCCTTTGACTAAGGCTCAGGGGTCATTGTAGAAGAGAGGGTGCAAAGTAATAAATGATTTTAAAATTATTTCTGTTATATTTGAGAGCATAATAACACAATTTCTCCTTTCATCCAAACCCTCTCAAATAACCTCCTTGCTCTTTTAAAATTGTGTGGCCTCCCTTTTCAATAATTTTTATTGCATACACATATGTGTATGTGTAAGCATATATGTAAATGTATGTGTGTATTTGCATATACACTCCTAAAGAGAACCAACACAGTCTGTACAATGGTGTTTGTATGTAGGTTTTCAGGGCTGACCATTTGGTGTCTTTTCCCTAGGGAGGCTCTACCCTCCAGCTCCAGCCTTAACAGTTGCCTGTTGATCTTTGTGTAGGGATGAGACCCCTCCTTCTTTTGGTCTGTGTTTTCTGTTACTATTTAAGTCTTCTCATTTGGTATGGGCCTCTTGGTTTAACTTTGGCAATTTGGATGACTCTAGAAATATATCTGTTTCCTTTAGGTTTCCCAGCTCATGGAGTACAGATTTTAAAAGATCCCCTTCGAAGATTTGTTGAATTGTGCTTTTATTTTCACTTAGTTTTAGAAACATTTTCATTTCTTTCTTAATATCTTCTTTGACACATTCATAATTCAATAATGAGTTATTTAATTTCTCTGGGTTTGTGTATTTACTAGAGATGAGTTTGCTGTCCGTTTTAAGTTTTATTGCATTGTGGTCAGGTAGTATGCAAGGAATTATTTCAATCATTTTTAATTTATAAAGAATTATTTTGTGTCTCAGGATGTAGTCTATTTTAGAAAATTCTCCATGTGCTACCAAGAAAGAATGTGTATTCTTAGATGTTTAAAGCAGAATATTCTGAAGGAATTTTTAAAGCCCATTTGATGTGTGATGTCGGTTAATTCTGATATTTTCCTGTTTTTTTCCAGATAATCTATCTATGGAGAAAGTGGTGTATTGGAATAACCAACTATTAGTGGATTAAGAATAACTTGTGTCTTTAAATCAAATAGTAAATATTTCATGAAATTAGGTGCCCCAAAGCTTGATGCATATATGTTTAGTATAGTAATGTTTCCTTGGTTAATTTTTCCTTGATTAGAATGAAATGTCTTTCTTTATCTCTTTGGATTAGTTTTAGTTTAAAGTCTGTTTTTCCAAATCTGAAAATAGTGAAACCTGCTTGCTTTCTGATCTTATTTGATCAGAATACATTTGCTCATCCTTTTATTCTAAGGCTGTTCTATTTTTAATGCTGAGGTGTCCTTCTTGCAAATGAAAAACAGATGGATTTTGTTTCTGATACATTTAGTTAGCCTGTATCTTCTGACTAGAAGTTTGTAGCCATTGATATTAACTTATTATTGAAATAACTGTGTTAATTCTGGTCACTGTGTTACTGATTTTAGATGTTGTTTTGTGTTCTAGTGATACTTTTAAAACTAATTATAGCTGAAAACTTCTCATTTTAAATTAATTTTTATTAATTACAATTTATTCAATTTGTATCCCAGCTGTAGCCCTTTCCTTCATTCACTCCCAATCCCTCCCTCTCTCTTCTCCTCCCATGCTTCTACAGGAGTCCACTAATAGGAGAGGACCTCCTCCCCTTTCATCTGACACTAACCTATTAGGTCTCATCAGGACTAGCCTTGTCTTCCTTTGTGGCCTGGTAAGGCTGTTCCCCATTAGGGGGAGAGGGAAGGTAATCAAAGAGCCAGACACTGAGTTCATGTCAGAGACAGCCCCAGTTCCCCTTACTAGGGTGATCCATTTTGAGACTGAAATGCCATTGGCTACATCGGTGCAGTGGGTCTACATTATCTCCATGCATGGTCCTTAGTTGGAGTATCAGTCTCAGAAGAAACCCTTGCGCTCAGATATTTTGTTTCTGTTGCTCTCCTTATGGAATTCCTGTCTCCTCCAGGTCTTTCTATCTCCCCCCTCCTTCATAAGATTCTCTGCACTCTGCCCAAAGTTTGGCTATGTGTCTCAGCATCTATTTTGATACTCTGGTGGGTGGAGTCTTTCTTTCAGAGGCCCTCTGTTGTAGGCTCCTATCCTGTTCGCTGTTTTCTCCCTTTTCAGATGTCTATCTCATTTGCCTTACTAAATGAGGATTGAGCATCTTATCCAGAGTCCTCCTTTCTTTAGGTGTACAAAAGACACTGTCATGAGAACAAATGACAGCCTACAGACTGGGAAAGGATCTTCACTAACCCTATATCTGACAGAGGGCTAATATCCAGAATATATAAAGAAATCAAGGAAGTTCAACAGCAAAAAATCAAAGTACCATGCATGGAGATAACCTAGATAACCCTGCACAGATGTAGCCCATGGCACTTTAGTGTCCAAGTGGGTTACATAGTAATGGGAAGAGGGACTGCCTCTGACATGAACTGATTGGCCTGCTCTTTGATCACCTCCCGTGAGTGGGGAGCAGCCTTACCAGGCCACAGAAGACGAAAATGCAGCCACTCCTGATGAGATCTGATAGACTAAGATCAGAAGGAAAGAGAGGAGGACCTCCCCTATCAGTGGACTTGGGGAGGGGCATGCATGAAGAAGGGGATGAGAGGGTGAGATCGGGAGGGGAAGAGGGAGGGTCTTATGGGGGGATACAAAGTGAATAAAGTGTAATTAATAAAAATAAAATTAAAAAAAGAAAAAATCAAGTAATCCAATTTAAAAAATCAGGTACAGAGCTGAACAGATAATTCTCAATATAGGAATATCAAATATCAGAGAAACACTTAAAGAAATGCTCAAAGTCCTTAGTCATCAGGGAAATACAAATCAAAATGACCCTGAGATTTCACCTTATACCCATCAGAATGGCTAAGATCAAAAACTCAAGGGATGATGCATGCTGGAGATGAGGTGGAGATAGGGGAACCCTCCTCCATTGCTGGTGGGAATGTAAACTTACACAACCACTTTGGAAATCAATCTGGCACTTTCTCAGACAATTAGGAATTGTGCTGCCTCAAGATCCAGCTATCGTACTCCTACTCATATATCCAAATATGCTCAAGTATACAATAAGGACATTTGCTTAACCTTGTTTTGCCGGGAGCCAAAGCTATCTACTGAAGCCAAAGTCAAACAGTGAGCCAAAGCTATCTAGTGGAGACAAAGCTATTTACTGAAGCCAAAGCCAAGTAGTGAGCACAGGTCATTTAGTGGAGACCTAAAGCTATTTAGTTGAAGAGTTACCTAGGACCCGAAATCATGGGTGATAGATTGTGAGAACATCCGTCTGTTAGTTTTAGAGCATCCGTGGGATACCTTAAGAAAACATCTTTACGGCATCTTGTAGGTGCAATATTTAACCCATGAAAGCACTCTTCCTATCTCCTGCAGCAGTAAATTAACCTTCCCCCTTTCCTTCCTTCTCCCTATATAAGTTGGGTAAAAAAAATTAATAAACGGAAGCCTTGATCAGATGAATAGACTTGGCTTTCATTTCTTGCGTCTCTTGTTCCATTTTCCCCCATTCCTTCCAATCTCTCCACCTTAGGAACCCCGTTGAAGCCCCGCAGGTCGGGGCAATGTTTGTACCAGCTTTATTTGTATTAGCCAGATTCTGGAAAAAACCCAGATGTCCCTCAATGGAGGAATGGATAAAGAAATTGTAGTGCATTTATGCAGTGCAATACTACCCAGCAATTAAAAACAAAGAAATCATGACATTTGCAGGCAAATTTCTGCAAATTTGCAGGATTCCTGCAAAATTCCTGCAAAATTGCACGAACTAGAAAAGATCATCCTGAGTGAGGTATCCCAGAAGATACACATGGTATATACTCCCTTATAAGTGGATATTAGACATATAATATAGAAAACATATTTTCATAGTCTCTCTGCTATGGTCATTCCTTGCTTCAATTTGAAATTCTGCTTCCTATATTTTCTTTAGGTTTCATTTTTTGGATATAAAAAATTAGGCTGTTTATATCATGGAAACTTTCTTTCTCTCTCTTTGAATTACAGTGGATAGTTTGATGGGAATCTTAATCTCAGCTGGCAGTCATGGTCTTTTAGACCTGATTTGCTTTACTCCAGACTCTTCAGGCTTTCCCCATGAGATATCAATCAGTCATTATTCTGATGGATTTCTCTTTACATGTAACTTGTATTTTTTCTCTTGTAGCCTCAGTATACTTTCTTTGTTCTGTATAATTAGTTATTTAACCATTATAAGCATAGGAATTTTATTTTCTGCATTATTATTTTCTACATTATTTGGTGTTCTGTGTGCTTCTTCTCTCTTTTTCTATGGATATGTCTTTCCTTAGTTTGGGGAAGTTTTCTTGTGGATAATCTGGTATATGCCACTGAGTTGGGGCATTTCTTCCTCATCTATGCCTGTAATTTAAAGGTTTGGATTTTTCATTATGTCCAACATTTTCTGTACATTCCTTTACTGTGATTTTTCATGCCCATTGTTTACTTATTCTATATAGTCTACCTGTATCTGAGTTCTGTTAGTCTCTCTTCTGAGTTATTCACTCTATTTATAAGCCTTTTGTTGAATTTTCTAGTTTGGTTATTGCATTTTTCAGTTTTCTCTTCATTGCAGATTGAGCCATTGTCAGTGCTTTTCTTCAATTCCATGCTCAGGTCATCAGCTGCAGGTGTCATTTCCATCAGTGTTATGTTTGTATTTTGGGGCATCACTCAGGAGTTTCCTCTCCTTAAGCTCTTTCTTCTTAAGTTAATTGAGTGGAGTGTGTGTATATTCTATAAGTTATTTGATATAGTTTATGAATGTTCTTTTAGCTTCTTTATCTTAGAGCTCATCTAAGGTAGTTCTGATTGGCAAACTTTCTACACGACTACAGGTTTCTGAGAGCAGATACTGGATTATTGTCTCATATTGTCTGGATTTTTATTATGAGCTATGGACATCTGTTTTGTTGTTGTTGTTGTTCTAAGCCTATCATGGTAAGAGCAGAAAGGAACAGAAGAAAGCTTGTGAGGGTGAGTTTTGCCTAGAGTTTATAAGTGTCTTGAGTAGAATGAAATCACATGGAGAAGGAGACTGGGCTGATGTAAAAGGTGAGCCTCCTAACCCACGCCTGGTGTGTGAGGTATATCTGGATGGGTAATAAGGTTGGATGTGCCAGGGGAGGGTTCTGTGGTTGGGGAGAAAAGGTGGGTGGGTCCTGGTGGAAGATTGGACACTAGTTGTGGCAAATGGAGGATTGGTCAGACTTGGCCTCAACAACAGTTGTGTGATCTGAACTAAGGGCATCATCTGATAAATAGGAAATAGAAATGTGATGATTATACAATGAATTATTATTGAGCTCTTAAAAATAAAATTATAAAATTAATAATTATAATTAAAATATACTATATAATTACAATATACTTTATATTTTATAGTATATATTATGTATTATAATATATATTTCCCCTCTGTTGTAGGGTAATTAAACCATATATAGAGAGAGAATGTCCCTAAAATAGAGGGGAAATTCTCTATTGTAGACAGCACAAGTTGTAACATAAAAGTTCATAGGAATGGGTTATATTCTTTCAGAATAGAATATCAATGCTTTTGGCATTGGATGTCCCATAGACTCACAGTCTTACAGGCTATTGCCCTTGCATATTATTATCTTCCAGTGCTTGACACTAAGATCTTTTTGCTGAAGACACAACACATTTGAGCTGTAGAAAATGGAGAAAGAATCTAGTACAGACCCGGAAGCTTCCTCCATACTGTAGAACATTCATAGCTCTAGAAGGTGGTTTCCAGGCTTCATGATGAGAAATGCCATGATTAATCTTTTTCTATCTATGAATGTTGAGTGCTACAATATGACTAGCCTAGCGAGATATGACCAATTGTGCAATAATAGAATGATTGCTATGGAAGTAATCAAACTCTTTATGATTGGATTTAAGACTAATTCTACAAGGTTGTTCATATATTACATCTGGGCCAAGAACCTGTAGTCATACAAATCAAAGGTGATAGGTGACGAATAATCAATGTTTCCCAGACACAATAGAACAATTGTACATCTGACCTTATTGTCATGCACCAGGGCCACCCAAGCTCATGCCAGACAAACTCCTGGAGGAAGGTGGGTAGTAGGCACAGTTTGCCTGCCTCATCTGAGAGCCGTTGACAACTGATGGCTGTGGGAGAGGGAAAGTCAGTTTTCTATAATAGTTGTGAAACCTGGTAGATTGATTTTTCACTCACTGATGATTGTTTTAGTAACAAATATTGAACACAATGGGCCTTAAAGAAAATGTGAGTAGGTAGGAAGTTGTTTGGGTCTGATGGAGTTGAAGAGGAAGGATGAATGCAAACAAAATACACTGCATGATTTTCTCAAAGAATTAATAAAATAAATATTAAAATATAAATATATGTGACTTCTAAAATTGAAAAGTTGTTTTCAAAATTGAGTTTTCACTATTATAAAATGTTAACAAAATGTTTCATATACGAAGTTACAGAGTTTGAAAAGGGTATGTTTAACATTTACTGTGGACAAAGATAAGTTTACAAACTATTTAAAAAATTTTATGAACCATTAAGTTTTTTTGAAGAAAATTTAAATAAGCAATTATGCCAAACAGAAGCTTTAAGACCTAATAAATGTATGAAAAATGCTTAAATTCAGAGATAAGCTGGGAAAGTTAAGTTAGTGGGTATTCCATTATGCATCCCCAGGCTTAGTGATTTAAATTATCAGTCAGTGTTGATGGGGCAGTTCTGAACAACAGAAAATGAGAACACGAGTGAACAGTCACTGCAATGGAGCATTTGCTGCTAATAATAACAAATTAAAACTGTATGTAACAGTGGCTACAAACTTTGAAAAGCCATTTTCTCATCCGATTTTCACTGAACAAAACACCAATTTTTCCAACAGACATTTATTTTAAGAAAACAATACATGAAATAATTTTGTTACTATTTGTTGGAAATAAATGGGTGGTTTATTAAATTATAACTTCACGGTTAATGATTGTTGCCTAAAACACCATCATTTGGGTTCTCAGCCCAACAGTTAGAGAACTGACTCCTAAAAGGAATGATTCTATATGTATATGAATGAAATTTGTTAGAAATTAAATATAACACAAGACAAAGACTTTCTCCTACTCTCTGGGCTGCCTCTGGCTCCCCTGAGAATTCCACTTCTTGTGCAGAAGTTAAAAATTTCATGTAATCACGTTTGTTAATTCATGAAACTATTTCCTGGGTGATGAGAGTTTTTTTCCCTAAGAAAGTCCTTTGATGGTACTTCTAACTTGAATTGCACTTCTGTATTTCTCTCTAGCAGTTTTGGCATTTCAAGTTTTAAATTAAAGTTAGTGATACATTTTGATTTGTGTGTGTGTGTGTGTGCGCGCGTGTGTATATAATAAGAGATATGGATCTAATTTGATTCTATGTGCTTATCCAGGACTTTGGGCACACTTTACTGACTAGAAATTGCCACATACATTGTTTTGGGTGTGGCTTTTTTATGTTTGCTTGTCTGGAGAAAGAAAGAAACAGAAAGAGAGGAAGAAAGAGAGATAGAGAAATTGGGTGGGTAGGGAGTTGGTAAGAATCTGGGAAGAGCTGGGTGAGAAGAAATATAATCAAATATATTGTATAGTGTTCTTAATTAAAAATCACTACATATGTTTTGTAGTGTGTTGGGCTGCATAACGTTTATTATTAGCCCTATAATTATCGCTGTGGTATCATTTAACACTCTATCACCAATATTAAGACATATTAGATTTTATAAGTGCCTATTTACCTTGGGCTAGGCAGATATTTACCTATGCTACTTCAATAACCTCCCCTTTCATCTCCCACCCCCCATCCGCCTTAACCACTCTTATTTGGGCTACTTTCCATCCATAATCTTACAAATACTTGCTTCTATTTTTCACCTGAGCCTTTCTATGCCGTTCTTGGGGTCCTTTCTTCCAGCCTACATGTTTCCTTCTGACTCTAACCTTTCATGATACCCTCCCCTCTCCTCTCTTTTCTTTTTTCCGTCTATTTCTCGTGATTCTCCTGTTCCTAAAGACCGGGAACCTTAGCCACGACTACCCCATTCTACCTTGCCCAGGTTTTAGGTCTTTTAATCGACCAATTTGGAATAATGTCTTAGGCACGCTTACACAACAAGGATAGTTGTGTCTGAGCAATGAGGAAAGCTTGAGGGCCAGTAATTAGCATCAAAATACAAGCATCAAACTAAACTCCAACAACATAAGCAACTAAGGGAAAACAATAGGGAAAACAATAGTAAAGTCTGTAAAGACAGACTGTAAAGTCACAGATATAGACTTACTGTGCAGTTAGAGAAGACATCATTCTGAATAACTTTTGAGTAGATTACTTTTTAAATTTTCTTCTATTATTATTTTTTACATCCCCACTGCAGTTTTCCCACCTCCTCTCCTTATGTCCTCCTTCCCAACACCTTCTGTCTTCCCCACCCCTTCACACCATGGGGGTTCACAGTTACACAGTAATGACAGCTCCTGGAGAACCCAGGTCTCTGACACCAGTCTGGACACTGAACTCACACAATTTTATGAAAACACATACTAATACAGCACTAATATAAATTAATATTTAAAAAAGAATCAATAATTAAGTCACTTGTGGTGTTTTTATATAGTGTAAAAATTTTTGAAATGTGCCTATTTACAATTGTAGCAAATGATAAAATTTACCTATGTTAGTAATATTCAAACCAATATTTAATATAGGAACAGGACTATTACATAAAAATTGACATAACTTTTTTGAGGAAATGAAAATAAGACTTGAAGAAAAGATAAAACAAATATACAGATATAAAGACAGTATTAATGTAAGATCCATTATTCCTAAAATAATCGCAGTCCCTTTACCATAATTTGTGCATTAAAAATTAGCATTATACTGGCCTTTAGAAGTGGACTTGACTGATTTTCATGTCACACCACTAGAGTCTAGTGTCAGCTCCATCAAATAGTAAAAGCTCTTGAAATCCAGGCATTTAAGACACTAAATAATGGGGTAGGCAAATCCCATGGAGCTGCTAGAGCCTAAGTTTTTCCCATCAGTTACTAAATCATGTCACCACTCTACAAAGAAATATGTAGTGGTCGTTATAAAAAATTCATTTATTATGTACACAGATAGACTTAAACTTCATTTCCTTGTGCATATTTCTGAAATTTAATAAAGAAAGCAACATTGAAAGCTACAAGACATTAAATACCGAACTGCTCTGATATGATATTTCTATGATAAAAAAATATCACCTTGTCTACAAGATGTGCAGACAAAAAATAAAGCAGAGATTAAGGGAATGTACAAACAAATACTGGCAAAATCTGAGACTCAGACAAGGGAGTGAGCCAACCCCTGGCATGATTTACCATACTGTGCTATGCCTGCAGACTGGAGTCTAGCATAGCTGTCCTCCAAGTGCATCCACCCAGCAGCTGATGGAACAAACGCAGACTCACAACCAATTATTGAGTATAGCACAGAGGGTCTTGCAGAAGAGGGGTAGAGGTGGATAGGAAGACCGAGAGGGGACAGGAGCTCCACAAGAAGACCAAAAGAGCCAATAACAGGACCCAGGGGGCCCTGTGGAGACTGAAGCACCAATCAAGGAGCATGCATAGACTAGACTTAGGCCTCCTACACAGATATAGCTTATGGGTAGCTAAGGCTTCATGTGTGCTTTCTGGTAAGGGTGATAACTCTGACATGGATTCTGTTGCTTGCTTTTCCATCGCTTTCCCCGCCAGGGGAAAAAGGGCAAGTGGATGTTCTCAATGTGAGTTGATAGGCTGGTGTGGGGAACTCTCCTTCTCTGAAGAGTAGGAGAGGAGAGATAGGGGAAACAGGGAGCGAGAGTGGGACCACTGGAAGAGAAGGGAGGCGGCTATGACTGGGATGTCAAATAAATAAATAAAAATTAAAAAAAAGAAAATAGCACACAACTATCCAAGACTTAGGCTTTCTTTTTACATGGAAAGTATTAGGCTCAGTAAAAACTTTCATATTGATTTTTCTTTGGGGAACACACAAAAATAGTACCTGCAATAAAGGAGAACACAATTTTCCCATCAAATTAAAGTAGACTAGTTTGAACTACTTAAATTGATTGTATACTTTAGTTATTTTATTCTAGTGAAGTACTATCTGACAGAAAATTTGAAAAAAAAAAGTTTCAGTATTTCACAAGCTAACCTTAATATAAGCTTTTGTTTAATAGAGACAAATTCAAATCAGAGTAAAATTTACAGCTGACATTTCTAAATCAAAGAACATTCCCAGCATTGCACATTCGATTACAGATTAAATTGTGTCAAGTTAATTACATACATCCTAAGCCAGAGAAACATTTGATTAGACTTGACAATTTTGAAATATTTTTGGTCTAAAGGTTCAGTCTAAATTGCTGAATTTAGTATTTCCACCTACATTCTGTGTCTACAGTTTTCAGCCCATAATGTGACACTGTGAGTACTCATAATTATTTTAAAAATATTTTAATAGTAAATAGCTTTAGAACTAAGGTACTGAAGGTTTGGATGCCATTAGTCCAAGGGAATGAACAATAAACCACATGTCTGAGGAAGTCTAGTAAAGATACATGTAGCAAATACTTTTCAGAAATTGACTAGTCTTCATCTATGAACAAAAATGCAATAGCCCTCACCTTTTCACTAACCTAGCTAAGTGTAATAATTGAGCATTACAAACACACACAGTTATGTTCCACAGTTATATTTAAACATATACTTTGTAAACATGTATAGTACAGTAACTATTCATCTAATATATTTAATACTTTTGATATAACAGTACTATGAAAATATGATGCAAAGAGTAATTACTATAATTTAAAGAATATAGTTCTATTGTTTTGAATTGATTCCAAAAAATTCCATTACCAATTCTTAGTCATCTTTTAAGTGAAATCACAGCTGCAGAAATCCATTGTCTGTGACCTCTTCCCCAGTGGCTTTGCTTCACCATCACAGTGCTCAGCGATCAGGGCATAGCAGAGTCTTGATAGTCCGTGGAGTCTTGATAGTCCATGGAAACAAACTGAAGCGTCTGACTTTTGTGACTCTCTTCCATCATTCATATTCTTCTTAGTTTTCTCTCTGCTGAAGCTCATGTGTTAGTATTTTCTTTTTCTATTGACTAAAATAATGTTTTTCTGTGTACATCCACCACATCTTTAAAATCCATTCATTAACTGATGGATTTGTTATACTGATGTCTTACTATCAAAATGATGCTTTGTTCAAATTATTTAAGGGCATATTTTTTAAAATTTTCCTTTGCCTTAGTCCCCACATAGGAAATATTGGGGAATCTGAAAACATTATTAACATTTTAAGGAACTATTGGCTAGCTTGTTGCATGTCCTTGAAAAACTTATTATATATTCTTTCATCATAGACAGTATAGAACATGGGAAATGAAATCTGATTCTGGATTTTATTTGCAAGATTTTGATGGCTAATGTTATTGAGAATTATGTAATAGAGTTATTTTCTACGTGTTTATTTTATTTAAAGAAATATCTTTTTGCATTTTTATGACAATAAATCAGCTTTTGTTATAACATTGATTCATATTAGTTCTTTACATGTTCTGTGTGGTAGTTTGAATGAAAATGGCTCCCCATACACTAAGAGAGAGTAACACTATTCAGAGGTGACATTGTTGGAGTAGGTGTGGTCTTGTTAGAGGAAGTGTGTCACTGGGGATGGGCTTTGAGGTTTCAGAAGTTCAAGCTAGGCCCAATGTCTCTCTCTTACTGATACAGCTGTGGAACTTTTGGCTTCATCTCTAGCAACATGTCTGCCTGTATGATACCATGCTTCCTACCATGATAATGGACTAAGCCTCTGACCTGTAAGCTAGACCCAATTAAAGGCATTCCTTAATAAGAGTTCCCATAGTCACAGTCTCTTCACAGCAATAGAAACCCAAAGACATTCTAGATAAAGGGCTTTAAGAGATATGCTTTTCAATCCATTCTTTACTTCATGAACTGAACTTAATGTTTCTCAATTATTTTTATGAAACTAAGTTTTCATTTTATATTGTACTGCTCCTCTTTATCTTTTGTTATTTCTACATTGAGTATTGATTCATGCGTACTTTGCCAAACCCAAGGTGACCATAATTTACACTGAGATTCTTCCTAAAATTTCTGACTTTATTTGTTGGTTGTAAGATCACTGTAGTTTTTGTATTTTGTATAAAAATCCTGTGTGCTATGGATTAATTTGGGAACCATAGAAGCTACAGTGAATTCTTAAGACTGTTTCATCAGAATGAGATTTGGTAGAAACAATCATTACAGATACAATTGCTTAATAGGATGAAACCATTATAGGGACAGAAAAACTATATTTGAGGAGAGAGATACAATAGATAAATGTTATGTAACAGTAGTAAAACTACAGTTTTTCAGTCATAGACAAAGGCATTCTACAATCTTACCCAAACTAGAGGATAAGGAGAAAAGGAAATGAACTTATTCTGAGAGGAAGCATTTATGAGCTAAAGTGCTGCATTGCTCTTTTTCTTTTCTTTTCTTTTCTTTTTTGCTTCTGAAATTGCCCAAGAATACATTTCTTCCCCCCTCCCTTGTTACTTTTGCTTAATTTCTGCAGAGAAAAAAATTCTCTTATATGATAATAGAACAATGATCAAAACAAATAAATTAGTTTTATTATATTAGTATAGTGAAAACTATAAAGTTTTTTTATACATTTAATGTATATTCCCACTAATGTTTTTTCTTCTAACATGAATAGTCTTTGGTACTAGGATACAACATTTTAAAGTTAGCAACACAGAGATTGGAGTAGGCTGTTGGTGTGACAAATGACCTAAATTTTGAAAATAGTTGTAGAAGTAGACAAGAGGTGAAGATAGAATTTTTAAGTAGTTGGTACCAAAGTCTTAAAGGTAACTCTGATCAAGCCTCAGAGAGCATTTAAAAGAGATGTAGAAACCTTCTAACTAAGCAAAACAGAAACAGAGACAAACACCTGTGATGATTCTAGGGAACCACAAAATGATGCAGTTAAGTTATAGGAAACTAGAGAAATCTATTGCAGGACATTTGATACCATTTTTTACCCTGAGACTGTGAACTATCAAAACCAGATTTTGTTTTTGTTTGTTTGTCTTTTTGTTTGGTGAGGCTCAACCCTAACACACACCTTTAACCCAAGTGCTTTCTGTTTACTATAAACAAGTACTTGTGGTGAAGCTCAGCCCTAGCACACACCTTTAATCCAAGAGTTTCTGTAAACAGGATTTAATAAAGTTAACCCAAGGTTAGGAGGCATAGCAAGCAACCAGCTGAGAGGGATTAAATAGAATGGTGGAACATTGAGAGTAGAGTATTCAAGACAGTGTGGAGATAAGAAAGAGTTTTTAGCTTTTCCCTTCTGGAACATGAGTGGAGTTGGAAGATCAGCTGGGTACTTTCTCTGCCTTTCTGGGCTAGTAGTGTGCATCTGGTTCCTGAGTCTTCATTATTAAAATTGAATGTTTGGGATTTTTCTTTATAACAACAAAAATTGCTATTTTAGATGACACAGAAAAACTTAAGTGGTATGTAGAGAAACAGACCTGTCCAGCTATGCATCTGGATAGACAGCACAGAGAACTTCCCAGCACAGCATATGCTGTTGACTCCTGTTGCCTCCTGTAAGAGCTGAAAAGAGAACAGGAATGAAATCCTGGTAAGTTCAAAGAATTGGAGCTGCCTATAAGCACACAGGCCTTGAGTGGCTTTCAACAACCAGGAATATATTTCTGTGTATAAATCTTCTTTAGATAAATTTATGGTTCAGTATTTTGTTATTTTTGTAGCTAAGAATGTACTTTTCATACTTCTATTTTCTGGCTGTAAAATTGCTGTGCTGTAGAATTTCACATCCTCCTTTGTTGATTATTATATTTTAATGTACTTTTAAGTTCATAAAATGAGCAGAAATTTCACATGTCATTGTCATGCCCTTGATCCCACCCCAGCAGCACTAGTCCCAGCATCAGCATTCACAGTAGCATCCTTCCTGTCATCATTATCACTGCAAAAATCAGCACCACAACTCCCAGCATTACCATCCCTACCATGGCAGTACATTTTTACAAAGATGTAAAATTTGATGCTAATTATCACAGTTGAAATTTACTTTTGAATGTTGAGCTTATTCCCTAAGGATCACTTACTCATTCTGAAAGGCTTTTATAATGGTTTTCAAAGATTTTTTAAACACATGAAATTAAACCCTCTATGTTATGTTTAATCTTGGTTATCAACTTGACTACATCAAGTTTACATCAAGTAAACCCCAAGCAGCTGGATATATCTGTAAAGGATTTTCTTGATTGCATCATTTAAGGTCTGAAGACCCACCCCAAATCTGTGCCACGACTTCTGGTGGCAGAGCACATTAAGGGACATGGATGAAGGGAGTTTTTTCTTTTGCCTGCTTGCTCTCACACTCACTCTTTTCCCTGCAAGTTTATGTACACTGCTGAAACATTCCTTTCTTGGTATCCGAACCTAATTCTTCAAGATTTCAAAGCAGACTGAAGACCAACATCTCTTCAGGACACAAACATCAGGAATCAGCAGCTTGGGATTCTTTGGGCATTCTGTCTTGTACATTGACCTAGGAGATCCTTGGCTTTCCCATAGGTAGACAGCCATTATTAAACTACTTGGACTACAGTCTGCAAGCCACTCTGAAACATTTAACTCTTTCTCTCTCTGTTTGTCTCTCTCTATCACACACACACACACACACACACACACACACACACACACGTGTGCACATGTATTAGTTCTGTTCCTTTAGAGAACCCTAAGGTCATCTACAAATAATGATCTGAAGTTTTGCTTTACTCCTGTTATTTCCATTAGTCTTAATCAAAGCAAACAGACATAGATAGAGCATCTGAAGTGAGATATATCCCACAGTGGTAGAAACAGGTCCTATTGCTTTTCATTATCTTAGAAGAAGAAAACCATTGTGTGTTACATGCTTTATACAGTGTGTAATGCTGGCTTTCCTTAATGTTCTTTAATAAGTGGAAGAAATGTCCTTACATATTCAATTTAATCATGAGATACTGTTGGAATTTACCTAATCATTTTTGAAAATTACTGATGAATGTGCAATGTTTGTGAAATACCAACTTATTTTACTGCAAAATGTTATTTTGTGATATAAAAAGCAAACAAGCACACAACCTTATGACAACAGCCAACATCAAAATTAAAGGATCTAACAGCCACTGGACATTAATCTCTCTCAACATCAATGGACACAATTCTCCAATAAAAAGACACAGACTAACAGAATGGATGAATAAACAAAACCCAGCAATCTGTTGCATACAAGTAACTCACCTAAGTCACAAAGATAGACATTACCTGAGCGTAAAAGGTTGGAAGAGTGCTTTCCAAGCAAATGGACCCAAGAAGCAAGCAGGAGTAGCCATTCTAATATCTGATAAAATAGACTTTCAACCAAAATTAATAAAAAGAGATGGGGAAGGACACTTCATAATCATCAAGGGAAAATTCCACCAAGAAGACATCACAATACTGAACATCTATGCCCTATATGCAAGGGCACACACATTTGTAAAAGAAACATTGATAAAACTTAAACCACACATAGATCCCCACACATTAATAGTGGGAGACTTCAACACCCCACTCTCAACAAAGGACAGGTCAAGAAAACAGAAATTAAACAAAGAAACAATAACTCTGACAGAGGTCATGAATCAAATGAAACTCACAGACATCTACAGAACCTTACATCTAAACACAAAAGAATTTGCCTTCTTCTCAGCACCTCATGGAACCTTCTCCAAAATAGACCATATAGTTGGTCACAAAGCAAGCCTCAACAGATACAAGAAGATTGAAATAATCCCTTGTATCCTGTCTGATCAGCATGGAATAAAGCTGGACCTCAACAAACACAGAAAGAGCAAAAAGCCTACACACACATGGAAACTGAACAACTTGCTGATAAATGACAGATGGGTTAGGGAAGAAATAAAGAAAAAAATTAAAGTCTTCCTAGAACTCAATGAAAATGAAGATACAACATACCCAAACTTGTGGGACACAATGAAAGCAGTGCTAAGAGGAAAGTTCATAGCACTAAGTGCCTTCAAGAAGAAATTTGAGACAGCTCATTCAAGCAACTTAATGGCTTACTTAAAAACCCTAGAAAAAGAAGAAGCAGACGCACCAAAAAGGAGTAGACAACTGGAAATAATCCAACACAGGGCTGAACACAATCAATTAGAAAAAAATAAAACAATTCAAAGAATCAATGAAACCAAGAGCTGGTTCTTTGAGAAAATCAACAAGATAGACAAGTTAACTAAAAGGCAGAGAGAAACTATCCAAATCAATGAAATCAGAAATGAAGAGGGGGACGTAACTACAGTCACTGAGGAAATACAAACAATCAAACAATCACTTGCTTCAAAAGTCTATATGCCACTAAATTTGAAAATCTAAATAAAATGGACAATTTTCTTGATGGATTCAACTTACCAAAGCTAAATCAGGACCAGGTAAATCAATTAAATTGTCCTATATACTCCAAGGAAATAGAAGCAGTCATCGAAATCTCCCATCAGAAAAAAGCCCAGGACCAGCTGGTTTCAGGGCTGAATTCTACCGGACTTCAAAGAAGAGCTAACCCCAATTCTCTTCAAACTATTCCACAAAATAGAAACAGAAGGAACATTAACAAACTCATTCTATGAAGCGACAGTCACCTTGATACCTAAACCATACTAATACCCAAAAAAGAAAGAGAATTTCAGGCCAATCTCACATGTGAACATTGATGCAAAAATACTCAACAAAATACTTGCAAACAGAATCCAAGAACACATCAAAGATATCATCCACTATGACCAAGTAGGCTTCATCCCAGGTATGCAGGGGTGGTTCAATATACGGAAATCCATCAATGTGATCCACCATATTAACAAACTGAAAGAAAAAAACCACATGATAATCTCCCTAGATGCTGAAAAAGCATTTGAAAAAATCCAACATCCATTAATGTTTAAAATATTGGGGAGATCAGGGATAAAAGGCACATATCTAAACATAGTAAAAGCAAGATACAGCAAGCCTATAGCCAACACCAAACTGAATGGAGAGAAACTTAAAGCAATCCCACTGAAATCAGGGACAAGACAAGGCTGCCCACTGTCTCCATATCTCTTCAACATAGTTCTGGAAGTCCTTGCTAGTACAATGAGACAGTTGTAGGAGATCAAATGGATACAAATTGGAAAGGAAGAAGTCAAATTATCACTATTTGCAGATGATATGATAGTATATTTGAGTGACCCCAAAAACTCTATTAGGGAACTCATACAGGTGATAAACACCTTCAACAAAGTGGATGGATATAAAATTAACTCAAAAAATCAGTACCCCTCCTGTATAGAAAAGACAAAAGGGCTGAGAAAAAAAAATAGAGAAACAACACCCTTCACAATAGCCACAAAGGACATGAAGTATCTTGCTGTGAACCTAACCAAGCAAGTCAAAGACTTGTATGAAAAAAATGTCCAGTCTCTGAAGAAAGAACTAGAAGAAGATATCAGAAGATGGAAAGATCTCCCATGCTCATGGCTTGGCACGATTAACATAGTAAAAATGGCCATCTTACCAAAAGCAATCTACAGATTCAATGCAACTCCCATCAAATTACCAACACAATTCTTTACAGACCTGGAAAGAAAACGTCTCAACTTCATATGGAATAACAAGAAACCCAGAATTGCTAAAACAATTCTCTACAATAAAAGATCTTTTGGAGGTATCTACATCCCTGATCTTACTATACTATACTTATAGTATAGTATACTTACCGTGTACTATAGAGCAACAGTTATAAAAACTGCATGGTACTGGCATAGAAATAGAAGGATGGATCAATGGAACCGAACAGAAGACCCAGAAATAAACCCACACACTTAAGGCACCTGATCTTTGACAAAGATGCAAAAACATACAATGGAAAAAAGATAGAATCTTCAACAAATGGTGTTGGTCTAACTTGATGTCTACATGTAGAAAAATGCAAATAGATCCATACTTATCACTCTACACAAAATTAAAGTCCAAGTGGAGTAAAGACCTCAACATAAAACCAGACACATTAAATCGGCTAGAAAAAAAAGTGGGAATACCCTAGAACTCATTGGTACAAGAGACAACTTCCTGAACAGAGCACCAACAGCACAGGCTATAAGAGTAACAATCAATAAATGGGACTTCATAAAACGGAGAAGCTTCTATAAAGCAAAGGATACCGTTATCAAAACAAAATGACTGCCTACAGATTGGGAAAGAATCTTCACCATCCCTTTATCTGACAGAGGACTAATATCCATTATATATAAAGAAGTAAAGAAGTTGAAAAGCAGCAAACCAAGTAATCCAATTAAAAAATGTGGAACAGAGCTAAACACAGAACTCTCTGCAGAGGAATATCGAATGGCAGAGAAACACTTAAAGAAATATTCAACGTCATTAGCCATTGGGGAAATGCAAATCAAAACGACCCTGAGATTTCACCTTACACCCAACAGAATGGCCAAGATCAAAAACTCAAGTGACAACACATGCTGGAGAGATTGTGGAGAAAGGGGAACCCTCCTCTACTGTTGGTGGGAATGTAAACTTACACAACCACTCTGGAAATCTATCTGGTGCTTTCTCAGACAACTAGGAATAGAGCCTCCTAAGCATATATCCAAAAGAGGCTCAAGTACACAATAAGAACATTTGCTCAACCATGTTTGTAGCAGCTTTATTTGTAATAGTCAGAAGCGGGAAACAACCCAGATGCCCCTCAACTGAAGAATGGATGCAGAAATTGTGGTACATCTATACATTGGAGTATTGCTCAGCAATGAAAAATAAGGAAATCATGAAATTTGCAGGTAAATGGTGGGACCTGGAAAGAATGATCCTGACTGAGCTGTCCCAAAAGCAGAAAGACACACAAGGTATATACTCACTCATATAGACATATAACAAAGGATAAACCTAGTAAAATCTGTACAGCCAAAGAAACTAATCAAGAGAGAAGGCCCTGACTAAAATGCTCTATCCCCATTCTTAAAAGCAAAGATGATGGACATCAGAAGAAGAAGAAGAAAACTGGAAACAACCTAGGAACCTGGCACAGAGGGCCTCTGAAAGCCTCTGCCCTGCAGACTATCAAACAGATGCTGAGACTTATGGCCAACTGTTGGGCAATGTGCATGGAATCTTATGTAAGATGTGGGAAATAGTATAGTAAGATCTGGAGAGGACAGAAACTCCACAAGGAGAGCAACAGAACCAGAAACCTTGAACATAGCGAACTTCCCAGGGACTTATACTCCAACCAAGGACTATTCATGGAGATAACCTAGAACCCCTGCACAGAAGTAGCACATGGCAGTTCAGTACCCAAGTGGGTTACATAGGAATGGGAAGAGGGTCTGGCTCTGACATAATCTGATTGGCCTTCTCTTTGATCACATCCCCCTGATGAGGGAGCATCCTTACCAGGCCACAGAAGATGACAATGCAGCCACTACTGATGTGATCTGATAGACTAAGATCAGAAGGAAGGAGAGGAGGTCCTCCCCTATCAGTGGACTTGGAGAGGTACATGTGTGAAGGAAGGGGAGGGAATGTGGGATTGGAAGGGGAGGCGGGAGGGGCTTATGGGGGGATACAAAATGAATAAATTATAATTAATAAAAAAGTTTGTCATTTCTCTAATAAACTACACATCTTATGTGACTTCCAATATGATATAAGATTTTTTACTTATGTATTCAATATAAGATAAATACATAAGTATTCATTCTAAACTTTGATGTATTTTACTTAACATGAACTTAATGGGGGTTCATAGAATCAGTCTATCACACCACTGTTTTTCTAAATTTGGAAATACAGGATCTTTCACAGCACTTACTGACTGCATATGTTCATACTTCTATTTCTGAGAATTTAAAACAATGACTTAATTCTTGTAACTTTAAACACACATTCTATTTTCTTACCCTAATCCCTATGGCTATTAGTGGCTATTTGGAAATGCAATAATATATCTCTGCCTCATGCAATTTGATGGCATTTGTTTTCCAAATATCATCTTTTAATTATTCATTACAGAAATTAATAGGAAATCTCTAAACTATCTTAATAGCTTAAAGTTTAAATAAATGTCAGTATCCAAGTGGTTACCCTAGTAAGGGAAACAGGCACTGTATCTGACATGAATTCAATGGCTAGCTCTTTGAATGCCTCTGCAGAATGGGGGAGCAGCCTTGCCAGGCCACAGAGGAGGACAATGCAGCCAGTTCAGATGAGACTAGATAAGCTAGTGTCAGATGGAAGAGGAGGAAGACTTCCCCTATCTGTGAACTTGGAGAGGGGCATAGGAGAATTTGGGAGAGAGAATGGGATTGGGAGGGGAGGAAGGAGGAGGCTCCAGCTGGGATTCAAAGTGAATAAACTGTAATTAACTCTGGAAATCAATCTGGCGCTTTCTCAGACCACTAGCTATAGCGCTTCCTCAAGATCCAGCCATACCACTCCTAGGCATATACCCAAAAGAGGCGCAAGTACACAAAAAGGACATTTGCTCAACCATGTTTGTAGCAGCTTTATTTGTAATAGCCAGAAGCTGGAAACAACCCAGATGCCCCTCAACTGAAGAATGGATGCAGAAATTGTGGTACATCTATACAATGGAGTATTACTCAGCAATGAAAAATAAGGAAATCATAAAATTTGCAGGTAAATGGTGGGACCTGGAAAGGATCATCCTGAGTGAGTTGTCCCAGAAGCAAAAAGACACGCATGGTATATACTCACTCATATAAACATACAACATAGAATAAACCCACTAAAATCTGTACATCTAAACAAACTAAGCAAAAGAGAGGACCCTAACTAAAATGTTCAATCCCCATCCTGAAAGGCAAAGAGGATGGACATCAGAAGAAAAAGAAAATAGGAAACAACCTTGGAACCTGCTACAGAGGGCCTCTGAAAGCCAGAAGAAAACAGGAAACAACCTTGAAACCTGCCACAGAGGGCCTCTGAAAGCTTCTGCTGTATAGAATGTCAAAGCAGATGCTGAGCCTGATGGCCAACTCATGGGCAGAGTGAATGGAATTCTATGTAAGAAGTGGGAAATAGTAAGAGCTGGAGGGGACAGGAACTCCACAAGGAGAGCAACAGAACAAGATAATTTGAACACAGGGAACTTCCCAGAAAATCATACTCCAACCAAGGACTATTCAGGGAGATGACCTGGAACCCCTGCATAGGTGTAGCCCATGGCAGTGTCCAAGTGGGTTACATAGTAATGAGAATTGGGACTGCCTCTGACATAATCTGATTGGCCTGCTCATTGATCACTTCCCCCTGAGGGGGGAGCAGCCTTATCAGGCCACAGTAGAAGACAATGCAGCCACTTTTGATGAGAACTGATAGACTAAGATCAGAAAGAAGAGGAGAACCTCCCCTATCAGTGGACTTGGGGAGTGGCATGCATGCAGAAAGGAGAGGGAGGGTGGGATCGGGAGGGGAGGAGGGGCTTATGGGGGATACAAAATGAATAAAGTGTAATTAATAAAAAAATCAAAAATAAATAAATAAATAAAATAAAAATTAAAAAAATAATAAAGTATCAAAAAAAGTATCTTGGTTGTTTTTTTATTTGATAAGTCCTTTCTCATCTGCTTTGATTATATTTGGTTTGAAGTCTATTTTGTTAGATATTACTATAGTACACCAGCTTGATTCTGCAGTCTATTTGCTTGGAAAAATCTTTTTCCAGGCATTTACTCTGAGGTAATCTGTCTTTGATATTGAGGTGTGTTTCTTGTCTGCATCAGGAAGATGGATCCTGTATTTGCAACCATTCTTTTACCCTGTGTCTTTTTATTAGGGAATTTGATATTGAGAGATATTAATGACCAACCATATTAATTCCTGTTACTTTATTGTTGCTGGTGATATTAGAAGTAGTAGTGATGGCAGTAGTGTCTGTGTGTGTGTTTACACGTGTGCTTTCTTTCTTTTGGCTTTGCTGGTGTGAGATCGTTTGTTTCCTGTCTTTTTATAGGTAAAATGGTTCCTAATGATAATTCTCCCATAATAGTAGACTGGAGGCCAGCATAATTGTCATCAGAGAGGCCTCATCCAGAAAGTGAGAGTTACAGATGCAGAGACCAACAGCCAAACATTAGGCACAGCTTCCTGCAGAAGAGGGGGAGGAAGGAGTGTAACAGCCAGAGGGGTCAAGGACACCACAAGAACACAGCCCACAGAATCATAAGGGCTCATAGGACCCATAGAAACTGAAGTGACAGTCGAGTTCCTGTGTGAGTCTGACCTAGGTCCTCTGCATGTATGTCATGGTTGTGTAGCTTAGTGTTCATGTGGGATTCCTAAGAGTGGGAGTGAGGGCTGTCTCTGCCTTATTCAGCCTCCATATAAGGTGCATGCTTAGTCTTATTGTATCTTGTTATGACATTTTTTTTCTTGTTAATATCTCAGAAGGCTGCTCTTTTCTGAAGGGAATTGGAGGAGGAGTAGATCTGTGAGAGAAGAAAGATGTGGGGGAGGGACTGCAAGGAGAGGGGGGAGGGGAAATTATGGTTAGATATAATATATAAGAGAACAATAAACAAACAAATAATAAATAGTTATTATTCTCATTGTTTTCATGGTTTACTACTTTGGTCCTCTTCTTTAAAATTTCCCATTCATGTTCTGTTGTTTCCTCTTTGTGTATTTTTTGAATGTGGCTTTCCAGGCCATCTATCTGAAATCTTACCATGTGAAGCACAGAGTTTCAAGCACAAAATTTTAAGTGTTCTTCTCAGCAGTGTCTGCATGTATCTCCTGATTCTTGAGTGAGGTATTCTTAATCTTATTTGGAGTATTTTTTATTCTACTGATGAGTTTTTGTTTTGTTTTGTTTTAAAAATTATTTACATCTCAACATTCACCAAGGCAGAAGCAGATGTGAGTTAGAGTTCAGCCTGGACTACAAAGTGAATCCAGGACAGTCAAAGCTACACAGAGAAACCCTGTCTCGATAAACAGCAACAACAACAAAAGGAAAACAAAATAAACAAAACAAACAAACAAAAAAACAAGAAAAGGAGGAATTATTTACAAGTGCATTCCTTAAGTTATTGTTATGGGTCATTTCATTGTGATATTATGGTGTTTTTGTACTATTAAGAAATAATTGTGTCTCGAAGTTTCATTCATTGTTTTTGGGTTCTAAGTACACGGTTGATACTGTTGCTTATGCATCTTTCATGTGAGTAAAAGCACATCTGATTATATCAATGGTCTGTCTATCACAGGTACACAGGGGGCTTCTGTACTGTAGAGCAGGTTAGGGCTAGGGAATTCTGGGTAGAATTCTCCTAAAGATTCTATTTACTACTTTGATTGTGCTTCTCATCATTTTGTAGCATTTGGAGTTCTGTGTTTAGATGTGAGAACACACTGTCAAGATGCAAGGTTCCTAACCTTTAGAAACATTCCTACCAATCTTTAGAAGTACTTTTTATTGGGAATACATTTTGTCTGATATTAGCATATCAAATTGGTATACATAGTTCCTTTTTCTTAATCCTTCAGCTCTATTTCTTCCTTTTTATGTTTATGTTTTATTTACCTTTACTTAAATTTTTCAATATAAAGTGTGTTTTAGCCATGAAAGAACTGATTTTCTTGTATTTTTATATATAATTTCAACAAAGAATTCTGGTTTTTCTCCATGATCTCTTTAAATATATATTTTGATATTTTGGCTACCACTATTCCTGATGAAATCTTAGCTGGTAATCTTAATTACTATCTTTTTTTTTGACAAATATCTTATTTTCTGTAACTCACAAGATATTTTCTTTTTCTTTTATATTCTTATTAAGGCAGTGCTGAGTATGAATCTCTATGAATGCATTTTTGTGTTTTCTTATTTATTAAACTTTTTGGTGGCATCAGGTTTGTAAGATTTGGGTCATGATTTCTTCTGATTTTATATTTCTGTTTTTTCCTCCTTTCTTGCTGTCCTTTTAGGATGTGTACTGTTGCTTTAGATTACGTCTAAATTTCTAGTTGTTACTCAATTATCTTCATGTTGTTTTCTCTCTGCTTGTGTATTGGAAGTAACCCACAGAGGACTGCTAAATGAGGACAAGAAAATGGATAGCAGACACAGGAAAGCAGAGAACTCTTCATTGTGGGGATAGAAATTCAGAGCCTCACAAACATGTGATCCCAAGAAAGGAGAAAAGTGAAGGGATGGAGGCCGAGAGCTACCAGAATGCTTCACTGCAAATGCTGAACCTGCAGCTCAGGTAGAGCATGGAAATCACCTTTCATGAGCCAAATGCTTACAGCTTTAGGAAACTGATAGTTCTTCATGGAGTTTTGTATGATTCTTATGTAAATGTTCACCAGGAATCCATGAGCATGCTCCTGTGACCACTAATAGATAGCAATGCAGGCAAACAAAGACGAAGGGAACCACCCACATGCTCACTTTGCTTTGTTTACACAATTTTTAAAGGAATTAAGGAAAATAAGCAAATCTTTGCCACCCAGAATTTCATAGAAGAATTTATTAATGACATTAAGGAGAACATGTTTAAGAAATGACACTGAGTGTGTGTAGAGGAACGTACTGTCAAGGTTTACTAATTGAGTTTACTCCTTGGGTGCCACATAGTAGCAGAAGTGAAAAAACTGCCACAAGTTGATCTTTGACCTCCACAATACAGTAGGTTACATGCATACAGGTGGCGGGGGGGGGGGGAGAGGATTACAAATACCAGGAACAAAGTAAATGTAATTAAAATTTTAAGAGTTTCTGTGATTCTGGTGATCCAAGGCATCTAACTTGTGTGTCGTGTGGTAAACAACAGAATTCTAAATCAGTCAGTCTTCAAGTCTCCTAAGCAGAAAGATCTCTAGAGAGCAGCTGTCTCTTGCTTTGCCAATGAAGGGAGCTGTGGGTGGGAAGCAAGCACAAGGTCCTCCTATGTAACAGTGACCCTGGCTGACAGCCAATGAGCAGAGCATTCCTACAGTGCCACATCCACAGAAAGAGGACCCTTGTCTCAAGGGCCATCACAGCACAAAGCCAGGCTGTGGCCGGGTACATCTCCAGTCTCAATGTATAGAAAGTAGGAAATAATAAACTTGCATTGTACTATACCAACAAACATAATGCAACTCTGTACACAGAAATAAAATATCACAACTGAAAAACGAGGTCAAGGTTTGTCTGGGTGAGAGGGCACATGTCTGATTAGGGTGTCTCCTCAGCCTCCCAAATGTTTTGATGTTTTATTCTGTGGCTTTGGCATCCTTTGAGCGGCCCTAAATGTCAGGAAAACCTTATCAGACACTTTTATATATTTGTAGAATGCTTATACACAAGTATGCATATAGCAGAGGAATGCATACAGACATACACAGGAAGAATACCTAACCTTTTGATAAAATACATATTTGATAATTCTATACATTTTATTTTAATGGATCATTTTCAGGACCTTTTCATGTTGTCATATCTTCTTCTTTTAGTGTTGTCTTACCTAGTATGTTATATTTTCTTCTAAATATGAGGAGAAAAATCAGTAAAGGAATTGAGCCAATTTGTAAATAAAATATTAACATTCCATTGCTTTAAGATGCAGTGTATACATTAAAGTACAAGATAGCAGAAGTGAATTTCCTCTTCACCTTTGCCAATAGCATTGCTGTTTGGAGACAGAGCATATGGGAGCTTTATGTTCAGAGAAGATGCTTGTAGTATCAGCTTGGAATGAGTATTTTTTACTCATTTTTCACTAATAATATACATATTCTCCAGTTTCCAGAACTCACTAGCTGGTGTATTTTGCTCCAATGTAATATTGTTATATTACTTATAAACTATTAACTAAAATTTTAACATTTCAGTCACTGAATTATCTTTCCACATCTCTAAGGCAGTGACAATTCTCATGCTGCCTTATGTAGGGCTTCACATTTGAAACATAAAGAAACATTTTTAATCCTCCACTATTTAACACAGTGAATTTCAATTTAATACTAGAAACCATATGCCTGCTTCAGTCACTTTGGCTGAACCAAATCTAGATCAAGTTAATGATGCTGGAACAGCCCCCAACATTCTATCCCTCCACTGACAAATCTTCATCCATTCTTACTCACATATGAAATAGGTCAAGTCTTCTTTTAAAGCAAACATGAAACATCAGTGAGTGGACCTTTTTATCACATAAATGAAATCCTCAAGACCAAACTAAAAAACAAGAGACATTTAGATGAGGATGGAAGATGCTGATCACAGACTCCTGAATCAACACATGGTAATATAGAAAAACATATACTAGCTCATGAAAATGAGATGAAAATTGGGCAGTTGGAAAAATGAACTAACAAGGGAAGTTGTAGATTAGATGGGAGTTGAAACTTTGCAGCTGTTAGGATTCCAGTCTCAAAGAGTTGAAGTAATCAATAGCTAAAAGCAAGAAGATATACCTGGAATTTCATTTTGAAATAACAGGAGTTATTAAAAATTTCAGAAATAAGTCCTAAATAGTCTTTAAATAAATTAATAAAATTATATCAAAACAGCATGTTTTATTGATAAGAATAAATTAAATTTCATATTAGAAACCATTTTGGTTTCAGGATAGAATTTGTTGTCTTTAAAAATACATGAAGAAATATCAAAAGGAAGATGTAATCATTTATTCAATTAATATTTATTAAAATCCTTCTAAGAGACAGCAACAGATTCAGAAACAGAGAGGTATGTGAGAAAATACAGCTAAAGTACCCACCTGTCCTTATGTATCATTAAAGAACACTGATAGCATCCATGACTTCACTGATTGATGAGCCTCAAGGATTTATTGCAGAGAACTTTACATCTCGCAAGTTTTTGTTAGTGGGTCGTTCTCAGAAGTGCCGCATTTTCTACATTTGAAGCCCCACATACAGTAATCAAGGTAATATCCTGAGCTAAACTCATGCACGGAATTCATAGGAGGTAACCAGATTCATTTAAACAACACACTCCAACATTGCTGTAGATAAAACCTGATGATAGTGAAACAGGGAAATTCTGGAAGCAGAGCTCAGTTGATCGTAACAAGCAACTGCTTTCAGCCCAACTTAAAAGCAATAACAACAAAGTTATTTTCTTTGCTCACAATGTACAGACCAACTAAAGTGAACAGTACACACTGAAGAAAGTGTTCACAACTAGGATACGAATTCAGTTAAATTATTTCAAGTTAAACACTGGAGCAGTCAAACTTAGACAGTTAATTACAGCTAAAGCCATCCAAAAGTACAAAGATGTATGCCTGCTATTATAATTGCATTGAGCACAGTGAAAATATTAAACAGATGAAGTCATGGTGACAGGGTGACAGCCAGGGTGATTATGGAGAGCTTGGCAGAGGATGCCTAGTAGATATCATAGAATATTCAGGCTTAGGAAAGGTAACATCTCTTCTGTTTATGGTTTGTATGATATGTGGATATGTATGTGTGCTGTCTGTGTGCTTGCATGCTGTGAGACAGCTGTGCATGTGGGGCTGTGTACACCTATGTCAACATATATCACGGCAGCATCTTTCACTTGAACCTGGAGCTTTACGATCCTGCTAGCCTGATTAGCTGTCTTGTTCCAGAAATCTGGTCTCTGCTTCCCAGGTCATGGGATTACAGGCCGGCAACCACATCCACCTCAGCAGTTCATGTGTGAAAGTTAAACTCCTTACCCACGGAGGAGTCATAATCCTCATCCTCTCCTAATTGTGGTACATGTATAAAATGGAGTATTACTCAGCAATGAAAAATAAGGAAATCATGAAATTTGCAGGTAAATGGTGGGACCTGGAAAGGATCATCCTGAGTGAGTTGTCCCAGAAGCAAAAAGACACACACAGTATATACTCACTCATATAAACATACAACATAGGATAAACCCACTAAAATCGGTACATCTAAACAAACTAAGCAAAAGAGAGGACCCTAACTAAAATGCTCAATTCACATCCTGAAAGGCAAAGGCAATGGACGTCAGAAGAAGAAGAAAACAGGAAATAACCTAGGAACCTGCTACAGAGGGCCTCTGAAAGCCAGAAGAAAAAAAACAGAAAACAACGTAGGAACCTGCCACAGAGGGCCTCTGAAAGCCTCTGCCCTGCAGACTATCAAAGCAGATGCTGAGCCTGATGGCCAGCTGTCGGCAGAGTGAATGGAATTTTATGTAAGAAGTGGGAAATAGCAAGAGCTGGGGAGGACAGGAACTCCACAAGGAGAGCAACAGAACAAGAAAATTTGAACACAGGGAACTTCCCAGAGACTCATACTCCAACCAAGGACTATTCATGGAGATAACCTAGAACCCCTGCACAGATGTAGCCCATGGCAGTTCAGTTTCCAAGTGGGTTACATAGTAATGCGAAGAGGAACTGCCTCTGACATAATCTGATTGGCCTGCTCTTTGATCACCTCCCCCTGAGGGGGGAACATCCTTACCAGGCCACAGAAGAAGACAATGCAGCCACTTCTGATGTGATCTGATAGTCTAAGATCAGAAAGAAGGAGAGGAGAACCTTCCCTATCAGTGGACTTGGGGAGTGGCATGCAGAAAGGGGAGGAAGGGTGGGATCGGGAGGGGAGGAGGGAGTGTAATTAATAATAATAATAATAAAATATTAAGGCCTCCCCACCCCCCAAGGGAGGAGCAGTCCTGTTAGGCCACAGAGGAGAGCTTTGCAGCCAGTCCTGAAGATACCTGATAAAATAAGATCATATGAATGGGGAGGAGGTCCCCCCTATCAGTGGACTTGGAAAGGAGCATGGTGGAGTTGAGGGAGGGAGGGACTGGGAGGGAATGAGGGATCGGGACACGGCTGGGATACAGAGTTAATAAAATGTAACTGATAAGAAAAAAAATTCAAATAAAATAAAATATTAAAAAACAAAAACAATTAATTTTCCTAGAATAATTTTTATCGTGCATAATTAAAAAAATAAATAGTGAATGTTTTCTCAGGGTCATGAAAGGCTTTCTAAGGGGAAAAGTGAGGTGGATCTCATCAATAGAAATGGTGATAATAACTCTGATAACATTGTTTTTCATCAAGAATTGAAAGTGAAAGGTTGAAGAGGCAACTCCATGAGGAAGAGCGCATGCTATAAAAGTGTAAGGATCTGAGGTTAGTGGTCCAGCACTGTCTTAACATGTATGTTTAACTCTCTGGAAAAGACAGAGAGCAGGGTCCTTAAGACTTACAGGGCAGCTTCAGATGCAATGACAGATCCCCAAGAACACAATGTTCTACTTATACATGAACACTCTCTCTCTCTCTCTCTCTCTTTCTCTCTCTCTCTCACACACACACACACAAAACATAAGAGAATAAAAGGAATTGAGGGGTTTTGATACACCATTCCTAGGTACATGCTCTGACAGGCACATGCTCTCATACACACATGCTCTCACAGGCATATTTCCTAAAAGAAAAGCATAGTCTTGAATATCTACTTTTTAGAAAAAGTAAATATAACATTTGATAGATAAGACACAAGCATTAACCATTTTATGTCACCCAGTGATTCTCTTTGTACATCACAAAATAGATCACATCCTCTCAAATCTAAGTGCTAAATTAAATTTTATTCTGGTTGCCACTGGTATCAAATATACTTTGATTGATAAAAATATGCTATAGTTAAATATGTGAGGACAATATCCACGGAATCCATCTTCATTGTGCAAATTTGAGGATGCGTTAGTCATGGAGTTAAGTCAGTTAATTAAAAAAAATACACAAAATTTAAAAATGCATACAGATTTCTACTTTATGTATATACCATAAAAATTCTACTTTGAGTAGGGTCAATTATTCTTGTAACATATTTCTACAACTATTTAGACTATTAATTTTGAGGAAAAGTTCTAAAGAACACAAGGACTCTCTGATTTCTTTTTTTTTTTAGTTTAGAGGGAAAAACATAATCAACAGGTTCCTGTTTAATTTCTATCTGACCTGTTTCCCTGGAATATGTCTCAATACACCACAAAAACAGAAGTTGTAAACCATAAAAATTTCTCAGCCAGGCATCAGAATTCCAGGAGTTAAGAGTTCTGATGTAGCAGTCAAGAACTGAAAGTCTGAGTTCTGATTTCAGCTCTGCCTCCCACTGCAGAGTGAAATAACCTGCTTTGTCCTGCCCTTGCACAATGCCAAGAGGGCTCCAGAACAACTCTCTTCCTCAACTATATATGAATAATGCTTGTTGATTTTTATTGAGTAACATGCGGAGTGTAATAGAGAAGGTTTCACTAATAAATGCTTGTTGTAAAACACTTAGCAAATAAAGATATCTGTATTAACAAACAAGTCATTACCCAGAAGAAGGAAAATAACATTAGATACTTTTTACGCCAAAAAGGGAGGGGAAATTCTGAGTTTTTAATACCTTTTGTATGTAAAGAAACAGAAATTCTTAGCAACTTTATTTACTGCTTGCCTAAGTGAAACAAAGGGCCATCTCACAATCCTTGGTCTGTTCTGTCCTAGGTAAAGAGACTTGTTCTTCTAATGGGCACTCACCATGAGCTACTAAGCATAGTGTGTTCTTTTTGTTGTGCTGAGACAGTTCCAATGGCATTCTTGTGAGGCAAGAAGCACAGGTAATGCAGTGACTGAGGTGACATACAGGCCAAAGGACAGTGCAAGAAAGACACCAACATGCACCAAGTGTGAAGTCAGAGTCCCTTCCTTTGGAACTACATATAGAAGTGCACAGAAAGGAAACATTTTACACACAGAGGTTGAGAAGTATTTGAGTTAACTGCCCCAGGGTTTAAATGAACCCTATATTTACTTTTCTTCAAAAATCTCATGCCTTGTTATAGACATTTTATGATTAAATTGTTCTTTCTTGCCTTCAGAGATATATTTTATGTCAATGTATAAATTTCAGTCTTTATGGTTTATATGTTAACTTCTTGATTCATTATTAATCAATTAGTGCTGATTATTACTGGAATTCTAAGGTTACACTGTATGTTTCTCTTACAAACAGCAAAAATCAATAAAGTAACACTATATAATATATATATAAATTCAGACCAAGAGTTTTATGAGTCATTGTAGAATATAAAAGTACAGAAGCAGACTAATGCTGCTAAGGCTAAGCTGTGTGGACTCTGCAGTGTCTGGAAGAGGCTCACATGTATCTATGGAAGCAAATGCATCCTCCCTGACAATCCCTAGACACTAGACACTTTGAAAGGTTTCCATGCTCAAAGAAGTGATTTTTTTAAATTTTTTATTAATTACATTTTATTCATTTTGTCTCCCCCCATAAGCCCCTCCCTTCTCCCCTCCCGATCCCACCCTCCCTCCCCTTTCTGCATGCATGCCACTCCCCAAGTCCACTGATAGGGGAGGTTCTCCTCTTCTTTCTGATCTTAGTCTATCAGTTCTCATCAAAAGTGTCTGCATTGTCTTCTACTGTGGCCTGGTAAGACTACTCCCCCCTCAGGGGGAAGTGATCAACGAGCAGGCCAATCAGATTATGTCAGAGGCAGTCCCTCTTCCCATTACTATGTAACCCACTTGGACACTGAACTGCCATGGGCTACACCTGTGCAGGGGTTCCAGGTCATCTCCACGAATAGTCCTTGGTTGGAGTATGATTTTCTGGGAAGTTCCCTGTGTTCAAATTATCTTGTTCTGTTGCTCTCCTTGTGGAGCTACAGAGGGCCTCTGAAAGCCAGAAGAAAACAGGAAACAACCTTGAAACCTGCCACAGAGGGCCTCTGAAAGCTTCTGCAGTATAGACTGTCAAAGCAGATGCTGAGCCTGATGGCCAACTGATGGGCAGAGTGAATGGAATTTTATGTAAGAAGTGGGAAATAGTAAGAGCTGGAGAAGTGATTTTAATAAAAAAAGAGAAGAATTCTATGGAATATAAATTCATGTTCTCTGCTTATTTTTTTTTTTAAAGATCAAATTTGAAAGTTGTGAACTGGACTACGCAGAGAAAGTTTGTAACAAACCTAAAAAAGTTACTTCTTTCTTTATGGAGGTTGAGGAGACAAATTTACTCTAAATGTGTGCCTTGGCATATGGACCAGGGGAGGCTCAAGGACCAAACACTGGGGTGAGACTATGATGGGGAACCACAGAGAACAAGAAGAGGCATCTAAAACCAGAACAAGCTCCCACTCAGTACCAAATGTACATAATCCTCTAAAACAGAGAAAAGCAAAGCCAAGAAAGACACAATTAATTCCCAAGATATGAACTTGTCTACAGTAAAGACAACAGAAGACTATGAGACTAACCTTAAGAGAAGCACCTTGGCTGCAGCGACAGGTACTGCAGATCCAAGCTCTAATTTTAACTCTGGGCTAAAAGACTTTGTGGTCCAAAGACCATGAAGATGACGGACATGTGAACTGAAGAGAGGTGCGGGCATTTGATAGGGTACAGCAGTTGAAGAGCCTGATGAAAATACACTGCCACTGATTTCTTCCTAAATACTTTCCTCTTATCCACCCTCACCTCCACCCCTTGGCCTTACAGAGGGGGACCACGAGGCAGCTTAGGAGCAAGGAGGCCTGGGAAAGAACAAGAAAGAAGGGTACCTTGGAAACAAAATATTCTCAGAGGTATCAGCATGTCAGAGGTGCCAGGCTGGCTTGTGATGGACACTGGGTGTCCCTGGCCTAACAGAGGTGAAGTGACAGACAGAGTTCTCCTTGCTACTGAAGTCTGAAAAGTGGAAAATAAATATGGGGCAGAGATGTTTTCTCTGGTGCCTGCAGCTTTGAGCCCAGGAGAGCAGGTCCTAAATTTTTGGAACTAATATTTTAATGTATTCTTAATAAGAATCCTGGATGGAAGGAAGACACACAGTCATAAAGAACAAGAAAGAAATAAGAGAGAAAGCAAGAGAGAGAAGAGTAGGAGGAAGAAGATGAGGAAGGACAAGAGACACAAGAGAGGAATAATGAAAGGAGGCAGCAAAAGAGGAAGCAGCATACTGAGTAACTATTAATATAAACACTTCTTGGTGTTGGGTGATTTTTTTTCAGAGACAATAATAGAAAAATTGAAGAAAGAGAACAGATGCTGTCCAGATTTGGCATTGTAAAATATGAAATCACAAGTGAGAATTATGTTTAAATTAAAAAAAAATGTGTGAAGATGAAAGAGTCAAGAGGCAGAATGTAATGAATTTTCGAAGGAGCTCTGAAGACTGATTGTTTGGATAATAAATAGGCTCTAGAGGATTGATTCAAAAAGAGGACAGGTCATATTTAAACAATTTTCAAGCATATTTTGTTGATTTGGATTAATACAAAATTATATAGATGGAAGTAAATTAACCACCTTCACTACTGATGTGTTAGACCAAATTAACAGCTCCCCACAGGAATTCACACCTCCAGGATCTCTGCTCTTTTTCCAAGCAACAAAGCATTCTCCAGGTGCCCAGATATGAAGAACAGCTATGTCTTCTTCTTATCTGTGCCTTCAAAGCTAGAAAGTAGTGGATCTCATCTACAGAACACAAAAGGATGTGATCCGTGACTCACGAAGTTAACACTCAAGACAAGAGCTCATCTCTTTGCTCAGGTGAAGGACAGATATTTGTAGAATTGTAAAAATTCAGACACATTGGGAATTTCTTACCCTAGAAACTTCAAAGGAGTTCATGCAAAAACCACTCATCTTCCAATATTTGAAGCACATGCTGTTCATCAAAATCTATTTTAAAGCTGATGTCCCTTGTAGGTAATAATGCTTATATCACATGCTTATAGAACTTAGACTTAATAGCTTTTGTGATATTTATTTTCTTCTGGTTTCAGGCTTAGAATATTAACGGAATTAAGTAGCCGTCAGCACCCACCTTTATTCTAAGCATAACCCAGGTAAATGTGCAGAATCCCTACTCTCTTGACCACCTGTTTGATCTTTGAGTTACTACATGTGTATTGCATGAGATCCATAAGCCAATACATTACATAGGACTTGTAGGGTCTTTGTTACTTGCACACAGGCAAATGAATAACTTACAGGATGTGTGATACATGAAAGTGGGCATTTTTGTAAAAGAGGATCTGAAAAGTGGAAATGGTGTCATGAAGCTGGGGTCACTGCAGAGTGGAAACTTGGCTTGCCTTGTTTGTTCAGTTTGACTTGCATTGTGCTTTGGGATGAAAAAAAAATCGTATGCCTTATGAGGTAAATGGAGAAATAAGATCAGACTTTGGGGATGTTCTTGAGACTAGAGGGCATGACTTTAATTTTAAGTATATGGGTGGATTGGATTGAGGGAAGCATTGCACAGGATACTGGAGGATCACAGAGGCTGTGCAAGCCTTCTTTAAAAGAAGGTTCCCCACATTAGTGATGGACATAGCTGGTTCATGTGTCAGTAAAATAACCCAGTGTGACATTGTGAGAACACAACCATGTGTTAATGTTAAACTTCTGTGATAAACTTAAAGCATGAGCTTACTTTCAGAGTATCAAACTTCATTACTAATCCTCTGACTTACTTCATTTTCAACTCAACAACAGAAAAGAATCTGTATACCCTGTGGAGCAACCAGCTAAACATCGTGTGGGCACCCATTGATGCCTTTGACTGGTGCTTCAGCAGAAAAGAGGAACTGGCCTGCAGCTGTGCCTCCAAGGAACAGCATAAAAAGACAATGTCTCCAACAGCCTGACTGAGTTGAAAGATACTTCCCTCAGACTTCTAGAGAGGAACCATTCCCATCAGACCCTTGATGTGGGACTAGGGTTCTTTCTAAGTGCTTAGGCTGTACATGGCAGTTGTCTAACTCACCCGGTGTATAATCCTGTTCCCATTATCTTAGGCAGTAACACCTTGAACTTGCATTGCTCTTGATTGTGGATTTTGGAAGCCAATACACAATCAAATACATCCACACAACTCATGGAACTATACAAAGAAAAGAGTGAATTTTTCTGTATATGAGTCCAATAGTGAACAAAACTTGAGTGAGGGTAAAATGAGCTTTTTAATCTTAAAGATTTGACATTGTTAAGTAAACATGCAGAGGAGCTTTAGGCAAGCACCATGCTAAGAAGTAAATCCAAGAAATGATAGCCCTTGTCACTTTCAGGCAGAGAAATGATAAATTAAAACAGGGAGACCTCTACATTCCTTCAATTTTGGTAGTTTTCAATTTCAGGACACTGAACTATTGGACAAATGTGATGATCTAATTTTCTACCTATAATTAATGAAATGCAAATGGAAACAAACACTTTGAAAAAGCTTGACAATTTAAAAACCTTAAATTCACAATCAAAATAACATTAAGCAAAACTGATGCTATCTACCAAAAAAGATTACACAGTCAATTCTGTTGCTTTCTTAAAATACCATAGGATCAATGTTTGTTCAAAAAGAAGTCAATTTCAGACAGCTGGGGTAGAGAGATGCTTGCAGAAGTACAGACACAAAGTTCCGTAAGGCACCGTTCAAGCTGTGAATCTCAGAGCATGGCCATCCGTATACAAATGTTTGTGTTTCATCATTTCTACTGCATAGAGCTCTGAAAGTTAGAAACGCTCTCCAGCTCTGTACTCAGTATCTCTGACACATCATTTGAGGTTTAGAACAAGTTCATCGACTCCAATGAGTTGAGGCCAGTGTTTCCCACCACGCTGACACACAGTTGCGTCTGCCAACTGTGCTGATGTACAGCCGGCCACTGCATCAAGCACGCATAGACCCAGCTTGACTACTGGTAATGGTTATATGTGGGAAATTAACAACTTTTCTCATGACAAAGTCAAAATTAGGGCTCATCTTCCATTGTAATGATAGTATTCATTCCATGTACTGTTTCTGCACTTTGATTCCCAGATCCCACTTCATGTAGCTCACCAGCACCTGTGACTTTAGTTACAGGGGATCAGAGACCCACTCTGGCTTCCAAGAGAAACTAGATTCATTCACACAAAGCCCCCTACGTATCACCCCTATAAAAGGTGCATATTGAAATAAAAATAAGTTAAAAACTTGTTAAGAGATGTTTACTGGTGTGAATAGTAGCAATTTTTTTTTTCATGGGAAAACCGTTAAATGCCAAGAGAATACAAATGTCACTAAGTACAGAATGGGGACAGGGGAATTCAGAACACTTGAGAAGCTTCTCTACGCTTTTCAAATCATACTATGCCTCTTCCTGCCCGTTCATTCAAACATCAGTGGGCTCAGGATGCCCAGGATACGCTTTGGACATGTAAGCATAGGAATGCGTAGGAAAACCTTTTTTATTTTTGAGACAGGATTTTTTTTTCTTTGTAGCCTTGGCTGTCCTGGACTTGCTTTTGTAGACCAGGCTGACCTCAAACTCACAGAGGTCTGCCGGGCTCTGTCTCTCCAGGTGCTGCATTTATAGGCATGTACCACTGAGCCCAGGGATTTTTTGGATCAATAATTTTCTCAATGATTTTAAATGGCTCTACACTGTCCAATAAAAAATAATAAATTTGGAGCTGTCTGTAAAATATGGTTAAGAGTTTCTTGTTTGACAGTTAGTGGATTTGGGGAGATGCTCTTCGAACCCCATTCTTACTGAGGAATTATGAGAACTGGTAATTCTAAGTTTAATTTTTTATCGTAGATATTTTTTTCTTTTTTTAATTTTATTTTTTCTTTTTAGTTACAATTTGTTAACTCTGTGTCCCAGCTGTATCCCGCTCCCTGATTCCCTCCCCCTCCCCAACTCCCTCCCTGGTCTCCTCCCTGCCCCTTTCCAAGTCCACTGATAGGGGAGGACCTCCACCCCTTTCATTTGACCCGTTTTATCAGGTATCTTCAAGGCTGGCTGCAAAGTCCTCCTCTGTGGCCTAACAGGACTGCTCCTCCCCTGGGGGTGAGAGGTCAAAGAGCCTGCCCTTGATATCCTGTTAGAAATAATCCTTGTTCCCCTTACTTTGGAAAACTACTTGGTTACTGAGCTACCACGGGCCACATCCGAGCAGAAGTTCTACGTTATATCCATAGATGGTCCTTGGTTGAGTGTCAGTTTCAGAAAAGACCCTGTGCCCAGATATATTTGGTACTTGTAGAGCTCCTATCGTTTCCATATCATACTAACTCCCCTTCTTTCATATGATTCCCTGCACTCTGCCAAGGTTTGGTTATGAGTCTTAGTGTCTGCTTTGAAACACTGCTAGGTAGAGTCTTTCAGATGCCTTTTGCTGTAGACTCCTGTCATACATTCAATGCACATCCCATTTGTCTTTCTAAATGAGGATTGATCATCTTAACCCATGTCCACTTTCTTGATTATCTTCTTTAGGTGTGTAGATTTCATTATGTTTATCATATCTTGTAGGTCTATATAAGCGAGTATATACCAAGATTGTCTTTCTCCTTCTGGGATACTCACTCAGAATGATCTTTTCTAGATCCCACCATTTGCTTGCAAATTTCATGATTTCCTCCCTTTTGATTGCTGAGTAGTATTCCATTGTGTAAAAGTACCACAATTTCTGTATCCATTCCTCTGTTGATGGACATCTGGGTTGTTTCCTAGTTCTGGCTATTACAAATAAAGCTGCTACAAACATGGTTGAACAAATGTCCTTGTTGTGTACTTGAGCAAATTTTGGGTATATACCTAGGAGTAGTATAGCTGGGTCTTGAGGTACCACTACTCCTAATTGTCTGAGAAAGCGCCAGATTGACTTCCAAAATGGTTGTACCAGTTCACATTCCCACCAGCAATGGAGGAGGGTTCCCCTTTCACCACAACCTCTCCAGCATGTGTTGTCCCTTGAGTTTTTCCTCGTGGCCATTCTGATGGATATAAGGTGAAATCTCAGGGTTGTTTTGATTTGCATTTCCCTAATGGCTATTGAGGTTAAGCATTTCTTTAAGTGTTTCTCTGCCATTTGATGTTCCTCTTTCGAGAATTCTCTGTTTAGCTCCGTTTCCCATTTTTTAATGGGATTACTTGGTTTGTTGCTTTTCTGCTTCTTTAGTTCTTTATATATACTGGATATTAGCCCTCTGTCAGATAAAGAGTTGGTGAAGATCCTTTCCCAATCTGTAGGCTGTCGATTTGTTCAGAAATGAGTGTCCTTTGCTTTACAGAAGCTTTTCAGTTTCATGAGGTCCCATTTACTGATTGTTGCTCTTAGAGCCTGTGCTGTTGGTGTTCTGTTGAGGAAGTTGTCTCCTTTGCCAATGAGTTCAAGGCTCTTCCCCAGTTTTTCTTCTAAGCAGTTCAGTGTGTCTGGTTTTATATTGAGGTCTTTGATCCACTTGGACTTTAGTTTTGTGCAGGTTGATAAGTATGGATCTATTTGAATTTTTCTGCATGTCGACATCAGGTTAAACCAGCACCATTTGTTGAAGATGCTGTCTTTTTTCCATTGTATATTTTTGGCATCTTTGTCAAAAATCAGGAGTCCATAGTATGTGGATTTATGTCAGGGTTTAATATTCGATTCCATTGATCCACCTGATCCAGTCTGTTTCTATGTCAGTACCATGCAGTTTTTAGTACTTTTGCTCTATAGCAGTTTGAAATCAGGGAAGGAGATACCTCCTGAATATCTTTTACTGTAGAGAATTGTTTTAGCAATTCTGGGTTTCTTGTTCCATATGAAAGTGAGAATTTTTCTTTCAAGGTATGTAAAGAATTGTTTTGGGAATTTAATGAGAATTGCATTGAAACTGTAGATTGCTTTTGGTAAGATGGCCATTTTTACTATACTAATCCTGCCAAGCCATGAGCATGGGAGACCTTTCCATCTTCTGATATCTTCTAATTCTTTCTTCAGAGACTGGAAATTTTTTTCATACAAGTCTTTGACTTGCTTGGTTAGGTTCACACGAAAGTACTTTATGTCCTTTGTGGCTATTGTGAAGGGTCTTGTTTCCCTAATTTCTTTCTCGGCCCTTTTGTCTTTTGTATACAAGAGGGCTACTGATTTTTTGGAGTTAATTTTGTATCCAGCCAAGTAATTTTGTATTCAGCTTTGCTGAAGCTGTTAATCAGCTGTAGGATTTCCCTTGTAGAATTTTTGGGGTCACTCAAGTATATTATCATATCATCTGCAAATAGTGATACTTTGACTTCTTCCTTTCTCATTTGTATCCCTTTGATCTTCTTTAATTGTCTTATTGCTCTAGGAAGGACTTCAAGAACAATGTTAAAGAAATATGGAGAGAGTGGGCAACCTTGCCTTGTCCCTGATTTTAGTGGGGATGATTTAAGTTTCTCTCCATTTGGTTTGATACTGGCTATAGGCTTGCTTTATATTGCCTTTACTATGTTCAGGTATGTGCCTTGTATCTCTGAACTCTCCAAGACTTTAAACACGAAGGGATGTTGGATTTTGTCAAATGCCTTTTCAGCCTCTAAGGAGATGATCATGTGGTTTTTCCCCTTCAGTTTGTTCATGTGGTAGATCACATTGATGGTTTTCTGTATATTGAACCACCCCTGAATGCCTGGGATGAAGCCTACTTGGTCATAGTGGATGATATCTTTGATGTGTTCTTGGATTCGGTTTGCACGTATTTTGTTGAGTATTTTGGCATCGATGTTCATGAGGGAGATTGGCCTGAAATTCTCTTTCTTTGTTAGGTCTTTGTGAGTTTTATGTACCAATGTGACTGTGGCTTCATAGAATGAGTTTAGTAGTGTTCCTTCTGTTTCTATTTTGTAGAATAGTTTGAAGAATATTTGTGTTATCTCTTCTTTGAAGGTCTGATAGAATGCTGCACTGAAACCATCTGGTCCTGGGCTTTTTTGGCATGGTAGACTTTTGATGACAGCTTCTATTTCCTTAGGGGATATAGGATTAGTTAATTGGCTTACCTGGTCTTGATTCAGTTTGGCATGTAGAATCAGTCAAGAAAATTTTCCATTACATTTATATTTTCAAATTTTGTGGCATATAGGCTTCTAAAGTAAGTCCTAATGACTGTTTGGATTTCTTCAGTGTCTGTGGTGATGTCCCCCTTTTCGTTTCTGATTTCATTGATTTGGATAGTTACTCTCTGCCTTTTAGTTAGTTTGGCTAAGGTTTTGTCTATCTTGTTCATTTTCTCAAAGAACCAGCTCTTGGTTTCATTGATTCTTTGAATTGTTTTATTTGTTTCTAATTGATTGATTTCAGCCCTGAGTTTGATTATTTCCAGCTGTCTACTCCTCCATTTTGTGTCTGCTTCTTCTTCTTCTAAAGATTTTAAGTGAGCCATTAAATTGCTTGCATGAGATATTTTTAATTTCTTCTTGAAGGCACTTAGTGCTATGAACTTTCCTCTTAGTACTGCTTTCATTGTGTCCCATAAGTTTGAGTATGTTGTGCCTTAATTGCATTGAATTCTAGGAAGTCTTTAATTTCTTTCTTTATTTCTTCTCTGACCCAGCTGTCATTTAGTAGCAAATTGTTCAGTTTCCATGTGTGTGTAGGCCTTTTGCTATTTTTGTCATTGAGGTCCAGCTTTAGTCCATGGTGATCAGATAGGATACAATGGATTATTTCAATCTTCTAGTATCTGTTTAGTCTTGTTTTGTGAGCAACTATATGGTCTATTTTAGAGAAGGTTCTATGAGGTGTTGAGAAGAAAGTAAATTCTTGTGTGTTTGGGTGAAAGGTTCTGTAGATGTCTGTGAGGTCTATTTGATTCATGATCTCTGTCAGAGTTATTGTTTCTTTGTTTAATTTCTGTTTTGTTGACCAGTCCTTTGTCGAAAGTGGGGTGTTGAAGTCTCCCACTATTAATGTGTGGGAATCTATGTGTGGTTTAAATTTTATTAAAGTTTATTTTACAAAAGTGGTACCCTTGCATTTGGGGCATAGATGTTCAGGATTGTGATATTTTCCTGGTGGATTTTTTCCTTGATGTGTATAAAGTGTCCTTCTCTATCTCTTCTGATTAATTTTGGTTGAAAATCTATTTTATTAGATATTAGAATGGCTACTCCTGCTTGCTTCTTGGGTCCATTTGCTTGGAAAACTGTCTTCAGTCCTTTACTCTCAGGTAATATGTATCTTTGTGATTTAGGTGTGTTTCTTGTATGCAACAACCAACAAAAGGCAAAGCAATATGGGATCCCCAGGACCCAGTTATCTAGGGGCAAGTAGCCATGGGCACTCTAACATAAGTGAAATTCAAGAAGATGACCTTATATATATGCTTATGAAGAAGTTAATGGAGGAAGCAAATAAAATGTGTAATGAATTAGGGGAAGATATAATAAAGCAGATTATGGTCATCCATAAAGAAATACAGGAAGATGCAGCCAAACAGCTAGTGGATTTCAGAGAGGAAGTGACTAAATCATTGAAAGAAGTAAAAGAATTAGAGGAATGTTCAAATAAACAGCTGAAGGAATTGAACGAAAAACAGGAAAATACAGTCAGACAGGTGAAGGACATCAATAAAACAGTTCAAGATCTGAAGATAGAATTGGAAGAATTAAAGAAAACACAAATGGAGGAAGTCATGGAGAGGGAGAACCTAGGAAAGAAAACAGGAACTACCGACTTAAACAAAACCAACAGACTACAAGAGATGGAAGAAAGAATCTCATGTGTGAAAGATACAATGGAAGAAATCTATGTATCTGTCAAAGAAAATAATAAATCTAAAAAATTCCTGACATAAACCATCCAAGAAATCTAAAACAACATAAAAAGACAAAACCTAAGAATAATAGGAATAGAGGAAAAAGAAGATTCCCTCCTCCAAGGCCCAGAAAATATTTTCAACAAAATCATTGAAGAAAATTTCCCCAACTTAAAGGGGAGGCCTATAAGAATACAAGAGGCCTACAGAACACCTAATAAATCAGACCATAAAAGAAAATCCTCCTGCCACAAAATAATCAAAACAGTAAGTAAACAGAACAAAGAAAAAATACTAAAAGCTGCAAGGGAAAGAGGCCAAGTAACATATAATGGCAAACCCATCAGAATCACACCTGATTTCTCAACAGGACCTATGAAAGCCAGAAGAGCCTGGACCTATATCAGGCAGACCCTAAGAGAACACAGATGTCAGCCTAGGCTACTGTACCTAGCAAAATTATCATTATTCGTAGACGGAGAAAATAAGATATTCAATGACAAAAACAAATTTCAACAATCCCTACACACAAATCCAGCATTACAGAAGATACTAGAAGGAAAAATACAACCCAAGAAAACTTAACTATTTTCAAGAAAACACAGGAAATAAATAACCTCACTACAGCAAAACCAAAAGTAGCCAAACATACAAACATACTACCATACCCAACATCAATATCAAAGGATCTAAAAGTCACTGGTCATTAATCTCTCAATTCTCCAATAAAAAGACACAGACTAACAGAATGAATATCTAAACAAGACCCAACAATCATGGTTATTTTTTTAATGTGTAACTACTGGTAGATTTTCCACGCTCCAGTCAGTTGTCCCAGACCAATGCACAGAAAAGTAAAAAGTATTGCACTTAATATGTTATCCAAACAAGCAACAGCAACCAAAAAGCAACCAGAACTACATGAAGGTAGGAGAGCCATGAGGAAGTTGGTTTGGATGGCTTGGAAGGGGTAAATGGGATGTGGATTTTCTCAAGAACAAAGAAAAATAATACAAACAGCAAAAAACCTCTTCTTTAAATGAGTGAATAATCTGATCTGTGTTAAGTGAGAACAGTACTGATGTAGACCTCTCATACTCTTATCTGTGTATTAACTAACTAGCTTCCCATAGTCTGCAGCTTCTTAATTGGCTGGCATAAAGGTGAGGACATGTGGTACCTTATCTATTTCCTACTCCTGCCTTAGAAACACTAACCAGCCTGGAAAAAAGGCTTTAGTGGCTACCAGTGTGCTCTGCTCTCCCACAAGACCTGTGTTGGGGTCCCAGCACCCATGTCCATTGGTTCACAACTGCCTATATCTTCACATCCAGGAGATCTGATTCCCTCCTCTGCTCTCCAAGAGCAACTGCATTTACAAGCACATACGCCACACATATACATAACAAAATATCTTTTAAGATAACGACACTGAAGTCTTCTGGATTAGGGCAATATAAAATCTTATTTAGAATCCTGCTCTGTCTCAGTGTCTCGAAATTCTGGCCGATTCACCTGTCTGCATCTTTGAGGCTGCTAACACTTTCTGGATTGCAGCCTCATGAGAACTTCTCAGTCTCTGTCTTGGTGACCTCATGTTCTCTTCAGAACCTTTCTGTTTCCCTCCTATGAGGACCTTTGTAATGACCCGTGCTCAGCAGGTCAAGAATAATAATCCATCTATCCCAACATACTTTATTTGATGACTCTTGCAAAGGTCTTTTGCTCTGTAGTAGCAAAGGCACTATGGTGTTGGAATATTCAGAGCATCTGTTAGCTTGCCTCCAACCAGCAACACACATCTTTTGCTGACACCAAATACATCTGGTCATACATCTACAGAGTGGTGTTCTTTGTAAAAATAGCATGCATGCTCACGATATTGACCATAAACAATGTGTACCAAGGGTCAGCATCATCAGTTAACACCTTTACTTTCAAAACATAATAAAGTTGAAACATAATAAATAACTCTATGTGCTGATTATTATCATTAATTAACGTTAGAGTGTTCCTGGAAGTAAGTCGCATACAGTAAAAGCACATGAGGACTATCTATTCTTTACAATATCTGTGAATCATACACAGTACTGAGGAATTTTCTCTCTAGTTACTCAACAACTGAATCCTGCTGATATTGGTGAAATTACATGCTTTGTTTAAAAAAAAAAACAACTTCTGAAGTAGACTTCAGATGACAGAATGATGGCAGGTTTTGTTTCTATTAATGTGTAGGGATTGTCTGTCATGGCACTGTGCCCTCTGTGTTCCATCACTGCTGACCGGCTCCTTCTACCATGATATCAGCTGTCATGACACTGGAGCTGTGCCAAATTTTCAAGTCTCAATGATAGAAAAGGGAAGAAATCTAGAGTGGAGGAACAAATTCTTACCAAAAATGTCAGCCTCCAGAAATGGCTGTTGTCAGACATATATGTAGTTAGGGATGGATGATGCAACAGGACTGAGATTTACTGGGGTGGCCATGTCATGGCTGCCATTGCAATTGCTGGATACATAGAACTGTTCTGTGATTTGTCACACACCAGTTAGCAGGGCATTGCTATTTTCTTCACTTTACATTTGATGAAACTAAGAACTGAGCTGTGAAGTAACTCCCCCACAGTTACTTCTGGTATGTACCAGAACTACAAATAAGCAAACACCCCTTAATGTCTCTGACCGCTGCAACATCAGTGAGGGGGCTCACCAGCTACTGCCACACAGAGGCCTCTGACTTTTGTCCTTTTGCTATCTTTCTTGCTATATGTGATGTAATTTTATTAAGCAGGATGATTCTAAGGCTGGACTCAGCAGGAATTTTAAGTGAACATCCTAGGAACAGGAGGATGATTTTCTTTTGAGCCTGGAGTCAAGACTTTATCCTAAATCTGTGTTTTTCTTCCTTACATTGTTTTGATCTAATTTTTCCCTTTGGCTTTTATTGGGAATACTCATTTCCTGTGACAGTAGAAGTAAATGTATGACAGGGCTGGGATTATCTCTGTTGGAGAAGGTTTCCCTAACAAACAGGAAGACCCTACTTTAATTTCCAATGTAATGGAAACAGTTCCTGATGGTACATGGCTGTGCATTTGGAAGGTGATGGCAGGAGTTCAAGGGCACCCTCAGCTACACATCATAGCAAGTTAAAGGCTGCTCTAGACTATGGGCCTGAGGTTTTGCTTTTTAAAAGATCACTTAAGTAATATATGTTTGCAAACGAGTGTCTCCAATATCAATAAGTGAAAAATGAGGTCATTGCTCACATCTAGTACTTTGAAACCTTTGAGCTCTAACAGAGAGGGGGATGGAGATGTAGACCAACTTGCACTGAGGAGAAACACACTAAAATAAGTACAGTTATTTTGGGATTATGTTGGGTGGTAAAAGAGGTGGTCAGTGCACCAGCTCTTCCTTATCCACACCACCAGGGCAAGCTCTCTAGCGCTGCTCCAGCTAGGCCAGACAGTGCTGCCATTGGTAGGAGGCAGGTTCAGCTCTCCTGCTCTCCTGCTCTTCGGGCCAGCTCATCTGCACTCATGTCTCCAGCTCCAGCTCCACTGTGCTGCCCAGTCAAGGCACACATGGACCACTGTCGCAAGTGCTGCAGCTCGAGGCCCAGCTCTTCAGCAATCCCACCCAGGGCCTTGCTCACCTGTGCTTTCCCCATAAGGCCAGCTGCACTGTGGTGCCCAGGCAAGGTGCAGGACCCCTCTCTCAAGTGCTACAACCAGTGAGGGGACTGGGCTACCTGTCCAGCTCTCATGCCCTGCGGTCAGTTCTCCAGACTACCGCATGTGGTCCCCAGAAAGGGGGAAGTCACCAACCCCACACTCATGTCACCAGAGACTTGTGGTAGAGAATCTCTCCCAAGCCCTTGCATTCAGTGCTGGCTCACCTGTGTGACACACCCCCCCGCCCCCACTAAGGTCAGCTGTGTTGGGCTGTCCAGTAGAGGAGGAAGGACCACTCTCCTGAGTACTGGTAAGGGGTGTGGAGGGGGATCACCTATTCACCCATACCACCCCACAGCAGATGAATGGTGAGATCAGCTCTCCCACACTCACGTATTTGAGGCCAGTTTGCCTCCATCCCCCACCCTGTGTTCCAGCTCCCTGTGCTCTCTGGGAGAAGCACAAGGTCTGTTCTTTCAAGTGCTATAGCAGGTAAGAGGTGGGGCCAGCTTGCCAGAGCACTGCACACAATCCCCAGCGGCTGCCCAGTCCAGTGACAGTCCCATGTTTTCCAGTGGCAATATGAGCCATAGACACAACTTCCTGCACTCTAGCCACAAATGCAGGCGTGCTCCTCAGTGCCAGTTCAGGGTGGAAAGTCACCATGGCCCCAGGACTCACAACAGGCTCCTCTTCTCCACTTTTCAAGACTCCAGTCCCATCTCTCTTCATAATGCTCAAGCTGTTCCGCATCTCTGTCTCCCCGTCTGACCAGCACATACTCACACATTGTGTATAGGTCCTGCTGCAGACTGTCCACATGGTTAGCGGTTCCCTGGGTGACATCCTCAGTCCATGTCTTGAGGCATGTGAGCAAGTGGGGGATCCACGCTCACCTCTGCCTGAGCCAGAGGGTAGTCTATGGTTCCCAGGTCTCTGTCCTTCCTCCTTCCTCAGTGTGCTGTGTGGTGGTAGGTAGGGCACACGGTGTGTCTATGCCACACCATTGTCTGTCTTTCTTCTCCTGGACTGCACTGCCTGGATTTGATTTCATTTGATTTGATTTGATGTTCATGAATCCTAGGTATAAAACCGTTTTGGTCACCAATCCAGACATCAAGCTAGGATGAAAAAAAAAAAAAAAAGGACTGCCATCTTCTAGGCCCCTGACTGATAGAAGAACATCACCAACAAAGCATCCCTTTACTCTTTTCCAAGGGTCACTCACTTTCCTTATGGAAAAAAAAATGCAAGGTTAGTTTCCAATGCACAACTGTCAAATTATCTCTTTGTATGGAATTCTCATACTGTATTATTTAATGTTAATGCTTACTCTTGATAACGCTTACTAAAAATAAGGAAGACCACTTTTTTTTTTTCACAAAAAGGACAAGATAAATTTATGAGTGCTACTTGTAATTCCCATGAAAGAATGGAAACTGTAGAAAAATGAGTGTCATGCCTGCAAAGTCCCCCATGAATCATCCACAACACTGACATTTGGAAGGCTTGGCTAGCCTCCACATTTTACACTGTACTTTGCCTTTTTTTTTTACTATAAAAAATACCCAGGACTATCTAATTTATAATAAAAGTCCATTTGAGTCTTCTCTCTAGGTGTTGGGGAATCCATTAGTGTGGTTCTGATCTCCAGTTGAGAGGATCAGTGACCTAACGTAGAGGATAGAATGTTAAGAAATTGGGAAGAAAGTAAGACAGGGGAGTCTGAGATTCGCTTGTGTGGAGTCTGTTCTTGAAACAAAAGACGCTCCTGTGATAGGAACATGAGCTCATCCAAGAATGCATCCCTTCCTGACATAACCAATTCTTTCAACATCTATTTCAGTGCTACCCTGAATAACAGTGAGATAACCCTGTACCCTGAACTCATACGGCAGGTTAGTGTTTCCTCGGATATGAAATCTCAGTATACCTTTAGACCTTAACGTGCCATCTTCCTCGCACTGTACAGTCACTTAAGAATAACAGCTAATTTTTTTTTTCACAGCAAAAGGCAGATGACACAAAATTGCTGCTCTTAGCTTAATTGTATCCACCTTTGAACATGGAATATCACTGAAGATCAGTTGCCAGACATTTAGACTGGGCATTCACTGAAATTCATAGACTGTAGATTTTGGTGCCCTAGAGGAATGATCTATCATATTTTACTATGATGATACATGGAGACCAGCAGTTTGACTTTTCCATAGCCTTTTATCCCCACATCTATAACATCAGTGCACTCTTAGAAAGCTGTCTGTATTCTAAATGCCATGCTTTTAGAAAGATATATGTTTAAAAGGCACTGTACCTTTTTCTTGTAAGTATATTTTATTGCACACCAGCCTTTAGGTGCTGGGCCTGGTGATTTGTTGAAAACTGCAAACCCCTATAACACAGAAAACACAGAAACAGAAGGTTCTGAAATTTATTTGTCTACTTTTTTAATGTTTCCTTCATTTTATTCAAAGCTATTTTCTCTGCAGAACAAAGGTGGCTGAACCCTTGTAAAGGTTATAGGGCAAGATGATTTGGTGAGTGACTCCTCGGATTCATGGGCTGGCAGGAGTGCGCTAGTGAGACAATTGTCACCAGGACAGAACTGATGTCTGCTGGCAGAATGTGCCCATAGCACCTGTCATAGCCCACTTACCGTGGAGAATACTTTTCACTCATGAGGTGATTCTGTAATAACGAGGCTACTCCAGTCTAATAGTTGCTAAGAATTGTGGGTAGGAAGTGGAATCTGAGGTGTGACACAGAAGCAAGGCTCTTGCTTCCCTGGGAGACGGTGAAAGCATTAACTGTTCTGTGGTGCCCAGCATACAAGAATGCGATGTTCTGGGTGGAGCTTCTAGCCTCATGCACATGTCTTTCTCTGGCATTGTCCGCATGCAGCGTTAGTGGGGATCCTGTCCTGGGACGGTTACTAACATACATGAGCATACATGGATTTAGCAGTGCACTGGGAAGTTATACTAATCATCATCTGAAAGGCTCGGCGTTACATGAGACATCGTTTGCAAGTCCTTAAATGCCAAGAACACATAGGAAAGGCACCTCTACAAATCACCATGAAAAAAAGGCACTCACTCAGGCTGTCATTCATCAAGCCCAATTCTCACTTTTTATGCTTTTTGTCTGAAAACTCCTTAAGCCAGGACATGATATCCATAGTCCATGAGAAACACTGCAGTACTCTGAAACCTCTAAGTTTGCACAGTCCAGCCTCTGTTTAGCTATGCTATCTTACAGGAAAAACATTTTTGTTTTGGGGGCCTTAGTGACTGGCATATTCTTGCAGAGTGAGGAAAGGACAAAAGTGTCACCACAGAAGAGGTAGAGATGCCAGTGACTGCAGTGTCATCTCCGTGTCTGTGCTCTTTGGGAAGTTAAGTATGAGAAATGCTTTATTAGCTAGTCCCGCTAGTCCTTGCATTAGTTTGCAATCTTTCAATTTGCAGTTATTTGAGGATGCCTCAAGTGGAATGGGCTCTCTTCAGCACGCTCTCCCCTCTGTCGGTTCCTTCTCACATGGTCAAGGGCAGACTAAATGTGTTCTTGAAAGGATTTTCTCTTTCAATCACCATGCCAATAATCATTTAGAATACAAGTGGAATTTTTTCATTTAGAACAGCCAGGTGGCTGAAGAGAGTCAGTTAATAAGCAATCAGCAAAATCAAAAGCAATAATGAAGCCCTTCAAGGCTCTGTTCAGCCATGGCTACGGCCTCGACTTTGTAAGTGAGTCTCCGGCACGCCTCACATTTGAATGGTTTTGCTGATGCTACATTCTTCCCTTTTTGAGTTTATTCAGCTTTGAAGTTCTCTCAGGGCCAGCGGAGATCTAACATCTGTTTGAAGACTACCTTCCAATAGAGAGATTCGGCTGTGGCAACGCCGGCTTTCCACTCATGGTAGTTTTCAGTATTGGATATCAATATCTTTTATCTACAGAAAGAAGCAAAAAATGTTAAATATAAAAAGTCTATTGAACTTTTCATCTAATTTGGTTATATATATAATTAGAGCTTTGATCTCAAAGCTATGTTGGAACTTGTGATGTTAGCTAACATGATTTCTCTTCCTCACCCCAATCCACTTTGAACACAAAAGATTATATTCTGCATAACTTTTACATGGATTAGAACATTTGTTTGCTGAGAATGTAAGTTCATATTTTTCTTTAATTTTATTTCCTTTTTATGCTGCAACCAATGTCAATTCAAATAAAATTCAAAGTTCAAATCAAAAAGGATTTTTATAAACCTTGAAACAACCTCTCTTCTTGGATTGGGTTTTAGATAATTTTAGTTGCATTAGGATCTGATTGTGTGCCAGACTGGAAAAAAGTTGATACTTAATGGTGTGGGGGCACCGGGGCCAGGGGAGGGAGATGGTATTCTGAGTAGAAGCAGCCTTTTATTCTTCTGTTCCTTACTCCCACCACTCTCTAATGCCTCAATCTCATTCAAAAATAGAGAAAATCTGCATTCTTATTTTGACCTTGTAATATAAGAGTCCTAAATATGCTTTGTTGATGTTAATTCTAGGTCATAAGAACCGCTTAAATGGCTGGATGTTTCTTATGATTCATTTAGTACTATAGACTTTCACTTATGTGTATCCTAAGAACTACTGAGTAGCAGAACTTTTGCATATACTCTCTGAAGAAGACCAAGGCTCAAGCTCATAAACCACAGACAGGAGGAGAGAAAGACAACTGAAAATGTAACACAATGAATTTCCTGCTTCCCAGAAGATTTCATAAACCTTCAAATACCCTCTACATTGCACGACTTCAGTTTTGTAGTTTATAGTACATAACTTCTAAACTGGATGGTTCTTTTCTTACTTTTGTTTACATTAAAAATGGATAGTCTAAGATCAGAAAGAAGGAGAGGAAGACCTCCCCTATCAGTGGACTTGGGGAGGGGCATGCATGCAGAAAGGGAGGAAGGGTGGGATTGGGAGGGGAGGAGGGAGGGGCTTATGGGAGTACAAAATGAATAAAGTGTAATTAATAATAATAAAAAATATTTAAAAAATGGAGAGTTCCTCATTTTTATTTGTTTTTGGCTCACTCCATTTAATCACAACTTCTTCAAATACAGCTATGCTTATATTCTAAACCACATATTAAATAACATTTTGATTAAGTTGACGACATTGATTCCATTTTACTGGTATCTGTTTCATGCTCACCCTACACTTTAGATCAAATAAATATAGACAGGAGCACTAATCTCCTCTATAATGTTTGATATTGAATTTTAAATTTTGCCCCGAATGAGCCAAGGAATGCCTATTCTTCATGTATATATTTATATTTCAATAAATTATGGCAGTATTTATTTAGTGAAGCCAAACTAGTATCTTTATTCTACTTCTCAAAATGATCATTAATATGTTTTTAAGACTTGTAAATGTGGGGTGGGCAAGATGGCAGCGCCAGGATGACTCTCCTTCTGAGCAGCAGCACAGCAGGATCGGCACAGTGACCAGTAGTCAGAACTCGAGGCCCTAAAACACAAGTGGTTGTGTTTCCAGGGTGAGAGGATAACCCATGGTGGGGGATTTAATCAGCTTTAACTCACCCAGCTAAACTGTGGAAGAGATCCCGGTTCCACCAGACACTTGGTTGCCAGCCCAAAGCCACAGGACAGCATGCATGCTCTGATCACTGTCCCAGACTGAACTGTGGGCACCACAACATCAGAGACTGAGATTTCCAGTTAAAAGATAACCCCACAGTGCAGGAAACGATATGAACGGACCTTAGGTCACCCAGACATTGCCTGGAAAAGCCCTGGGGATCCACAGGCACCCAAGAGCCAGCCCAGAGCCAGAGCCAGGGACTCTGCACCTGACTCGCTGCTCCAGATAGAACTGTGGGACCCAGAGCACCAGAGACTGAGTTTTTCTGTCGGGTGCAAACTCACAGGTAGGGGAACAGCTGGTCTGATCTCAGACCACACAGCTGATAGCACCACACCGAAAAGGTCTCAGGAAAAATTACCCAGTTTCAGTAGGTGCCCAGGCACCCAATCCCCAGAAACACAGAAAGACAGAGCCATGTAAGTCTATGCCTATAGATTCTACTTGCCATCACAGACAGAACAGCTGTCCCCAAAGCAAGGACTAGGTGTCCCTGTCAGGAGGAAACCCCACAGCAGGGGTGGGGGAATGGGGTGGGTGGAATCATCAGGTCTAACTCTCAGGACACCCAGCTCCAGAAGACTTTCTGGATTCATGAGACTCTAGGCTCTAGCCTACTGCAGGCATGAGTGCTGTGATCATCTGCCATTATTGAGTACCGATAGGGCACTGGGGCACAAGGCTGCATCCTCAGACCTACAAAAGCCAGAGAGCCATTAAAGCACCCCTCAGATACTGCTCCAAGGATCAACCAGTTATCCCTAGCTAAACTGACAAAACTGTGGGAATCCCTGGTTTATCAAGAGGGCTGTACCCAACAATTACACCTAAAGAGCAACAGCAGCTGCTCACTAAATTCAAAATGAGAAACCCAGCAGCAGGGAAGCCATCATCAAGACCTCTCCTGATGAGAGGAGAGCCTTCCTGGACACCACATTTACCAAACAGGTCCATATGCCTAAAGTGTGTTGCAACCGGCATGGTCGTCTCGCCAGCAAGAGCACACACACAGACAACAGGATTCTTCTGCAGCAAGCTTTATTGCAGTCAAGCAATGAGAGAGGAAGACCCTGAGCCCAGGAATGGCACTGCTTATATACTCCTTGAGGCATGATTTCTTTTTTTTTTTTTTAAGAAATCATGGAGAAGGAGAATCTAGGAAAGAAAACAGGAACTATTGAGGTAAGCATAACCAACAGACTACAAGAGATGAAAGAAAGAATCTCAGGTGTAGAAGATACAATGGAAGAAATCTATGTATCTGTCAAAGAAAATAATAAATCTAAAAAATTCCTGACACAAACCATCCAAGAAATCCAAAACAATATAAAAAGACAAAACCTAAGAATAATAGGAATAGAGGAAAAAGAAGATTCCCTCCTCCAAGGTCCAGAAAATATTTTCAAAAAAATCATTGAAGAAAATTTCCCCAACTTAAACGGGAGGCCTATAAAAATACAAGAGGCCTATAGAACACCTAATAAATCAGACCAGAAAAGAAAATTCTCCTGCCACATAATAATTAAAACAGTAAGTAAACAGAACAAAGAAAAAATACTAAAAGCTGCAAGGGAAAACGACCAAGTAACATATAACGGCAAAGTCATCAGAAGCACACCTGACTTCTCAACAGGAACTATGAAAGCCAGAAGAGCCTAAGATAACACAGATGTCAGCCTAGGCTACTGTACCCAGCAAAACTCTCAGCACTCATAGACAGAGAAAACAAGATATTCAACGACAAAAACAAATTTCAACAATACCTACACAAATCCACTATTACAGAAGATTCTAGAAGGAAAAAACTACCCAAGAATACTAACTACTTTCAAGAAAACACAGGCAATAAATAACCTCACTACAGCAAAACCAAAATTAGCCAAACACACAAACACACTACCGTAGCCAACATCAATATCAAAGGACCTAACAGCCACTGGTCATTAATCTCCCTCAACATCAATGGACTCAATTCTCCAATAAAAAGACACAGACTAAAGGAATGGATGCGTAAACAACACCCAGCAATTGGTTGCATACCAGAAACACACCTAAATCACAAAGATAGGCATTACCTGAGAGTAAAGGGCTGGAAGATGGTTTTCCAGGCAAATGGACCCAAGAAGCAAGCAGGAGTATCCATTCTAATCTCAAATAAAATAAATTTTCAACCAAAATTAGTCAGAAGAGATAGAGAAGGACACTTCAAACTCATCAAGAAAAAAATCCACCAGGAAGATATCACAGTCCTGAACATCTATGCCCCAAATGCAAGGACACCCGCATTTGCAAAAGAAACTTTAATAAAATTTGAATCACACATAGACCCCACACATTAATAGTGGGAGACCTCAACACCCCACTCTCAACAAAGGACTGATCAACAAAACAGAAATTAAACAAAGAAACAATAACTTTGACAGAGGTCATGAAACAAATAGACCCCACGGACATCTACAGAACCTTTCACCCAAACACAAAAGAATTTACCTTCATCTCAGCACCTCATGGAACCTTCTCTAAAATAGACGATATAGTTGGTCACAAAGCAAGACTCAACAGATACAAGAAGATTGAAATGATTGATTGTATCCTATCTGATCGCCATGGACTAAAGCTGGACCTCAATGACAAAAATAGCAAAAGGCCTATGCACACATGGAAACTGAACAACTTGCTACTAAATGACAGCTGGGTCAGAGAAGAAATAAAGAAAGAAATTAAAGACTTCCTAGAATTCAATGAAAACGAAGGCACAATGTAACCAAACTTATGGGACACAATGAAAGCAGTGCTAAGAGGAAAGTTCATAGCACAAAGTTCCTTCAAAAAGAAATTTGAAACATCTCATGCAAGCAACTTAATGGCTCACTTAAAAGCCCTAGAAAAAAAGAAGCAGACACACCAAAGAGGAGTAGATGGCTGGAAATAATCAAACTCAGGGCTGAAATCAATCAATTAAAAACAAATAAAACAATTCAAAGAATTAATGTAACCAAGAGCTGGTTCTTAGATAGACAAACCCTTAGCCAAACTAACTAAAAGGCAGAGAGAAACTATCCAAATCAACAAAAGCAGAAAGGAAAAGGGAGACATAACCACAGACACTGAAGAAATCCAAACAATAATTAGGTCTTACTTCCAAAGTCTATATGCCACAAAATTTGAAAATCTAAATGAAATGGAAAATTTTCTTGACAGATTCTACATGCCAAAGATGAATCAAGACCAGGTAAGCCAAGTAAATAAAGCTATATCCCTTAAGAAAATAGAAGCTGTCTTCAAAAGTCTACCATGCCAAAAAAGGCCAGGGCCAGATGGTTTCAGTGCAGAATTCTACCAGACCATCAAAGAAGAGCTAACACCAATACTCTTCAAACTATTCCACAAAATAGAAAGTGAAGGAAACTAGCAAACTCATTCTATGAAGCCACAGTCACCTTGGTACCTAAACCTCACAAAGACTCAACAAAGAAAGAGAATTTCATGCCAATCTCCCTCATGAACTTTGATGCAAAAACATTCAACAAAAACTTGCAAACCGAAACCAAGAACACATCAAAGATATCATCCACGATGACCATGAAGGCTTCAACCCAGGCATGCAATGGTTGTTCAATATATGGAAATCCATCAATGTGATCCACCACATAAACAAACTGAAGGAGAAAAACCACACAATCATCTCCTTGGGTGCTGAAAAGGCATTTGACAAAATCCAACGTCCATTCGTGCTTAAATTCTTGGAGAGATCAGGGATACAAGGCACATACCTGAACACAGTAAAGGCGATACACAACAATCCTATAGCCAATATCAAACTCAATGGAGAGAAACTTAAATCATTCTGAATGAAATCAGGGACAAGATAAAGCTGCCCACTCTGTACATATCTCTTCAACACTGTTCTTGAAGTCCTTTGCTAGAGCAATAAGACAACTGAAATAGATCAAGGGTATACAAATTGGAAAGGAAGAAGTCAAAGTATCACTATTTGCAGATGATATGATAGTATACCTGAGTGACCCGAAAAATTCTACCAGGGAACTCCTACAGCTGAATAACACTTTCAGCAAAGTGGCTAGATACAAAATTAATTAAAAAACTCAGTAACCCTCCTGTATACAAAAGACAACAGAGACAAGAAAGAAATTAGGGAAATAAGACCCTTCACAATAGCCACAAAGTACATAAAGTACTTTGGTGTGAACCTAACCAAGAAAGTCAAAGACTTGTATGATAAAAAATTCAAGTCTCTGAAGGAAGAATTAGAAGAAGATATGAAAAGATGGAAAGATCTCCCATGCTCATGGCTTGGCAGGATTAATATAGTAAAAATGGCCGTCTTACCAAAAGCAACGTACAGACTCAATGCAATTCCCATCAAATTACCAACATAATTCTTTACAGACCTGCAAAGTAAAATTCTCACCTTCATATGGAACAACAAGAAACTCAGAATTGCTAAAACAATTCTCTACAGTAAAATATCTTCAGGAGGTATCTCCATCCCTGATATCTAGCTGTACTATAGAGCAACAATACTAAAAACTGCATGGTACTGTCATAGAAACAGACTGGTGAATCAATGGAGTCGAACAGAAGATCCTGACATAACCACAAACTTATTAACACCTTATTTTTGACAAAGATGCCAAAACCATACAATGGAAAAAAGACAGCATCTTCAACAAATGATGGTGGTCTAAATGGATGTCTACATGTAGAAAAATGCAAATAGATCCACACTCATTACTCTGCACAAAACTAAAGTCCAAGTGGATCAAAGACCTCAAAATAAAACCAGATACACTAAATAAACTGCTTAGAAGAAAAACTGGGGAAGAGCCTTGAACTCATTGGCACAGGAGACACCTTCCTGAACAGAACATCAATAGCACAGGCTCTAAGAGCAACAATCAATAAATGGGACCTCATGAAACTGAAAAGCTTCTGTAAAACAAAGGACACTGTTATCAGAATAAAACAATAGCCTACAGATTGGGAAAGGATCTTCATTAACCCTATATCTGACAGAGGACTAATATCCAGTATATATAAGAACTAAAGAAGTTAAACAGCAAATATCAAGTAATCCAATTAAAAATGAAGTACAGAGCTAAACAGAGAATTCTCAATAGAGGAGTATCGAATGGCAGAGAAACATTTAGAGAAATGCTCAACCTCATTTTGCCATCAGGGAAATGCAAATTAAAATGACCCTAAGATTTCACCTTACACTCATCAAAATGGCTAAGATCAAAAACTCAAGAGACAAAACATGCTGGAGAGGTGGAGAAAGGGAACCCTCCTCCACAGCTGGTGGGAATGTAAACTTGTACAACTACTCTGGAAAGCAATCTGGTGCTTCCTCAGACAACTAGGAATAGTGCTTCCTCACGATCCAGCTATACCATTCCTAAGCATATACCCAAAATAGTCTCAAGTACACAATAAGGACCTTTGCTCAACCATGTTTGTAGCAGTCTTATTTGTAATAGCCAGAAGCTGGAAAGAGCCCAGATGTCCCTCAGTGGAGGAATGGATGCGCAAATTGTGGTATATCTACACAATGGAATATTACTCAGCAATGAAAATCAAGGAAATCATGAAATTTGCAGGTAAATGGTGGGATCTGGAAAATACCATCCTGAGTGAGCTATCCCAGAAGCAGAAAGATGCACACTGTATATACTCACTCATATAGTCATATAATATAGGAGAAACCTAGTAAAATCTGTACATCTAAAGAAACTAATCAAGTGGGAGGACTCATGCTAAGATGCTCAATTCATATCCAGAAAGGCAAAGAGGATGGATATCAGAAGAAGGAGAAAAGAGGGAACAAGTCAGGAGCCTGACACAGAGGACCTCTTAAAGGCTCTGCCCTGCAGACTATCAATGCAGATGCTGAGACTTATGGGCAACCTTTAGGTAGAATGCAGGGAATATTATGAAAGAAGTGGGAAACAGTAAGATCTGAATAGGATAGGAACTCCCCAAGGAGAACAACAGAACTAAAAAATCTGAGCACAAGGTCTTTCCTGAGATTGATACTCCAACCAAGGACTCTGCATGGAGATAACCTAAGACCCCTGCACAGATGTAGCCCATGGCAATTCAGTATCCAAGCGGGTTCCATTTTAATAGGAACAAAGACTGTCTCTGACATGAAGTGATTGGCCTGCTCTTTAATAACATCTCTCTGAGGGAGAAGCAGCATTACCAGGCCACAGAAGAAGACAATGCAGCCACTCCTCATGATTGACTAGGATCAGAAGGAAGGAAAAGAAGTCCTCCCCTATCAGTGGACTTGGGGAGGGACATGCATGCAGAGGTGGAGGAAGGAAAGGATTTGGATGGGAGGAGGGAGGGAACCACCGGGGGGATACAAAGTTAATAAAGTGTAATTAATAAAGAAAAAAAAAGACTTGTAAATGTGTAAGATAAGACTGTAGCTATAAGCAAATTCTAAGCAATAAGCAGATATATCTTAATTTTTATTTTTTTATTAATTACACTTTGTTCACCTTGTATCCCTCCCATAAGCCCCTCCCACCTCCCCTCCAGATCCCACTCTCCCTCCCCCTTCTTCACGCAAACCCCTCCCCAAGTCCATTGATAGGGGAGGTTTTCTTCTCCTTCCTTCTGATCTTAGTCTATTAGATCACATCAGGAGTGGCCGCATTGTCATCTTCTGTGGCCTGGTAAGGCACCTCCCCCCTCAGGGGGAGGTGATCAAAGAACAGGCCAATCAGATTATGTCAGAGCCAGTCCCTCTAAAGAACTTCCTAATTGTTTCTCATATGTTTTACTGTAACAAAATGGCTTTTAATAAGCCAGTGCTAAATTGAAATTTTCATGTATAAGAACTGAGACATCTAGCCACACCAAGCTCTTTGCAGCAGTGCACTGGAAACATCGTGGGCACAAGACTGGGCCCATCTCCATCGCACCATGGATGAGAGAGGTACCAGTGCTCCACTCTCCTCCTTAAGGGAGATTGGGCACTCAGTGGTGGCTGGAGAGGTGTCATTCTCTTCACTGGTGTGGCCTCTGTTAGCTTGTCCGTGATCCAGTAAAGAATCTTCTATTCATACTAAGTCACAATAACTTATGTCGGTATGTAACACATACCAATAAATAAATAAATAAGCAAACAATGAAAGAAAAAAAGGAAGTCTTGAGGGGGTTTTCAATGAAGGATTTAAGAGGGAGAGGAAAAGTTAATAAAAAAATAATGAGATGTGTGCAAATGAATAATGAATTACAGACATGTAGAATCCACAAAAAGGCCCTGTTAGTCACATGGACCTGCAGTGGTAAATATTTAATGACGTTTATTCTTCCACCCACTGCAGGTCCACATGACTAACAGGCCACTTTTGTGGATTATACTCATGGTTCATACCATCTTCCAGAATGTTTAAAATAAAACAATTAAACCTGATGGAAGGGAATGTCATGTCTTACACATGTCTGTATGTCATCTGTCATTTCCACATACCTCATTATTTTTTCATTACCTTTCCTCCTCCTGCTTCTCTTCTCTTCCATTTTATTTTCCCCTCCCTTCCTTCTCCCCCTCCTCTTCCTCTTCTTCTTCTCCCACAAGTGAGCCCACTGTCTTTCTACTATGTCACAGCCTCTTTTGGGTTTTTGAAAGTCCCCATCAATCCCTCGGTTGTGATTTTAATCTTAGCTCTCATATCTCTGGCTTCAGCTCATTGGAGGTTTGTGAAATCAGCTGACCTCTCCTCTTTTTGAAGTACTCCCTGTTCCACTCTTACATCACAAACTCTATCCTAAGCCCTGTTGGAGAACCTTTGATTTTCTCCTTGTTAAGTTTTGGAGGACACCAACCCACACACAAATCCCACAAAATTTGTACTGCCTACAAAATGAGCAGGGCAAAGTTGGAGTAAAGTTTGAGGGAATGGCCAACCAAAGACTGGCCCTACTTCAGACCCACTCCATGGGAGAGAAACAACCCCTCACACTACTAATATTACTATGCTATGTTTACAGGAGCCTAGCGTAACTTCTCTGAGAGGATGCACCCAGCAGCTGATGAAAACAGATGCAGAGGTACACAGCCAAACAATAGACAGGGAGTCCTATGGAAGGGTTGGGGGGAAGGAGAGAGGGAACTGGAGAGGTCAAGGACCCCACAAAAGACCTGGAGAATCAACTACCCTGGACCCATGGGTCTCACCAAGACTGAACCACCAATGAAAGAGCATTCATGGACTGTTCGTAGGCCCCCTGCACATGTAGCAGATGCACAGCTTTGTCTTCCCAAGGCTCCCTCAACAACCGGAGCAGGTCCCTCTCTGACTCGAATGCCTCTCTTTGGATCCAGTTCCTCTAACCTGGCTGCCTTGTCTGGCCTAAATGGAAGAGGATGTGCCTAGTTTTGCAAAAACTTAATATGTTATGGTGATTGGTATCCATGGGGATACCCACCCCCTTCTCTGAGGATGAGATGGCAGAATGTGGAAAGAGAGGTGTAAAACAGAGGGACTGGGAGGAGAGAATGGGGGAGGGGCTGTAATCAGGATGTAAAGTGAATAAATAAATAAAGTTTAAAAAGAAAAAAAGAAAAAGTGACAAGGAAGACAGAAAGTTGGGACAGGATGGTATTCCCTCCGTCTGAGTTTAATACTGCTTTATTGCTTAAATAATATTTCTCTGTTCTCTCCATCTCTCATCTACTGATGAGTACCTAGGTCAAGTCCAAATCTCAGCTACTATGAAGAAGCCACAATAACCTTGAGCATGTGTCTAAAAATAAAAATAAAAAAAAAATAAAATCCAGAACAGTCCCTGATATTACATCTTTCTTACTGTTGCTTGTTTTCTAAGCCATTTAATTCAATATTTTTACAACAATTTCCAGTAATATCTTAACTACTAGTCTCTGAGATAAAAAATAGCACTTATTTACTAATAAATCTTAATTGTCAAATTTGTTACTATTTTTCCTCAAGAAACATGTTTATTTATATGCATAATTATAATTAATTAATTAATTAATTAATTAATTAATTAAGATGGAGTTTCTCTGTGTAGCCCTGGCTGTCTTGAAAGTTTCTCTATAGATCAGGTTGGCCTCAAACTCAGAGATCAGTATGCCTCTGCCTCCAGAGTGCTAGGATTAAAAGTGTGGACCAACTTCATCCAGCAATAATCATCTTTAAAAGAATGGGTGATATTTACTAGGAAAGAATAAGAGAAGGCACAATGGCTGGGAAACTCACGTGATTTTAGCACCTAGATACCTTTCATTATTATCTGATCCCAAGTCAATAATTCTGTCTACTCTCAGAGGCAGCTCATTAAAATACTATATCTGAAGGATGGGGGAGAAGAGAATGGAAAATACACCACAAATTAGTGAAAGTTTATTGCATGTTTACAAACTGATTCATACTCTAAATGTCTAAAGGGCTCCATTGACAAATACAAACCGGAAAGATCCGAAATGTCTATAAGAAAGCTGATGACCACACAACTCTGAATGTTTCTTTGCCTTGGATGAAATCCTTGGTCTTTACTGATACCTACTTCAGCTGATTATTACACATTCAACTTTGGTGACTTCTGTTGCTTTACATTTAAAATCCATATAGTTCCTTTGCTATATCTAGTTTATGACACATCTATCTCCCATTTGGCCAATGCACAACTATATCTATTTATTTATTTATTTGTTTGTCTGTTTATTTATTTATTTATTTTTCTTTATATATATATTTTTTTCTTTTTTTTTTATAAGTGGTCCATTATTTTTTTATTTTTTTCTTATTAGTTACATTTTATTAACTCTGTATTCCAGCTGTGTCCCGATCCCTCATTCCCTCCCAGTCCCTCCCTCCCTCCCTCATCTCCACCATGCCCCTTGCCAAGTCCACTAATAGGGGGGACCTCCTCCCCATTCATCTGATCCTGTTTTATCAGGTATCTTCAGGACTGGCTGCAAAGCTCTCCTCTGTGGCCTAACAGGACTGCTCCTCCCTCAGGGGGTGGGGAGGCCAAAGAGCCAGTCATTGAGTTCCTGTTAGAAATAGTCCTTGTTCCCCTCACTATGGGAAACCAATTGGTTACTGAGCTACCACAGGCTACATCTGAGCAGAGGTTCTAGGTTACATTCATACATGGTCCTTGGTTTCAGGTCAGTCTCAGAAAAGACCCTGTGCCCAGATAAATTTGATTCTTCTGGAGCTCCTATCCTTTCCTCATCAGACTAACTCCCCTTCTTTCTTATGATTCCCTGTACTCTGCCAAAGGTTTGGTCATGAGACTTTGCTTTGAAAACACTGCTAGTTAGAGTTTTTCAAATGCGCTCAGTAGACTCCTGTCAATGTTCAATGCGCATCCCCTCTGTCTTTCAAAACGAGGATTGATAATCTTACCCCATGTCCGCTCTCTTGATTATCTTTTTTAGGTGTATAGATTTCATTATGTTTATCATATCTTATAGCTCTATATAAGTGAGTATATACCGTGTTTGTCTTTCTCCTTCTGGGATATTTCACTCAGGATGATCTTTTCTAGATCCCACCATTTGCCTGCAAATTTCATGATTTCCTCCTTTTTGATTGCTGAGTAGTATTCCATTGTGTAAAAATACCATAATTTCTGTACCCATTCCTCTGTTGATGGACATCTGGGTTGTTTCCAGGTTCTGGCTATTACAAATAAAGCTGCTATAAACATGGTTGAGCAAATATCCCTTTTGTGTACTTGAGCAAACTTTGGGTATATACCTAGCAGTGGTATAGCTGGGTCTTGAGGAAGTGCTATTCCTAATTGTCTTAGAAAGCACCAGATAGATTTCCAGAGTGGTTGAACCAGTTTACATTCCCACCAGCAGTGGAGGAGGGTTCCCCTTTCTCCACAACCTCTCCAGCATGTGTTGTCCCTTGAGTTTTTCATTTTGGCCATTCTGATGGGTGTAAGGTGATATCTCAGGGTCGTTTTGATTTGCATTTCCCTGATGGCTAATGAGGATGAGCATTTCTTTAAGTGTTTCTCTGCCATTCGATATTCCTCTGTTGAGAATTCTCTGTTTAGCTCTGTTCCCCATTTTTTAATTGGATTACTTGGTTTGCTGCTTTTCAGCTTCTTTAGTTCTTTGTATATACTCGATATTAGTCCTCTGTCAGATAAAGGGTTAGTGAAGATTCTTTCCCAATCTGTAGGCAGGCATTTGTTTTGATGACAGTGTCCTTTGCTTTACAGAAGCTTTTCAGTTTCATGAGGTCCCATTTATTGATTGTTATTCTTAGAGCCTGTGCTGTTGGTGTTCTGTTCAGGAAGTTGTCTCCTGTGCCAATGAATTCTAGGCTGTTCCCCACTTTTTCTTCTAACAGATTTAGAGTATCTGGTTTTATGTTGAGGTCTTTGATCCACTTGGACTTTAGTTTTGTGCAGGGTGATAAATATAGATCTATTTTCATTTTTCTGCATGTGGACATCCAGTTGGACCAGCACCATTTGTTGAAGATGCTGTCTTTTTTCCATTGAATGATTTTGGCTTCTTTGTCAAAAATCGAGTATTCATAGGTGTGTGGGTTTATTTCTGGGTCTTCTATGCGGTTTGATTGATCCTCCTTTCTGTTTTTATGCCAATACCATGCAGTTTTTATTACTATTGCTCTATAGTACAACTTGAGATCGGGGATGGAGATATCTCCAGATGATCTCTTATTGTACAGGATTGTTTTGGAGATTCTGGGTTTTTTGTTTCTCCATATGAAGCTGAGAATCTTTTTTTCAAGGTCTGTAAAGAATTGAGTTGGTATTTTGATGGGAATTGCATTGAATCTGTAGATTGCTTTTGGCAGGATGGCCATTTTCACAATGTTAATCCTACCAATCCATGAGCACAGGAGATCTTTCCATCTTCTGAGATCTTCTTCAATTTCTTTCTTCAGAGACTTGAAGTTTTTCTCAAACAGGTCTTTCACTTGCTTGGTTATTGTCACCCCAAGGTACTTTATGTGGTTAGTGGCTATTGTGAAGGGTGTTGTTTCCCTAATTTCTTTCTCGGCCATTTTGTCTTTGGTATACAGGAGGGCTTCTGATTTTTTTGAGTTGATTTTGTATCCTGCCACTTTGCTGAAGGTGTTTATCAGCTGAAGGAGTTCTCTGGTTGAATTTTTGGGGTCGCTCATATATACTATCATATCATCTGCAAATAGTGACACTTTTACCTCTTCCTTTCCGATCTGTATCCCCTTGATCTCCTTTAGTTGTCTTATTGCTCCGGCTAGGACTTCAAGTACTATGTTGAAGAGGTATGGAGAGAGTTGGCAGCCTTATCTTGTCCCTGATTTCAGTGGGATTGATTTAAGTTTCTCTCCATTGAGTTTGATGTTGGCTATAGGCTTGCTGTATATTGCCTTTACTATGTTTAGATATGTGCCTTGTATTCATGATCTCTCCAAGACTTTAAACATGAATGGGTGTTGGACTTTGTCAAATGCTTTTTCAGCATCTAAGGAGATGATCATGTGGTTTTTCTCCTTCATTTTGTTTATGTGGTGGATTACATTGATGGATTTCCATATGTTGAACCACCCTTGCATGCCTGGGATGAAGCCTACTTGGTCGTGGTGGATGATATCTTTGATGTGTTCTTGGATTCGATTTGCAAGTATTTTATTGAGTATTTTTGCGTCAATGTTCATAAGAGAGAAAGGTCTGAAGTTCTCTTTTTTTTGTTGGGTGTTTGTGTGGTTTAGGTATCAGGGTGACTGTTGCTTCATAGAATGAGTTTGGTAATGTACCTTCTCTTTCTATTTTGTGTAATAGTTTGAGGAGAGTTGGCGTGTGCACTTCTTTGAAGGTCTGGTAGAATTCCGCGCTGAAACCATCTGGCCCAGGGCTTTTTTTGGGGAGACTGTGAATGACTGCTTCAATTTCCTTGGGTGATATAGGGCTGTTCAGTCTTTCTACCTGTTCTTGACTTAATGTTGGAAGATGGATTCTATCAAGAAAATTGTCCATTTCTTTTAGATTTTCAAATTTTGTGGCATATAGGCTTTTGTAGTATGACCTAATGATTGTTTGAATTTCCTCAGTGTCTGTAGTTATGTCACCCTTTTCATCTCTGATTTTGTTGATTTGGATAGATTTTCTCGGCTTTTTAGTTAGTTTGGCTAAGGGTTTGTCTATCTTGTTGATTTTCTCAAAGAACCAGCTTTTTGTTTCATTGATTCTTTGAATAGTTTTATTTGTTTCTAATTGATTGATTTCAGCCCTGAGTTTGATTATTTCCAGCCTTCTGCTCCTCTTGGGTGTATCTGCTTCTTTTTTTTCTAGAGTTTTCAGTTGGGCCATTAAGTTGTTTGTATATGATGTTACGAATTTCTTCTTGCAGGCACTTAGTGCTATAAATTTTCCCCTGAGCACTGCTTTCAATGTGTCCCATAAATTTGGGTATGTTGTGCCTTCATTTTCATTTATATATATATTTTTTATTTAACTTTTATTAATTACACTTTATTCATTTTGTATCCCCCATAAGCCCCTCCCTCCTCGCCTCCCGGTCCCACCCTTCCCCCTCCTTTCTGCATGCATGCCCCTCCCCATGTCCACTGATTGGGGAGGTCCTCCTCTCCTTCTTTCTGATCTTAGTCTATCAGTTCTCATCAGAAGTGGCTGCATTGTCAGGGTTCTAGGTTATCTCCATGAATAGTCCTTGGTTGGAGTATGAGTCTCTGGGAAGTTCCCTGTGTTCAAATTTTCTTGTTCTGTTGCTCTCCTTGTGGAGTTCCTGTCCTCTCCAGCTCTTACTATTTCCCACTTCTTACACAAAATTCCATTCACTCTGCCCGTCAGGTTCAGCATCTGCTTTCACAGTTTGCATGGCAGAGGCTTTCAGAGGCCCTCTAGATTATTCACTTTGTATCCCAGGTGTAGCTCCCTCCCAACTTCATCCCCTCCAACTCCCACCCTCTATATCTCATTTTCTCCTATACCCCTCCCCAAATTCACTGACAGGAGAGGTGCTCCTCCCTTTCCATCTGACCCTAGCTTATCAGGTCTCATCAGGACTGGATGCATTGTCCTCCTCTGTGGCCTGTTAAGGCTGCTCCTCCTCAGGGAGAGGTGATCAAAAGAGCCAGACACTGATTTCCTGTCAGAGACAGCTCCTGTTCCCCTTACTAGGGTACCTATTTGGAGACTCAGCTGCTATGGTCTTCATCTGAGTGGGCGTTCTAGGTTATATCCATGAATGGTCTTTGGTTAGAGTATCAGTCTCAGAAAAGACCTGTGTGCCCATATTTTTTGGTTTTTTTGCTCTCCTTGTGGAATTCCTGTCCCTTCCAGGTCTTTCTATCTCCCCCTTCTTTCATAAGATTCCCTGCACTGTGCCCAAAGTTTGGCAATGAGTCTCAGCATCTGCTTTGATATCCTGCTGTGTAGAGTCTTTCAGAGGTCTTCTGTGGTAGGTTCCTGTCCTGTTCCCTATTTTCTCCCTCTTCTGATGTCCATCCGTTTGCCTTTCTGAGTGAGGATTGATCATCTTAGCTAGGGTCCTCCTCCTTGCTTAGCTTCTTTAGGTGCACAAGGGCATTTGTTTAACCAAATTAGTAGCAGCTTCATTCATAATACCCAGAATCTGGAAACAACTCAGATGCCTCTCAGTTGAGGAATATATACAGAAATTGTGGTATATTTACACAATGGAATACTATTCAGCAATTAAAAACGAGGAAATCATGAAATTTGCAGGCAAATTGTGGGAACTAGATAAGATCATCCTGAGTGAGGTATCCCAGAAGCAGAAAGACACCCATGGTATATACTCACTTATAAATGGATATTAGCCATATAATATATGATAAACATACTAAAATCTGCACACAACTGTATTTCTATTAAACCTTTGTGGGCAAAACATAAGAGGGCACATACATGCTCACCTACCATGCATCTTCTTATGCAAAACATTCTAAAAGTGGTTAAAGCATGATAGAAAGATATGAAACAGAGTCCTGCCCTAGACACTCAATTGGCAATCCCTGACCTGCATTGCTTACTTTACACCTAATCCAGCTGAGTTCATGCATATGGAATATTATATAAATACTCATGTTTGAACATCTGTTTTGTAAGTCCTAAGTTAGTAATTATTGTGCTTCTTGAGGAAACACCTACTGTTGAAACCAAATACTTTCATGAGACATAGCACACTACATCCATCTTGTTTTTATAATAAATAGGCAGATCTTTCACTCCAGCAAATAAGACAGCCATTCTGGTAGCATCTCCTTCCTATGTCCTTCTTTTCTTATCTCTCTATGCCCCTTTCTTACATTCACATTTCCTACTGGTTTTAAATATTGATTTTATACTCTTTCTCTTTCTCATTCCCTCCGTGTGTGTATGTGTTTGTGTGTGTATGTGATTACTCTGTTTGTGTGCATATTTTTTATGTGTGTATGTGTGTGTTCTGTCTTTGTCCTGTCTCTGGTGAGGACATAGACAAAACACATACACAAAAACACATAGCAAATGTGTGTGTGTGTGTGTGTATGTGTGTATGTGTGTGTGTGTGTGTATGTGGTGTGGTGTGTGTGTGGTATGGTGTGTGTGGGTGTGGGTGTGGGTGTGTGGTGTGTGTGTATGTGTGTGGGTGTACTGTGTATTGGGAGTACAGAAAGAAGGTGCCAGATGCCCTGGAGCTGGATTTGCATGTGATTGAAGATAACCACCTCTCCACCATTGCCTTGCTATCTGTCACCCATTTCTAAACACACTTGGTTGCATACATAGGATAATAATTTAGGATAACAATTTATCTGGAAAAAACTTCAGCTATCTAAATGAGTAACCAATGTTCCTAGAAGACTCCCATTCCCCCAGTGTGAATCCCTCAGCTAATCAACAGTGCAGAGTAGTGAAACTGTGCGGCCACAGGAAGAAGGGAAAGAGTTTATAGACAGTAAAATGGTACTTAAGCTTTCTCTAAGGACAGAAACGCCCATCTTGTAGATTAAGGCCAGACCTTTTGAAGATTGTCACTTTTTCCTGTCATATGCTTCAGTTTGCACTAGTGCACTTGGGGACTCAGAGTAGATTAGTAGAAGTAACTAAAATTGGGCGTATTTCCAACTGTAGCTTGTCGTTATCACTTTATCACATTCTATTGTTTAATTTAAAGATGTGTAATAACTGAAATATATATTATATTTCATCAGGGATCCTAGGCTGATGAGCCAGTAACATGTCTGTCATTTGAGGCACACATTAGATGTCTCTAAGTCAGTTAATTTTTTAGAGTAATAGCAAAAAATACCATTTTAAAGTTTTTAAGCTGTCAGATGTTTTTATACTGAGACTTAATTTGATAAATATCCTCACACCATAAATAGGTTTCCTGTTCTGGGTAGCCAAGAGTATCTTGTTCCTTTTGGATTAAATTTTTTTATTGTGAGATGCAAATAATTTTCTATTTCTTATATTTTATGATTTTATTAACAGAGCCTGCTACATAATCTGAGGATAAGCAGGAGGGCTCCTGATGCTACAATATGCTCCCAGAAGCTTCTCTCTGTGTGCTCTGCCCACTCTCATCTACTACCAAGATTGAAGGAAGTGAAGACATTATCACAGAGTTTGCTGGATAATGTTAATTCTTGGTATTAATAGGCACTAAAATATATAACATTTGTTTGCGGATCTCAACTCATAAAGAAGAAAACTCTCTAAGTAAGAACCATGAGCTTTAATATTTCTTTCTGCCTGTCAGCCTTTGTTTCTTATTATTGGCATTTATCTCCTTCTTAGGCATAAATACATTCAACAAGAATTGCAGTCACCCACAGTCAAGATGATATAAAACCAAACTCCAATTATATATGTGTACAGCCTTCTCATGATCACTCCACAATTTTGAAAACTGTATCTAACTGGAAGAACACAAAGTTTTAGTGCATACAAATAGGCCTCAAGCTTATGTTTCCTTGGGCAGTAGAAGGCTGTGAAAATTGCAACAAATTTAGCTTGAAGATGTAATTGGCCTTTATTAGCAATTCTGAAGTTAGGCTAAGCAGATATAAGGAGGGTTAGATTTTTAACAACCAGAAAGACACTGAAGGCAGTGGGACCAAGGAACCAAAAGTAGGCTTGTCAGCTCATGGGCTTTCATTGTAGGTTTAAAACAGGGGGAGACCTCTTTCCACGCAAGAAACAGCCCTCACCTCAAAGGGAATATGTGTGAGTTTATTCTGGAGACAAATATGAACAACTGTAGCCCAAGAATACAGATTTAGGTTGCCTCATATTCCAAGTTCCAACATGGTAACCATTTCATAAAATGTTGATAAGATAAGAAAGAACATCATAAATAAAGCTACTTTCAAGTGCATTCATGGTGACATCAGGTATGTAGATACAGCAAAGGTGAGGACCTTTGCTACAGGCCTTAGGCATGATCTGACAGCATTCTTGACTTTGGAGTTGCTAGAAGCTAGTATTCTGTAGAAATATCTCAAAAAGATTTATCTAATACATGAAAGTTACAAAGATGTTACTTTACACATAGAGATGGGCAAAAAATAAGGCTCCTAAGCAGTAGCAATGGCTCAGGATAATTTGGCTGTGGATTTGAAACATTCTAACTTCTCCACCTCACTGAAGCTCTGTCAGAATATCAGCTTTGTAAATGGTTTACTGTAACATGCAACAAGTTTCCAGGGATTTTCATTTAATTTTACAATGCAAGCTGGCGAAAATGGGTAGTTTTGGAGACAGGAAACTGGGGATAACTTGGTTATTTGAAATACTGGTCCATTTCAATATTTGCTTTGATCCTGTGGCAAATCATAAATGTTCTTCCATTGTGGTTTTATCTAGTCTGACGTGACCTACATTAAAAACCTGATCCAAAATAACATCATCCTGTTAATTTTGTTTTAAAGTTATTTTCTTTTATGGCATGTGAGCCAGTCTCAGACCTTATCACATTGAATTTTGGACTTACCTCAGTATGTTGGATAGAAATTTTAACGCACACTTTCAGTTAACAGTGGCAAATTAATACTCCATCAAGTATGTCCAACCTGCAGCCCTGCAGTATTCAAGATGGCCTGAGTGTGATGCTACACAAGTTAACCACAATGCCAAGTCTGAAGTGTCAGAAAGTTGACATTCTTGTATGCTCTCTGACACTTGGCTTCATCTGCAAAGTCCCTTTTGTCATGTTTAAAAATGTATCCCCCGGTTCAGGAATCATATTCTAGGTTATATTTAGGAGACATTTAGTCTGCAACCCTGGGGTGCATTATAACCTCTGTTTTCAAGACTACAACATCCAGTCTCTTGAACTGAGATGAAACAAGTGACTCCAGTGTGTTGCTCCAGGCTGGAGCCTGGTGGCTAATGTAAAGAAGCAAGGATTTGAAGCAGCTTCTATGGAAGGGCAGGCTGCAGAGAGCATTCAGGCAATGGGGCTAATTCACTTTTCACAATTTCTGCATTGTTACAGATAATGATCTTGTGGTCAGGAGAGTTAAGCTTTTCTCACACTAAATATAACTTGCACTTTGTCTGAAAGCTTGGGGTTTCTATGATGAGGGATTGAAAAACAGTCTTCAGAAGGCTAATACACCCAGGGGCAATATACCTATATGTCAATATGTATGTACATGTGCATGTGTGTGTGTGTACAAACATGTCTGTACAAATATGACTTTCAGAGACAATATAGTGTTACATACACACACATATGTGTATGTGCATAGTGTGGATCAATTGGTATTCGACAACCGATAAGGGGGAGGGTAACCCTGATTTTCTTTTTTTCTTAGCAGCCATTAATTGTCTGTGCCTCTTAGTCTAGAGTTGATGACCTGTGAGATTGCCCCCATTCATGCTGGAATGTGAGCTGATGATGTCATTGTATTGGTCTTATTTAGGTGACCATGTTGATAATTCATGGGTGCAGCTTCCCTGTCACATATAGAAGACACAAACTCACAGCAGAAATCCTTGCTTCTGACCCTTCCCATGCAGGGGACTCTACTACGTCATTGTCTTATCCTACAGACTTATCATATGCACACATAAATGAAACTCTTACCCATCCTCAAAGAAGCTTGGTTTTGAAACAGGTAGAGACCACCACAGACATCCACAACTGGTCAAAATGCAGAAGCAACTGAATGTGGGCCTCTCAAACCCAGATTGTACACCTACCACACAGCATCTGCACAGAAGGCTCAGTGAACATGGGGGAAGAGAGGGCAGAAAGATTACAAAGATATTCTTTAGGAGGCTATAATCAGTTCACAAAGAAGTGTTGTTCTCACTATCCGTCAAACATAGGCTCAAAAAGAAGCACTAAAATGAAGTCTGTGTCCATTCCTTCTCTTCTTTGTTCACTTGGTTGACAAGTGCTGGAGAAAGTCGAGTGTAACAAATGTTAGTCTTGACACCACACACAGATATGGATGCACTTGCCTGCATCACTCTGTATGGATTCCATGTTACCTCAGTATAGAGGACCAACGGACACTATTAACTGTTATTATTTTGTGATTGTTTCTTTTATTTATTAGAGTTTATTTACTTTCTATCCCACCTGTAGCCCCTTCCCTCATCCCCTCCCAATCTTACCCTCCCTCTTCTCCTCCCATGTTCCTCCCCAAGTCCACTGGCAGGGTGTTCCTCTTCCCCTTCCATTTGACCCTAGTCTATCAGGTCTCATCAGGAGTGGCTGCATTGTCTTCCTCTGTGGCCTGGTAAGGCTGTTCCCTCTTCAGGGGGAGGTGATCAAAGAGCCAGCCCATGAGTTCATGTCAGAGACAGTTCCTGTTCCCCTTAGGAGGGAAACCACTTGGAGATTGAGCTATCATGGGCTAAAACTGTACAGGGGTTCTGTTAACTTTTAGTAATCATCTGAGCCTGAAAAAGACTCATTACTATCGTGGGTCCTCTCTCACACTGTTCTTTAGTCTCCTCACCATATCCTTCATGTCTTAAGCCCTCTGAGGCCTCTAATATCTTATTCTCTGCTTCATCCCTCACTCAAATGTATCAGGCCAGATATGCAGTTGTTTTGCTAATAGAGTGAGATTGAACCACAGAAAGGAAGGAAGCTTTGCACAAATGTTTTTGCTATAAAGCATTGCAAAATTTCCCACACTCAGATATGTTGAAGAACACTTAAATGGATTCTGTGGGCTGTGTACACTCATAAACACACACTGACATGCACACATGCACTCACACATAGGTATGTCCACATACATGCACATGCATGTACATACACACAGGAACACTCACACTAAAAATATTTAAAAGTAGAGGACCTAATTTGAAAGAGAATGCAGTTGGAGATGGGCAATGTTGGAGCTGGGAGAGGGAAGGTTACAGATGATTGTAAATATAGTATTCATATGTGAGATTCACAACAATTAAATAAGATAAACTTTTCACACTGATATTTTTCTCATTTTTTCCTCTTTATGTATTCTTCTCTTATATATTAAATCCCAATTGCAGTTTTCCCTCCCTCACCTTTACCCAATCTCTCCTTTCCATTTACCCTTTTCCCCACATCTACCCCCACCTCTTCCTCTTCCTCTTCCTGTGCCCCATTTATCTCCCCTCAGAAAAGAGCAGGCCTTTCAGGGACATCAATCAAGCTTGGCATAATAAGCTACAACAAAACCAGGCACATATCATCATATCAAGGCTGGATGAGGCCACCCAGTAGGAGGGAAAAGGCAGGCAAAAGAGTCAGAGACTGCCCCCTGTTTCCACTGTTAGGAATCCTACAAGATCACTAAGGTGCACAACCATAACATGCTGAATAATCTCACCCTTTCTAGTTTTTTGTTTGTTTGTTTGTTTGTTTTGTTTTTTTTCTGAACTCAGGCTGAATGGATCAACTCAGATATTCTGGCTCAAAACCCCTTTTCAAGCTGACTAATTCCAGATGGCTTTTCTCTATTTCTCACTGAATTTCTCTGCATGAAAAAACTGCCTCTGAACTCCAGGAACTGCATGAACTCAACAGCACCAACTGAACTGCACTGAACTACACTGTCTCTACAAATTCTCTTGCTCTTTTTTTGTGCTGCTCTTAAGTAGCTTCTCTTTCCTGTCTCTTCTCATGAAATTTGCACATATCTTATTGCTAACTTATTATATCAAATCTTTCTCTGATTCACCACTTGGTCTGCTCCTCAATTAGACAAGAAAGTTGTGTACTAAATTCCAGAGGGATTAAATGTGTGTTGTGTCTATATTCCAGCCAGAGGGATTTTAATGATGTGTAATCCAGCTAGAGGGAAAATATATTTATCTTCATATGAAAAACCTGACATTTCCAAAATGTTGAAGAACAATTTCTAAATAAGAAACTTGTGTTGGATACATGTGTGACACGGAGATAATTTAAAAATTGTGTCAATAATGATGAATCCCTTCATTGTAGGAGACAGCTGGGCCTGCCATAGATAGCTACAGGCATTCATCTCCCCTAAATGTCTTTTGGTTTTGAGCTATCTACAAATCATTTTACATAAATCCAATGATAACTTTGACCTCTTTGCACTCCATAAAGGACACCTGGAATGAAAAACTCAATAGATATTTGGCAGTGTACAGCTGACATCTATAACAGAAAGAGCAAGCAACAGCTCAGTGTTTCAGAATAGCAAAGCCCTTTGCATTTATGTGCTCTCCTATCCAGTTTTCCTAGTAACATCGTCTTTATCACACTTGTGGATGAGATTGTTGACAATTTCTACAGTAAATATTAAATCCAGAACAAAGCATATTCTTAAATAGATAAGAGATTTCAGGTTAAATATTAGCTAATCCTAATCAGACAGATTAGGATGTGAACCCTCATTTCTGAAACTGAACACATGTTTTCTTTCACTGAATCACTTAGGCATTTTTTGAGAAAAGATATTATTAGCACTCAAAATGCTGTTTTAGATAAAACCCATATGGTAAGAACGAATTGTTAAATTGTGTAAATAAGCATTTGAAAACAAAGAAATTTTGTAGTTGGTGTGACTCTACATATAAGAAATTAGTTTTAAACACCAGGAGTTCCAAGTTTCAAGAGCTTAATTATTTGAAGTTAATAAAGTAGAAATGAAGCACATCAAAGTTCATTCTGAGTAAGAAATAAAAAAATATAATAGCTTGTTAAGATCGGTGTATGAAGATAAAAAATCAAATAGAGCCTACTCTTGTTGATGCATCCTGCAGGCAGTGTTCCAAGGATCTCTGCCAGATTTGCTGAATCCTTTTAGAGGACAGAATAGTCTGGACCACCAAACAGTCTTCTCCACCTGTTAAATAAAAGATTTGTTCCATTAGGATTGTTCCCTATGCATCCATTATATTTTTGATTGAGCAGTATAATCAGCTATTATCACAAGTCATTTCAGCATGTTATACCCATATGTGCACAGGCTGCATGAGTCCTGTACATAGATTCTCATAATCAAATTTAAGAAGTTGGAGCTATTGTGTTAATTATTATATATTTTGTAGATGAACATCTTGAAGCACCAATTATTGGAGTTTATATAAACGATATATTCAGCTTTAAGTCCCAGGGAGCGATACTCTCCCTGGACAGGGATACTTTCCATAATATAACTTCATGCTAAAGCAGACATAAAAGAGGCCATCATGTTCAGAATGGAATTTGTACATTCAAATGACCACGTTGGAGGAAGCATTGAAGCCTGGGCATGCATAAAAAATACTAGACATCATTGTTTTTATTTGTATTTAAGTACTAGTAAGGAAGAAGACTCAAGTAACATTTTGAGAAAACACTGAACATAACTTACATACCCACTCATAAAATTATTTGATGCAGGAAGGAGCTCTATTTTCAGAAACCCATGAAATCTTTTTCTACTAGGAAATTTGCAATGATTAATCTTTTCACTGGATTTAAGTGATTGGCACATAGACGTAATGACTCGATGGAAAGCAAATATGAAGCTTTGTTGCCTCTGATCTGGGCATTTATCCACAAGTACTTGAAACTGTTGGGCTTCACTCCCTTTGGCTTCAAGGACATTTCACACAGTTTTTACAGTTTGCAACCACAGGATAGCATTTTTCCTTTTTAAGTTTTCTTATTTAAAATCTTCTGAGATTCTAACTCTCATAGAATAAATGCTAAACCTATTTGTATACTCTATCCTATTTTTTATTTTTGTTAATTTCAGCTGTAAATGTTCTCTTCAGGATCTTACAGGAGCATGGCATCAACTAAAATGTCTATTTACAGATTAATATCCACGTGGTTGGTTAATATGTCAAGACACTTTACTCCCATGTGATACATGTAGGATGACCATCCTGAATCCAGACCTTCTCTTGCTCCTTCTTCAGCCCTCCCCACTGAAAGCCCTGTATAAAAAGTGAGTACTGTCCACAGTTGTAAGACTAGAAATGATTTCCAGAAATATTTAGATCTACAACTACAGATAAGTGTGTATAGATACATAAAACAGACATATGTATAAATAATTCATATTTTGAGAGGTGGACCCAAGATGGTGGCAATCAGCGTGCAATATTTCTGAGAGGCAGAGGATTTGAAACTCCAAAATTGGTGAGTGGAGTGGCAACTGAAAATTGACATTGTTGCTCCCTAAAGGATAGTGGACACCAAAGGAGAGGAGAACTTTTTGATTCAGGTCAGATGCGGACTTCTCTGGGAACAGAGAGGGGCACTTTCCTTCTTCAGGCCTCCCTCCCCTTCGGAAGATCCAAGTCACAGGGCTAGTGACACAGAACTTGCTGCCTGATAACCAAGACAGCAGAGGTGGGGATACTAGCACCTCAGCCTCAGCAACCAGCCTCATCCATGTCCCAAGTCCGAAACTCATTGTATAATCCTGCCTGGGTACCAAGCCTGTGAGCAGCCGGCCATACCTACTCCACAGAGCCTGACATATGAACAGCTCAGTCCCTCAGTGGCTGTGCAGCCACCAAAGTCTGGTGGACCTGAAAAACCACCCAGGTGCACCAAGCATTGAGCCATGGTAGTGGCTACACAAGACTTCTCCAGTAGGCACCTGGACACCCCAGTTCTACAGCCACAGCTGGACTCCTGGATACAGTGGCTACAATACCATTGAGATGTCTGAGTCTACACTTGGCTCAGCAGGTACAAACTTGCCAGTAGAGAACAGGAGGAACCCATTTGCATTACAATTTGACCTGCTAGAGAGTGAGTGCACCCCCAATTGCCTGCAGAACCCCAGATCCAGGGTATTTCTGGCTAGGAGCCAGACATCAGAAGTCTCCCACCCACACATCCACTATGGGAAACAGAGGGTTTCTTGGGACAAGGAATCCCCAGGTCTGTGGAGTTACCAGTGGAGTTTAAGCAAATAACTACTGGAGCTCAGTTAAAGATGAATACCAGTAGTCTGTAGGACACTGACATACTCAGGGAACTGATACACGTGATAATCACCAGTGCTTGCAATAAGTTTAGTGTCTGCAACCCCTTCAGTAATGGCAAGGTGCCCCTCCCTGACACTGAAGGCCTCTACATTTTCCAGCACCCTGTCCCTCAAGACAAACTTCTATGCACAGACATATGTACTTGCTTGCATTTGTCCTTCTGCGCCTGAGGACTTTCCTCCCACAGGTACAGCTAAAGCACCAATGCACACACTGAAACCATTGCACTTCTCTCATCTCCCTGAAGAATTCTCCAGACACCAGAGAAAGACAGTACTAACCTGAACTGCAGAACCCAAGAACAAACAGTGAAGTTTACAGTTAAGCAAATGGCCAGAGTTTGGTGAAAGAACACACCCAACAAAATTCAGGAAATCATGACTTCACCAGCAACCGCCAAAATCAATGGATACTCCAATTCATCAGAAACACAGGAAAATGACCTTGAAGATATGCTTATCCAGTTATTAGAGTCATATAAAGAGGAAACAAACAAATCTCTCAGGGAAAAAGCCATGCAAATACAGACAGTTAAAGAGGAAATGAACAAATCTCTCAAAGAATTGACCTCCCAGGTGGAGACAGAGAAAGAAGAACTGAACAAAGTTCTCAAAGTAACACAAGTAAGTATAGCCAAACAAATAGAGGGACAAATAGAGGCAAATTTAGTGGCATATAGAGAAGAAGCAAACAAAAAACTGGAGGCCATCATACAGAGACAGGAAGCCACATTCAAACAGATGAAGGAAATGGTGCAAGACATAAAATTAGAATCAATAAAGAAAAAACAAACAGAGAAAACACTGGAGCTGGAGAACTTAGAAAAAAGATCAGGAACCACAAAAGTAAGCATCACCAACAGAAATACAAGACATGGAAGAGAGAATCTCTGATGCTGAAGATATACTTGCAGAAATTTCTCTCAAAGAAAAAGAAAAGTCCCAAACAAAAAAACAACCAAAAAAAAAAAAAACAAAAAAACAAAAACACCATGAAGAGGCAAAATCTAAGAATAAAAGAAATTAATGAAAAAGAAGATTACAGTCTCCAAGGTCCAGAAAATATCTTCAAGAAAATCATAGAAGAAAATTTCCCCAACTTTCAGAAAAAGATGTCTATAAACATACAAGATGCCTACAGAATACCAAATAGACTAGACCAGAAAAAATCCTCACTTCACATCATTGTCAAAACACTAAATATACAGAATAAAGAAAAGGTATTAAAAGCAGCAAGGGAAAAAGGCCAAGTAACATATAAAGGTAGACCTATCAGAATCACACCAAACTTCTCATCAGAGACTAAGAAAGCAAGAAGGGCCTGGGCAGATGTCATGCAAAGACTAAGAGACAACAGATGCCAAACCAGACTAGTATACCCAGCAAAAGCTTTCAATCAACATAGATGAAAAAAACAAAATATTCCATGATAAAATTAATTTAAGCAAATTCTACACAGCAAACCAGCCCTACAGAAGATACTAGAAGGAAAACTCCAATCCAATGAAAACAACTATACCCAAGAAAACATAGGATACAGACAATGTCCCTACAAAAATTAAAAGAAAACAAGCAATGAATCACAAGAAGACCTCCAACTCCATAATAAAAGTAACTAACGTTCATTCGTCACTATTATGTATCAACATCAATGGATTCAACTCTCCAATAAAAAGTCAGAGACTAACAAAATGGGTGAAGAAACAGGATTCAACATTGTGCTGCATCCAAGAAATGCACCTCTGCAAAAAAGATAAAAACTACCTCAGTAAAGGGCTGGAAAATTTTTTTTCAAGAAAATGGTTCCAGAAAACAAGCGAGGGTAGCTAACATAATATCTAATAAAATAGTCTTTCAATCAAAATTAACTAAAAATATGAGGAGAGGCACTGCATTCTCATCAAAGGAAAAATCCACCAAGAAGACATCACAATTCTGAACATCTATGCCCCAAATACAAGAGCACCTATATTTGTAAAGAAAATATTATTAAAACTTAAATCACACATCGATCACAACACCTTAATAGTGGGAGACTTTAACACCTCACTTTTGCCAAGGGACAGATTATCTATACAGAAGCCAAATAGGGAAATAAAGGCACTTACAGAGGCCCTAATTCAAGTGGACCTAATAGATGTCTAAAGAACTTTTCACACAAACTCAAAAGAGTATAGCTTCTTTTCAGCAACTCATGGAACCTTCTCCAAAATAGACCATATAGTTGGTCACAAAGCAAACATCAACAGATACAAAAAAATTGAAATGATCCCCTGTATTCTATCTGACCACCAGCGACTAAAGCTGAACTTCAACAACAATAAAAACAACATAAAGCCTACACACACATGGAAACTGAACAACTCACTACTCAATGAGAGCTGGGTTAAGAAAGAAATAAAGAAAGAAATTAAAGACTTCCTAGAATTCAATGAAAATGAAGGCACAACATACCCTAATTTATGGGACAAGCAACTTAATGGCCCAACTGAAAGCCCTAGGGAAAAAAAAGAAGCAAATACACCCAAGAGGAACAGACAGCTGGAAATAATCAAACTCAATAATCAATCACTTAGAAAGAAAAAAAGACTATTCAAAGAATCAATGAAACCAAGAGCTGGTTCTTTGAGAAAAATCAACAAGATAGACAAACCCTTAGCCAAACTAAGTAAAAGGCATGGATACACTATCCAAATCAGCAAAATCAGAAATGAAAAGGGAACATAACCACAGACACTGAGGAAATCCAAACAATTATTAGGTCGTACTACAAAAGCCTATATACCAAATAATTTGAAAATATAAAAGAAGTGGACAATTTTCTTGAGAGATTCCATCTACCAAAATTAAGTCAAGCTCAGGTAGAAAGATTGAATAGTCCTATATCCCCCAAAGGAATTGACGCAGTCATCAACAGTCTTCCTTCCGAAAAAAAGCCCAAGGCCAGATGGTTTCAGTGCAGAATTCTACCAGAACTTCAAAGAAGTGCTCACGCCAATTCTCTTCAAACTATTCCACAAAATAGAAACAGAAGGAACATTACCAAACTCATTCTATGGAGCCACAGTCACCTTGATACCTAAAACACACAAAGACCCAACAAAGAAAGAGAATTTCAGGCCAATCTCCCTCATGACATAAATGCGAAAATACTCAATAAAATACTTGCAAACCAAATCCAAGAACAAATCAAAGATATCATCCACCATGACCACGTAGGCTTCATCCATCCATGCAGGGGTGATTCAATATAGGGAAATCCTTCAATGTAATCCACCATACAAACAAACTGAAGGAGAAAAACCACATTATCATCTTCTTGGAGGCCAAAAAAAATTTGACAAAATCCAACATCCATTCATATTTAAAGTCTTGGGAAGATCAGAGATACAAGGCAGAGACCTAAACATAGTAAAGGCAATATATGCAAGCCTATAGCCAACATTACACTCAATAGAGAGAAACTTAAACTAATCCCACTGAACTCAGGAACAAGGCAAGGATGCCTACTCTCTCCATATCTATTCACCATAATACTTGAAGTCCTAGCTAGAGCAATAAGTCAAGTAAAGAAGATCAAGGAGATACAAATTCAAAAGGGAGAGGTCAAAGTTTTACTATTCGCAGATGATATGATAGTATATATGAGTGACCCCAAAAATTCCACCAGAGAACTCCTTCAGCAAAGTGGCTAGATAAAAAATTAATTAAAAAAAATCAAAGCCTTCCTATATATGCAAGACAAAAGGGCTGAGAAAGAAATCAGGGAAACAACACCCTTCACAATAGCCACTAATAACATAAAGTACCTTGGGGTGACTTTAACCAAGCAGGAGAAAGACCTGTTTGAAAAAAACAAAACAAAAACAAAAACTTCCAAGTCTCTGATGAAAGAAATTGAAGAAGTTATCAGAAGATAGAAAGATTTCCAGTGCTCATGGATCAGTAGGATTAACGTAGTGAAAATGGCCATTCTGCGAAAAGCAATCTACAGATTCAATGTAATTCCCATCAAAATACCAATACAATTCTTTATAGACCTTGAAAGAAAAATTCTCAGCTTCATATGGAGAAACAAAAAACCAAGAATTTCCAAAATGATACTGTACCACAACAGATCATCTGGAGGTATCTCCATCCCTGATCTCAAGCTGTATGACAGAGCAATATTAATAAAAATATAAGGTGGATCAATGGAACTGAACAGAAGAAAATAAGGTGGATCAATGGAACCGAACCAAAGACCCAGAAATAAACCCACACAACTATAAATACTCGATTTTTGACAAAGAAGCCAAAACCATTCAATGGAAAAAAGACAGCATCTTCATCAAATGGTGCTGGTCCAACTGGATGTCTACATGCAGAAAAATGAAAATAGATCCATATTCATGACCCTGTACAAAACTAAAGTCCAAGTGGATCAAAGACCTCAAGAGAAAACCAGATATACTAAATCAGTTAGAAGAAAAAGTGGGGAAGAGCCTTGAACTCATTGGCACAGAAAACAACTTCCTGAAAAGAACACCAACAGCACAGGCTCTAAGAGCAACAATCGATAAATATGACCTCATGAAACTGAAAAGCTTCTGTAAAGCAAAAGACATTGTCATCAGAACAAAATGACAGCCTACAGACTGGGAAAGGATCTTCACCAATCCTATATCTGACAGAGGGCTGATATCCAGAATATATAACAAACTAAAGAAATTAAAAAGCAATAAATTCATCAATCTAATTAAAAAATGGTGTATGGAGCTCAACCGAGAATTCTCTGTAGAGTAATATAGAATGGCAGAGAAACACCTAAAGAGATACTCAATGTCCTTAGCCATCAGTGAGATGCAAATCAAAACAACCCTGAGATTTCACCTTACACCCATCAGAATGGCAAAGGTTAAAAACTCAGGTGACAACACATGCTGGAGAGGTTTAGGGAATTGGGAACCTTTCTCCATTGCTGGTGGGAATGTAAACTGGTACAACCACTTTGGAAATCAATATGGTGCTTTCTCAGATAATTAGGAATAGTGCTCCCTCAAGATCCAGCTTTACCACCCCTAGGCATATATCCAAAAGAAGCTCAAGTACACAATAAGGACATTTGCTCAACCTTGTTTGTAGCAGCTTTATTAGTAATACCCATAAAACTAGAAACAACTCAGGTGTCCATCAATGGAGGAATGGATAGAGAAATGGTGGTACTTTTATACAATGTAATACTACTCAGCAATTAAAAATGAGGAAATCATGAAATTTGCAGGCAAATGGTGGGAAATAGATCATCCTGAGAGAGGTATCCAGGAGCAGAAAGACATACACGGTATATACTTACTTATATATACCTATAAGATAGGATAAACATTCTAAAATATGTACACCTAAAGAAGATAAACAAGAAAGAGGACCTGGAGTAAGATGATCAATCCTCACTTATAAAGACAAATGGGATGGACACGGGAAGTAGGGGAAAACAAGTAACAGGACAGGAGTCTACTGCAGAGGGCCTCTGAAAGATCTACATAGCAGTGTATCAAAGCAGATGCTGAGACTCATAATCAAATCTCGGCAGAGTGCAAGGAATCATACGATAAAAGGGGGAGTTAATATGACTGGGGGAGGACAGGAGCTCCACAAAGACAAAATATATCAGGGCACAGGGGTCCTCTATAAGACTGTTTCTCCAACCAAGGACCATGTATGCATATAACCTAGAACCCCTGTTCGGATTTAGTCCATGGTAGCTCAGTAACCAAGTGAGTTTCCCTAATAAAGGGAAAAGCGACTATTTCTGACATGAACTCAATGGCTGGCTTTTTGTCTTCCCCAACCCCCGAGGGAGGAGTAGCCTCGTTAGGCCACAGAGGGGGACATTGCAGCCAGTCCTGAAGATACCTGATAAGCTAAGGTCAGATGGAAGGGGAGGACGACCTCTCTTAGCAGTGGACTTGGAAAGGAGTCGGGAGAAGATGAGGGAGGGAGGATGGGATTGGGAGGGAATGAGGAAGGAGGGTACTTCTGAGATACAAAGTAAATAACCTGTGATTAATATAAATAATAAACATTAATAAAAATAATTCATATTTTGAAATATGTACTGTTTTTATATGAATATAAATTATTTTGGGAGACAGGTGAGATAGCTCAGTGGAGAAAAAACAAAACAAAATACTTGCTGCCAGGCATGGTGGTTTGTTTTTGACCCTGAAAAGAATGGTAGAAGAAGAAAATCAACTCTGAGGAACGGTCTTCTTAGCCCCACATGTACAGAGGCCATGTGTACACCTGCACTAGCAAGCACAAGTATATATGCACACATAACACATACAATGCATGTAGTTTAACTAAGTAAATAACTAAATGTTTTGGAATGTTTGTTCCTGGCCTGGATCTGTTGTAAACAGTTGACCACATTCACTGTGTCTGTTCTGGCCTCTCTGTATGAAAATGTGTTTGTGAAATGTTCAGCTGAAGAGGTTTCTGCTGGGTTTCAGCCCTGTCATATTACCCACAGTGATGCCATGAGCATTCTAGAATGTGACAGTTATCACACACTTCTCTCTGTTAGAAACCCTCAGTATTCACTAATATATCAGGAAGGAGTCAGTTGTTTCAACACGCTAGGTGTTTCAGCTTGCACCTCTCTCTATTAGCATCGTGTGTATGGCTGTATGTGGACAAGATGTGTCTCTGTTGCTCCTTACTATTGGCATAGATGGACAACTAGTCATGTACAACATTTAGCAGTGTGAATGAAGACAACATAGTCTTTAAGGGAGAAAGGATTTTCTTAAAAATTCTTTCATTCTCTCTTTTATGTCACCTATTACAGAAGCAAGTAAAAGTGGATATTAAGAAAGCAATTGCTAAATTAGAAGCTTAGATGGAACCAGTGTTGCAGTGGTATTCCCTGAGGAGAGACTGGTTGTGTACATGCTATTCTCACAAGCACCACGTTTCTTTTCCTAAATCAGTGTGATAAAAGATCATTTCCAGAAGAGTGGATTTCCAGCCTGTCTGATCTCTGAGATAATCAACATCCATCCCTTGAGTCTGCCTGCATTTATAGTTGCTTTTCATAAAACTCAAAGCAATATTAAAAGTTAAATTGTGTCATGTCATTTTCCTCACTGTCTTCAGTAAGTTCCCATCATAGCTGTGTGAAAAGCTAAGTGAGTCAGGAAAGGTTGCTGTAACAAATAGCACAGGTTGTACATTTCTTCAATAACTAGCTCCTCATAATGCCAGCAAGTCCAGGGTCAGAGTGATAAGTAACATTGTCTCTGCTAAAGGTTTCTTTCTGGCTTCCAGGTGGCCATCTTCATGCTGTGTCCTTACAGTTACAAGACATCACTGTCTTTTCTTCCTTTTCTTCTCAGAATGTCGATGTGATTTTTCAATATATAGTAGACATAACTATTTACCAATGCATGCACCTACCTATAAATACCACAAAACAGCATGTAGGAGATTTGGTACCAAAAGTTCAGGACAAAACAATCATTTCACAATAAGACAGACACATAGAGGGAAAGAAAAAAACTGAAGGGTACAGGAACTCCAAAAGGAGAACAACAGAGCCAAAACACCTGGGCCCAGGGGGGCCTGCAGAGACTGATACTCCAACCAAGAACCATGCACAGAGACAACCTAGAATCCCTGCTCAGAAGAAGCTAATAGGCTGCTCAGTGTCTAAGTGGATGCCCTAGTAATGGGTACAGGGGCTGTCTCTGACATGAACTCCATGGCAGGCTCTTTGATCACCTCCCCCTAAGTGAGGTGCAGCCTTACCAGGCCACAGAGGAAGATGATGCAGCCAGTCCTGATGAGACCTGATAGGCTGAGTTCAGATGGAAGCGGAGGAGGTCCTACCCTATCAGAGGACTAGGGAAAGGACATAAAGGGAGTGGAGTGAGGGAGGGAGGAAGAAGGGCATATGAGCAGATAAGTGTGGGGTTTACAGAGAGGATATAAAGTAAGTAAATTGTAATTAATATATATATATATATATATATATATATATATATATATATATATATATATCCTGAGATATTCTTTCTTCATTGTACTCTGCTCAACTTGGCTCAGCCTTATAGGGTCCTTCCTGCTGTTTAAACATGGCTGCTTTTCCCTTTTGCACATTTGGCATGTGCCCATCCTTCACGAAGAAACGTGTTCATGGGAACACTCTCATTTAATTCCTCCCCTGCTCCAAAGTCACCTCCTGATTTCTCTACAACCTTATCTCTTCATGAGCTCCGAACACCAGCAAGCTATTTTTGTCATTTTGGTTTATCTTTTGTGCAAACTAAACAATAGCTTATTCAGTGTGCAGTATGTGTTTGTTTTTCTCATGGACTCCAGAACCTCCAGGCTAGAATATTTAATTGTGTGGTAAGTACTTGTTACAGGAGATAATGAATATTTATTATTACATATATTATAACATCAACATTTTATTGTGCTATAGTTGTCTCACATATTTGCAAAATAATATTAATTCAATGATATAGAAAATGAAATCAAGAAGCTAAGAACATTGCTTGTGGCTACACTAAAAATTAATACTAGTCATGATAATTAGCAAGTTTGGGCTTCACACCAGTGTCTTTTCCTTTCAAAAGCTCAACTATTATCCTTTGTATCATGCTGAGATATGAATGGAATGAGAATAATTTAACGATTTTCTAACAATTTTACAATCAAAACTATTGTTAGCTTATGGTTTGCATTTGATTTGAAATTGAGAAGCAATCCTCTGGCAAAAACTCTTTAAACTCACATAGTGCATTAGATTATAAGGTTTTGTTTGTTTAATCCAAGGGCTAGAAACTTTGCAGCTCAGTCTGTTTCTCTGCTACACTGAGGTAATAAAATCCTACTAACATGAAACCATTATATTTGAATTTGAAAGTTGTCTCAACCTTTACATTCAATCTGTGATGGAGAAGGCTTGATGATCAAAGATCTGTGATTTAAAGCTTGTCAGTTTTTCCTTCCATAAGCTTCCATTCTGAAAGGGTCAATCTCTGTAGTGTTAAAATTCACTTGAATATCTCAGAAGTGAAGATGAGAGTTCACATCAAGAACTTACAAATATGTTGCTCTAACTTATACCACATGCTGACAAGGTTGTTGCTTTCCTCTGTGGACATCATAAGCTCCAGGTACATTACCTTTCTCTCTTTTTCCCCTAGATATGACTAGCAAGTCCTAGCTTAGTGCATGATCTAGTTTCTCAGTTCTTTATTTTCTCGTTGGTTGACTGAAGCATGGTTTAACTGAAGAAACAGGGTGACAGATTAGTGGGTAAAGCAGTTGTCATGCAAACATTAGGATCTGAGTCTCCAGATTCGGTGTAAATCCAGATGCAGCAGATTCCCCAGAGGTCCTGTGCCAGGTGTCATAGCCCATTTATTAGTGAGAATTCATGAATTTGGTCTCAAACAAGGTGGAAGAGATTGTCCTGTGATCTTCACATACACATGTCTGTACACACACACACACACACACACACACACACACACACACACCACTTTAAAGGAAAGACCTAACCCTGATGCTATCATTCATGAGTGGCCTGTAGAGTTCTGTGTTTGACTGCACAAGAGAGCAGGTAAGGACTGTTGATGATCCACCACATGGTTTTCAGGATATACATGAGGTCAAATATGTCTTAATTTAAAAATTCAAAACAGTTGTTACAGGTCATAACTAATCCTTGCCAAGCATTTGTAGGATGCTGTTACAAGTATGTGATGTAAAGAGGTGACGTAGTTACTTTTCTCCCTGCAATGACAGATTCTTGACAAGACAACTTAACAAAGGGGAATGTGTTTGAACTAACCGTGTCATGGACCCCTATCAAGATGGATTGACGCCCATCATGGCTGGGAAAGCATGGCAGCAAGAGAAGAAGCAGGTTATGCGTGTGTGCAGTGCAGAGGCCGGGTGAAGCCCGTGTGCTGGTGTTGACGTTCTTCAGTTTATTTAGTACCAGTCCCAAGATTAGAGCACATTTCCACCCCGCCACAAGGTGAGCTTTCCCTCAGGTAAACCTTGAGGAAAAACTATTGGTGACCCATGCAAAATTCAAACCAAAGCCTCATTTCCATTTGTACTCAGTTTGAAACTAATGAAAACCAAAAGGAGTGAATAAATAGAGCTTTGTAGTAATGTAAAAGATGGCACAGACACCTCTACATTTTAAGATTTGGGTGTCTAGACTGTAAAAGTTTAATAGCTATCAATAAATTAATATAATAAACATTAATCTGGAGAAATATTCAAAACTGGGAGTTCAAAGCTGACAGTTTAGTTTAACAATGAAGAAGTAAAAAGCTTTATTTGAATTCTGTTATCAGAATTATATTTCTTCAAAGTGTATTTGTGTATTTCCACTTAGTTTGACTCCTTTTTACTGAAATTAGCTCCTTGGTTGGTTCTACAACCTCCAGGGGGGTACTGAGCATTGGACAAGCACAACGAAGAGCTCAATCACTGCTGTGCTAATTCATCTTCAATTAGACAGTTATCCTCATCTGATTCTTTTCTTTTAGTTTGAGAGTCAATTAACCATTTCTATTTTCATTCTCTGTGTTTCCATATTCATCTTATGCTCACAAAACACATTCAGAAAATGTGAGCCAAGTTACTCTGAGCCAAAGTTATCTCTAGGAAGTCAACCTTTGTTTCTCTTTTTGCTTCTCTCTCCCTGTCTGTATCCCTCTTTCTCTCTATGTAATACATATAATATTTATTTTTTATTACATTAAACATTTTAAAAATACAAAAAAGGATTTTATAAAGAAATAAAAATACCCACTAAGCATTTGGGACACAGCATTAATGCTAGCACTCAGGAGACAGAGGCAAGGGGATCTCTGTGAACTCCAAACCAGCCATACTTACATAGTGAGCACTTGTCTCATATATATACATACACATATATATACAAATATACTTATATACATACATACATATATTTATATATAAGTATATGTGTGTATATATACATATATACTTGTTATATATATAATAAATGTATATATATACACTTGTGGATATAATATATAATATATAATAGATGTATATATACACTCATCATATATATTATATATAATAGATGTATAAATACACTTGTAATATATATCATATACATAATGGATGTATATATACATATATTTTGTGGATATATGTGATTTATTTAATGTATAAAAGTTAATATTTGAATATTTACACAGTTCTAACGATTAGGAGGAGCAATGACTAAATTTTAAAAATAATTATTCATTTTTATTTTATGTGTGTGAGTGCTTTCATACACATATGTACATACACTACAGTATGTATGGTACCAGCAGAAACCATAAGAAGGCATCAAGTACCTACAACTGGAGTGAAAATTAGTTTTGATCCACCATATAGGTGCTGTGACCAGAACTCAAACCTGTACAATAGCATGATGTGGTCTCAGGCACTGATCTGTTTCTCTACACCATAACTAAAGATTTTAAAGTACATAATTTTCATCTGTTGAGAGTTGAGAAATTAATTAATGGTGAAGTATCAAGGGTCAGATACACGAACCATGGAAACGAAAATAATTTACAGACATAGCCAAGGATGATTGGTTGTAAAATAGCTTTCCATGCTGTCTATTAAGCTCCCATGCATGCATCTATCCATCTATCCATTCACTCAAAAGTCATTTACTAGACACAATTAAGCCAGGTATAGTAGTTTAGAGTATGAGAATCATGAGTTGAAGGTTGATCTGGTCTTTAGAATGAAGTTCTCTCAGCCAAAGAAGACCTTCCCTCAAAATAACACAGGACATTGCAAGATGGGACCCATATTTCTAAGTTCTAAGATTATCTCTTCACAGAAGTCATCAAATATTTCTGAAGCTCAGCTGTGTGCCAAAATAACTGAAGGCAAACAGGACCTTTGAAGAAGCCTGGAAACCTATTAGTAGTGTATAGTAAGCATACTCATTCTAGCTGGCTAATTTAAGGTTATTTTGCCATTAGATTAATGATTACACAGGTTTTATATCTTTAATGAAAAGCAGACTTGCCATTCAGTGACCTTGGAAAACCTCAAGAAACACCAGATTGTGAATAATATTTATTTTTCCTGAATGACAGTACAAACCGCTGTCATTGTCTGCTAAGATTAATAACATGTGACTCTAATTCTAGACCAAAGTTTAGAAGGGAAATGTATGTAAGGTATTATTGAACATAGTGTGATAGATGCTACCTCAGAAGCTTGAGGGAGCTAAGTTCTCTCAACAGTAGGAAGCCAACTCCTAGAAGAGAGCTTTAAATACACTTTTTTGTTCATTCTATTCTACTTTTAATTTGCAATTAATTTGATGGGGTAAGATTGTATTGTGGCATTTACTCAATAAAAATTGACTGAGTGCCTACCATTACAAAAAACCCTGCTTTATTCACTAGGGCTTTAACAAGGAAAAAAAAAAAGACTGCAGCTTAAAATTCTAGTACTACAAGGATATCAGAAAAGAAACAAATCAATTCATCATGAATTATATCACTTTAAAATAATACATTTAAACTATGATATTTATAGCTAAGAAAGCATTTGAGGTGATATAGGGTCTGCAGACAAGAAAAGTCATAAAGTAAACACAAAATGCTTCCATTGTGACACATCTTATCTTTTAATTTGCTAAAAAAAATATACAAGGACCACAGAGCTTTTCCTAAGATGGTGGTAAAAATGTTGGAAAATATCGTAAAAGTGTCCGTGGGTTGCAAAGGACACAGTGGGCATGGCGTGCTGATTCAATAGTGCTGTCCACACGCACTCATGTTCCTCACATCTCATGATGAGACAGGATGAGAAGCAAAACTCTCTGGGATTCTCCTGAAGCACTAATGCCATGATATGCTGGAGGTGGCACCATGCCTTGCTTTTCCCAAGGATATGCTGAGCTTGGAAGGCCGTGGGGTGACTGAAGATGCATGAGTAGAGGTGATGTGAACATGTACAGCATGGATCATTTGCTGCAGTGTAGAGTGACTTGGACCTGACATCCCCTTTCATAAAGTCATAACATAGCTTACAGGTAACAGGATGCTTTTTCAGAAGAAAATATGTAATTGACTAGGTATGCAAAGAAGACTGAGTACCTACAGTCTTTGATATAACATATATAACTTGACGATGATTTATTGAATGAAATCAACCATACTTTGATGGCAATGTTCTCAGGTTTCAACTAAAGTGCCTGTGCATTCACGTTTTTTGAATTCTTAACTATGAGTCTTGTAAGATGAGTACAATCTTGAGGAAATATATTAAGGTTTACAAGGTAAAATAATAAGTTATAGATAAAAAGGAAATGCTATAGCAGTATTGCTATTAGGAAATTTCAGAGCTATTCATCAAATCTGAACACAGTCATGTGGTTCATAAAAGAGTTCATTGAAACTAATGGAGGACAAAATTAATAGAATGAAAATAAAATTTTGTCATGTGGGTCAACAATGAGACCACTGTGATTTTAGCTATTATTTCTCTGATAATTAAGAGTTTCTTATCGCTTTGGTAAAATACTGCTTTTTTTTTTTTTTTTTTTTTTTTACCCTTACAGTAGATGCATGTGTTTTGCTGTCCTTAGAGCTTAGAAGGCGCAAGCTCACATAGACCCAAAAACTTTTTTTTTCTTTCATTCAGTGATTTGCATGTACATTCAGTCACTTTGCATTAAGGCAACTAACTTTCTTTTAGGATGAGGAAGGGTTTATTTTGGTTCAGAGTTTCAAAGGGCTCATCTCATGTTTCCGTAGATTGGCTGCTTTGGGCTGAGGTGAAACAGATTTTATGGTAGAGAAGTCTGCTCCTCTGATATTCATTGGAAACATAGTTTTAAAAGTGCCAGAGACAAGATACTCCCTTAAATAACCTACTTTTTGCGTCTAAGCTCATGTCTGAAACCTCTCCATAATGCCACCAAGCTGAGAATGAATGAGCATGCTCACAGTGGTCAGCTGAGTGGCCTTAGGACTGGATAGTAGAGACTGAGACTAGATACTGAGACTGACAGGAGGTGCTGCTGAGTCTTCAGCGCAGGAGAATCCTGCAAGATACTGTGCTCAAGCTACACCAAATTCACTAACTGCAAATGAAAGTTTGTCTTGTTTTATTCTCTCTCTCTCTCTCTCTCTCTCTCTATATATATATATATATATACATATATATGTATGTATGTATTCACATATATATAGCCAACTAAATAAAAACCTTATGTGCAGTATTTTGATATAAAATTAAATCTAGACCAGAGAGTTGCCTCTACCTCAGTTCAAATAAACAGCATTAAAACACATTGGCTCTTGTGTCTGTTTTTCTTGTTTGTTTGACCATACAAACTAAGAAGCCAAGAGCATGCAAAACTTCTGTCTGAACCTGGTACACTTCAAAGAGAAATATTTTCAGTTGGATGAATTATCATATATATTTCTCTAGATTTTCTTCATACAAAAATATGAAACAGGCTAAAATAGTTAATGAATAGTGAAATTTCTTTCATATTTTTATAGGAAACTAGAACTATATACCTGCCTTGATTTAAAATTTACACACCACATGTTCTTACCCTTTGAACATTTTATGTATAGTTATAAACACATCAAGGTTGAGGAATGAATGGTATTTATAATTCCTGAGCGACTTGTTTTGTTTTATGTCTTCAAGTTACTCATCAAATGGCATTTTATCTCTCCACATTGTGTTTGAATGAGGGCTTAGCCATGTAAAAGGTTATCTTTGGTTGTAAGGACAGAGACTGAAGAAAAATATATTCACTCTTTAGCTGTGTGATGTGGATTTTACACATTTCAAAAGATTTAAAAGGATCAGTTGCTTTCCCCAAAACACAGTAAGTTCAAAGTATAAACCATGTATCTACTAAATTTGTAACATTTATAGTGCGTTAGTATTATCTACATTAACAAAATACATTACCTGAAGATAGGTTTCAATACACATTTCATCTAAAAATTATATAGTTTACTGTGAACATAATAAAATACATCTGGCAAACAAAGTTAAAAGCTGGAACTCCACTTCAATATAAACTGTTTTCTTTTAACAGGTGTAGACTTTCAACAAAGCAAATTGACTTAAGTCAAACAGGAAAATAACCTTTATTTCAGAATTCTCTACTCCCAGATAATGCATTGTCTCATTCCTGTTTCCTTAAAATAGTCATGTATGTATTAAGTAAGTGAATTGAGAACTTGTTGGTGATTGCTAGTGAAAAAAATAAGTGATTATAGGCAGCGAAGGAAAGAGAGGATTCACTTTGTATAGAGGGGAGGTAAGTGACAAAGTTTTTTTAGAAAAAAAACTACGAAAAAAGGCCGCTAATTCCAAACAACATCTCAAACACCACCACTAATTGTAACACGAACATTCCATAAAAATCAAAGGGCAGAAATTATGAAGCATGATAAAGTGGGGCATTTCTTCTCTCTATGCACCAATGCTCTGTTCATGTTTTTCAGTACTCAGCCCCACCTCTGTGCTCCACCTCCTTTACCTGTCAACTCTGAGCTATGGCTAGGGTTCCAGAGAAAATTACTGTGAACTAGATTATCAGTCTCTTTAAAATGTCTTTGAGAAGGACTTGAAAGATGGCGGCGCCAGGACGAATCTCGTTCTGACCAGCAGCACAGCAGGATCAGCACAATGACCAGCTGTCAAAACTCATGGCCCCAAAATACAAGCGATTGTGTTTTCCAGGGGAGAGGATACCCCACGGTGGGGAATTCAATCAGCTTCAACTCACCCAGCTAAACCTCGGAAGAGATCCCAGTTCCACCAGGCTCTTGGTCTCCAGCCCAGATCCACATGCCAGCGTGCTCTAATCACTGTCCCAGACTGAACTGTGGGCACCACAACAACAGAGACTGCAATTTCCAGTCGAAAGATAACCCCACTGTGCAGGAAATGATTGGGAGTGACCTTAGGTCACCCAAACATTCCCTGGAAGTGATCCGGGATTCTGCTGGAGTCCAGGAGACAGCCCAGAGCCAGAGCCTGGGACTCAGGTGCTGGCAGAGTCCTGCCTGCTCCTGAATCGTTGACTCAGATAGAACTGTGGGCCCCAGGGAACCAGAGACTGATTATCTCTTTCGGGTGCAAACCCACAGGGAGGGGAAGAGCTGGTCTGAATTCAGGACACTCAGCCGATACCACCACCCAGAAAAGGTCTCAGGAAAAATTACCCAGTTTCAGCAGATGCCCAGGCATCCAATTGCCAGAAAGAAAGAGAGGTGGAGCCATGCAAGTCTGTGCCTGTGGGTTCTACATGCCATCACAGACAATACAGCTGTCCACAAAGCAAAGAGAGGGTCCCCCTGTCAGGAGGAAACCCCACAGCAGGGTAATCATCAGGTCCAAATCTCAGGACACCCAGCTCCAGAAGACTTTCTGGATTCACACAGACTCTAGGCTCTAGCCTTCTACTGCAGGCATGAGCCCCATGCTCACCTGACATTATTGAGTACCAATAGGGCAATGGGGCACACAACTGCATCCTCAGACCTACAAAAGCTAAAGAGCCATTACAGTAGCCCTCAGATGCTGCTCAAAGGTTCAACCAGTTATCCCCAGCAAAACTGACAAAACTGTGGGAATCCCTGGTTCTTCAAGAGGGCTGCACTCAACAATTACACCTTAAGAGCAAAAACTGCTGCTCACTATAAAAGAAACCCAGCAGCAGGGCAGACATCACCAGGACCTCTCCTGATAAGAGGAGAGCCATCCTGAACATGACAGTTACCACACAGGACCATATTCCTAAAATGAACTGTGACAATTCCTGAGAAGCACCACCATTCAGTTGACCATACCCAAAAAGCAGAAGAGAACTTCAGAACCCTGCCAAGTGGATTATCCCCACCCCAGGACCCAGGAGGCACCAGAAATTAACAGACAACACCTGAGACAGAGATGTGTGTAGAGGCCAGTGAAAAATCACAACCAACAAAAAGCAAAGCAAAATGGCATCCCTAGAAATCAGTTTTCTAGGGGTAAGTAGCCCTGGACACCCTAACATAAGTGAAATTCAAGAAGATGACCTTACATCTATGCTTATGAAGAGGTTAATAAAGGAAGCAAATAAAATGCGTAAAGAATTAGGGGAAGATATAATAAAACAGATTATGGTCATCCGTAAAGAAATACAGGAAGATGCAGCCAAACAGGTTGTGGCATTCAGAGAGAAAATGATTAAATCATTGAAAGAAATAAAAGAAACAGAGGAATGTTCAAAGAAACAGGTGAAGGAATTGAAGGAAAAACAGGAAAATACAGTCAGACAGGTGAAGGACATCAACAAAACATTTTGAGATCTGACGATAGAATTGGAAGAATTAAAAAAAAACACAAATGGAGGAAATCATGGAGAGGGAGAACATAGGAAAGAAAACAGGAAATACCAAGGTAAGCATAACCAACAGACTATAAGAGATGGAAGAAAGAATCTCAGGTGTGGAAGATACAATGGAAGAAATCAATGTATCAGTCAAAGAAAATAATAAATCTAAAAAATTCCTGACACAAACCATCCAAGAAATCCAAGACAACATAAAAAGACAAAATCTAAGAATAATATGAATAGAGGAAAAAGAAGATTCCCTTCTCCTAGGCCCAGAAAATATTTTCAAAAAAATCATTGAAGAAAATTTCTCCAATTTGAGGGGAGGCCTATAAGAATACAAGAGGCCTACAGAACAACTAATAAATTAGAACAGAAAAGAAAATCCTCCTGCCACACAAAAATCAAAACAGTAAGTATGAAGAACAAAGAAAAAAATACTAAAAGCTGCAAGGGTAAAAGGCCAAGTAACATATAATGGCAAATCCATCAGAATCACACCTGACTTTTCAACAGAGACTATGAAAGCCAGAAGGGCCTGGACGGATATCATGCAGACCCTAAGAGAACACAGATGTCAGCCTAGGCTACTGTACCCAGCAAAACTCTCAGTCCTCATAGACAGAGAAAACAAGATGTTCAATGACAAAAACAAATTTCAACAATCCCTACACACAAATCCATCCTTACAGAAGATACTAGAAGGAAAAATACAACTGAAGAAAACTAACTAATTTCAAGAAAACACCAGAAATAAATAAACTCACTACAGCAAAACCAAAAGTAGCCAAACACACAAACACACTTCCATACCCAACATCAATAAGAAAGGATCTAACAGCCACTGGTCATTAATATCCCTCAACATCAATGGACTCAATTCTCCAATAAAAAGACACAGACTAACAGAATGAATATGTAAACAAGACCCAACAATCTGTTTCATACAACAAACATACCTAAATCACAAAGATAGACAGTACATAAGAGTAAAGGGCTGAAAGATGGTTTTCCAAGCATATGGACCCAAGAAGCAAGCAGAAGTAGCCATTCTAATATCTAATAAAATAAGTTTTCAACCAAAATTAGCCAGAAGAGGTAGAGAAGGACACTTCATACACATCAAGAAAAAAATCCACCAGGAAGATATCACAATCCTGAACATCTATGCCCCAAATGCAAGGGCACCCGCATTTGTAAAAGAAACTTTAATAAAATTTAAACCACACATGGACCCCACACATTAATAGTGGGAGGCTTCAACACCCCACTCACAACAAAGGACAGGTCAACAAAACAGAAATTAAACAAAGAAACAATAACTCTGACAGAGGTCATGAATCAAATAGACCTCACAGACATCTACAGAACCTTTCACCCAAACACAAAAGAATTTACCTTCATCTCAGCACCTCATGGAACCTTCTCTAAAATAGACCATATAGTTGGTCACAAAGCAAAACTCAACAGATACAAGAAGATTGAAATAATCCCTTGTATCCTATCTGTTGAGCAAAACTCAACAGATACAAGAAGATTGAAATAATCCCTTGTATGCTATCTGATCACCATGGACTCAATGACAAAAATAGCAAAAGGCCTATGCACACATGGAAACTGAACAACTTGCTACTAAATGACCCAGCTGGGTCAGAGAAGAAATAAAGAAAGAAATTAAAGACTTCCTTGAATTCAACGAAAATGAAGGCACAACATACCCAAATTTGTGGGACATGATAAAGCAGTGCTAAGAGGAAAGTTCAAAGTACTAAGTGCCTTCAAGAAGAAATTCAAGACATCTCATGCAAGCAACTTAATGGCTAACTTAAAAGCCCTAGAAAAAAAGAAGCAGACAGAAAAAGGAGGAGTAGAGGGCTGTAAATAATCAAACTCAAGGCTGAAATCAATCAATTACAATCAAATAAAACAATTCAAAGATTCCATGAAATCAAGAGCTGATTCTTTGAGAAAATGAGCAAGATAGACAAACCCTTAGCCAAACTAACTAAAAGGCAGAGAGACACTATCCAAATGAACACAATAAAAAACGAAAAAGGGGATATAACCACAGACACTGAAGAAATCAAAACAATAATTAGGACTTACTTTCAAAGTCTATATGCCAAAGAATTTGAAAATCTAAATGAAATGGACAATTTTCTTGACCTATTCCACATGCCAAAGCTGAATAAAGACAAGGTAAATCAATTAAATAGTCCTATATCCCTTAAGAAAATAGAAGTTTTCATCGAAATTTTGCCATGCCAAAAAAGCCCAGGACCAGATGGTTTCAGTGAAGAATTCTACCAGACCTTCAAAGAAGAGCTAACACCAATACTCTTCAAACTATTCCACAAAGGAACACTACCAAACACATTCTATGAAGCCACAGTCACCTTGATAGCTAAACCTCACAAAGACCAACAAAGAAAGAGAATTTCAGGCCAATCTCTCTTATGAACATGGATGCAAAAATACTCAACAAAATATTTGCAAACCAAATCCGAAAACACATCAAAGATATCATCCACTACGACCAAGTATGCTTCATCCCAGCTATGTAGGGGTGGTTCAGTATACGGAAATCCATCAATGTGATCCACCACATGAAGAAACTGAAGGAGAAAAACCACATGATCATCTCCTTAGAGGCTGAAAAGGCATTTGACAAAATCCAACACCCATTCATATTTAAAGTCTTAGATGAGGGATACATGGCACATACCTGAACATATAAAAAGGCAATATACAACAAGCCTACAGCCAATATCAAACTCAATGGAGAGAAACTTAAATCAATCCCACTGAAATCAGGGACAAGGCAAGGCTGCCCACTCTCTCCATATCTCTTCAACATAGTTCTGGAAGTCCTGGCTAGAGCAATAAGACAACTGAAGTAGATCAAGGGTATACAAATTAGAAAGGAAGAAGTCAAAGTATCACTATTTGCAGATGATATGATAGTATACCTGAGTGACCCCAAAAATTCTATCAGGGAACTTCTACAGCTAATTAACACCTTCAGCAAAGAGGCTGGATACAAAATTAATTCAAAATATCAGTAGTCTTCCTGTATATAAAGGACAAAAGAGCCAAGAAAGAAATCAGGGAAACAATAGCCTTCACAATAGCCACAATGGACATAAAGTTCCTTGGTGTGAACCCAACCAAGCAAGTCAAAGACTTGTATGAAAAAAATGTCCAGTCTCTGCAGAAAGAATTAGAAGAAGATATCAGAAGATGGAAAGATCTCCCATGCTCATGACTTGGCGGGATTAATATAGTAAAAATGGCCATCTTACCAAAAGCAATCTCTAGATTCGATGCAATTGCCATCAAATTACCAACACAATTCTTTACAGTCCTTGAAAGAAAAATTCTCACCTTCATATGGAACAAGAAACTCAGAATTGCTAAAACAATTCTCTATGGTAAAAGATCTTCAGGAGGTATCTCCATCCCTGATATCAAGCTGTACTATGGAACAACAATACTAAAAACTGCAAGGTACTGGCATAGAAACAGACTGGTGAATCAATGGAATCGAACAGAAGATCCTGACATAACCACACACTTATGGACACCTGATTTTTGACAAAGATGCCAAAACCATACAATGGAATAAAGACAGCATCTTTAACAAATTGTGCTGGTCCAACTCGATGTCTACATGCAGAAAAATGAAAATAGTTCCATATTTATCATCCTGCACAAAACTGAAGTCCAAGTGGATCAAAGACCTCAATATAACCAGAAACACTAAACTGCTTAGAAGAAAAACTGGGGAAGAACCTTGAACTCACTGGCACAGAAGACAACTTCCTGAACAGAAAACTAATAGCACAGGCTCTAAGAGCAACAATCAATAAATAGGACCTCATGAAACTGAAAATCTTCTGTAAAGTGAAAGACACTGTCCTCAAAACAAAATGACAGCCCACAGACTGGGAAAGGATCTTCATCATCCCTATATCTGACAGAGGATTAATATCCAGTATACATAAAACACTCAAGAAGTTAAACAGCAACAAATCAAGTAATCCAATTAAAAAATGGAGTACAGAGCTAAACAGAATTCTCAACAGAAGAATATCAAATGACAGAGAAACAATTAAAGAAATGTTCATCATCTTTAGTCATAAGGGAAATGCAAATCAAAACGAACCTAAGATTTCACCTTACACCCATCAGAATGGTTAAGATCAAAAACTCAACTGACAACAAATGCTGGAGAGGTTGTTGAGAAATGAGACCCTCCTCTACTGCTGGTGGGATTGTAAATTTGTACAACCACTCTGGAAAGCAAATCGGTGCTTCCTCAGACAACTAGGAATAGTGCTTCCTCAAGCTCCAGCTAGGCATACACCCAAAAGAGGCTCAAGTAAACAATAAGGACATTTGCTCAAACCATGTTTGTAGCAGCCTTATTTGTAATAGCTAGAAGCTGGAAACAGACCAGGTGACTCTCCATGAAGGAATGCATACAGAAATTGTGGTATATCTACACAATGGAATATTACTCAGCAATTAAAAAAAAAAAAAAAAAAAAAAAAAAAAAACAAAACAAGGAAATCATGAAATTTGCAGGTAAATGGTGGGATCTGGAAAAGATCATCCCCAGTGAGCTATCCCAGAAGCAGAAAGACACACATAGTATATACTCACTCATATAGACATATAAAATAGGCGAAACCTACTAAAATCTGTACACCTAAAGAAACTAATCAAGAGGGAGGACTCTTGCTAAAATGCTCAATTCCTATCCAGAAAGGCAAAGAGGATGGATATCAGAAGAAGGAGAAAACAGGAAACAAGTCAGGAGCCTGACACAGAGGACCTCTGAAAGGTTCTTCAATGTAGATTCTGAGACTTATGGGCAACCTTTGGGCAGAGTGCAGGGAATCTTATGAAAGAAGTGGGAAACTGTAAGATCTGGAGAGGACAGGAACTCCACAAAGAGAGCAACAGAACGAAAAAAATCTGAGCACAGGAGTCTTTCCTGAGACTGATACTCCAACCAAGGACCATGCATGGAGATAACCTAAGACCCGTGCACAGATGTAGCCCACAGCAGTTCAGTATCCAAGTGGGTTCCATTGTAATAGGAACAGGGACTGTCTCTGACATGAACTGATTGGCCTGCTCTTTAATTACCTCCCCCTGAGGGAGAAGCAGCATTACCAGGCCACAGAAGAAGGCAATGCAGCCATTCCTGATGAGACCTAATTGGCTAGGATCAGAAGGAAGGAAAATAAGACCTCCCCTATCAGTGGACTTGGGGAGGAGCATGCATTCAGAGGGTGGAGGAAGGGAGGGATTGGGATGGGAGGAGAGAGGGAACCACAGGGTGGATACAAAGTGAATAAAGTGTAATTAATAAAGAATTTTAAAAAATGTCTTTGAAACAGACATTGGATCTTTACTGATAATGCTAATACTCAAGAATCTAGGTACCCAGCATTGGTAGCAAGCATGGCCAGGAGCCTTGCTGTTCCACATGCTGGGCTTGGTATTTAGTAAACACTATCACAGCGGATATGGACATGAAAAAAGTCTCCAGAATTGGTGTTAAATTAAATGAAGAAACTGAGACCTTAAAAACTAGGTAGCTTGACTAATGATATTTTGAGCTAATGTTTGATGCTCTGAATTATGATTCTAGAATATGCAACTCTCATACTTTAAATCTTATATTTATTTCAGTGTGTTAAAATGATATTCTTTGTAGTGTTTGAGCATAGATCAAGCCATAGGATGTCTTGCTCTCATTATAAAATGATTTTGCATGGTTACTCTATTTATATTTAATTATATTTATCCTACGATTTGCAAGCAGTGAGAATCAGTGCTCATCTTTCTTTTAAGTACCAGTAGCTGAGATTAGCTGACTGAACAATGAAGGCAACCTTCTCCAGCTCACCATTCTCTTGATTTTACAGTTCATCCAGTCGTGTATTGCATGAGACTTTACTTAATTGATGTGGCTGTTTTTATCTTTGCAAGTATCTCATTCATCTTCTGTCACATCTAGAAGGCTATTGTCTCCCAGACATGCCTGCTTTGCATGTTACCAGACTCTAACGTCCAAGTGTGTTTAATCTATGTGATGTAGTATGTTTATTCCCAATTTTCCCACTTAACATATTTCAACTAAATTCTAGCACCTGTGGGTAAGACAGTTATTGGCTTCCAAGATTCATGCATAGATTCTAATAAAATAAGACAAATGGGAATATGAAAAAAATTAAAGCCAGCTCATTTGCAATGTCAAATCAATAGCTTGTTGTTTTATTATGTAATATGGAAGTGGAACTGTTTTGACTGAATAACTCATCTGAAAAGAAGTATTCAGGTTGTTTATAGAACACACATTGAAAAATAGTTAAAAGAGAAAAGGTTAATGGAATCTAGGTGCCAAAAAATTAGAACATTTCTCTCCTTAAGAAAGAAGAGAAGACAAAAAAAAAAAAAAAAAAGCCCTCTTTTCCAATCCTTGAATATTTTTAATTAATGAGATGTGGAAATACGGCAGGAAACACTTTAATCCAGGAAATTAAAAATACAATTAAGAGTACATATTATCATGCTGCAGAATGACAATATACCTGTCACTAAAAAATAATTTGGCGTTTCAGGTCTTGACTCATCCACACACAAACAAGCTGAACTTGCGGCAAAACCTGCCACTGAGGGGGAATCCTTCTGAAACCGCTGCCCTTAGTTGCATCTGAACACGTGCACAGAGACACATCGCTCACACATGCACTCACACAGAAACACTTCCCTATGAAAGCAATATTAAACTCTAATGAAGGCTTTGCTTCAGTAAGCTTTAGCTTCCTTGTGGTCTTTTTTCCTGGTTAAGGGAATTGAGTTGGTTACAAAAACAGTTTTTAGAGTTTCCACCTATGTATCATCAGCAGTAGTGCAGGGGAAGCCAAAACACACCAGGGAATTCTAATATCCAAAGTCAGAGAGGCACCGAGAGGAAAGAGCCATAAACCCTGTAGTTGTAAGCAGTAAGACCAGGAGGTGGATGAAAAATTCTGAACAGAAGGAGAGGGAAAAATCTGCAAGAAACTAGGAAGGTAAAAGTCCTTACTCCCACAGCTATAGTCTTCCATTCTGGTTGCTGAGACTTTAAGCTTTGGGCAGCAAGACTGGCCCAGTTCTAGCTCTGAAAGCTTGTAGGTGGAAGTCACTGATTCCCATGACATAGGAATGAGATTTGAGATTCTCTGTGCATGGAAAGCCAAACTGTGGGCTAGAACTCACAGCCATCAACACCAAGGGAGCTTTTTCTAGTTTGCTTCCTAGTAACTATGATTAACAAACAAAGAAACAAATAAACAAACAAAAAAACAAAATACAACAAAAGTGTCCATTCTGGAGAGGAATGGCCTTATTTCACTGAGACTTGCAGGTCACAGTCCATCACTGAGGGAAGTCAGGGTAGGAGCTCAACAGGAACTGGAGCTGAAGCATAGAGGAACACTGCTTCCCAGCTCACTTGCTCACTCTCTGCTTTGCTTTTCAGCTGTTTTACCCACCCTGGGTTCACAGGAATTGCTCTGTTTATATATTATGTTTCATTTGTTTGCTTGAATGTCTTACTTTTCTATCTAAAGGATGAATTTCTTCAGTTGAGGTGGAATCTTGAAAATGTTTATTACCACAGTAGAACTTAATAAAAGTTAATAACTACATGCTGCAAATAAGAAATACACTCCTCTACAAAATCATGCTCACCAGACAGGCTTATCTTTCAATATTATTATCAAATGGGAAAGCTGAGACTTGTAAATTTCATTGTTTTAAAGGTATAGTCACTCAGTTCTGTAAATTGCTTCCACAGTCATGCACCACCTAAGAAATGCAAACACTGTGATCACAGTGGCTTTTCAAACTGATACTGATCTCAGTTATGTGAGTTGGGCTCAATATAAAACAGAGGCAACTTACAGTTGCTCTACAATATTATGGAGAGAAAAATTTTGAATTTGAATTTATATGTATATAAATGTTTCTGAATATAAAAATAAAAATATAATCATTCAGACAGTAAGCTTTTTTCCTCTACATGTGTAAAATAAGCATCCAACAAGACATCTTTTAAAAAATACTGTAAAAACTAAAGCAAGAATAGAATGTAAAGGAGACTGGTTCCATAATTAGAAAATTTCAAATGCAATAAGAGAAGAATAAGTTCAAATCTTTCACATAAAAGTCAGAGCAGAGCTCATATGTGTCTTTTTTTCACTGCTACCACTCAGGTGTGTTGGAAACAGTTTAGTAGAAATAGAACCAAATGCAACAACAAGCACACTTCACACTCAAATGTTGGTGTCAGACAGGATCCTTCAGTAAGTGGAAACTTGGCTGATCCTGGAAAATATGCCTTGCTCTATGACTGAGGCTGAAAATGTGCACAGTGAATGGAGAACAGTACAGAATGGCCGGAAGTAAGGGTCTGTACAAAGCAAAGAAATGAAACCTTGATGTATCAGGTATTAAGAGTTTTTGGAGATTCAAGCATTAACATACAGATATCTGAGAACAGGGAAAACAATTGGAGTGAGAAATTGAAGTACTGGATGATGAGCAGAAATACAGGATTTGTCTCTGAATGCATATTCCTATAGATAAATTATCTCTTATAAACTTGCGCAAAGAAGCATTTTTTTTTCTATTCAGAAGACTTCCAAAGAATGCCATGAATTTGCTCTAATGAGTCTGAGGATGTGCAACCTCTAACCGCCTGAGTGTAGTATGATGGTAATAACTGTCCTTCAAAGAGTAGAAAAACAATGAGGGAGATGAACACATTTACAGGTGAGAAACATGAACCATACTACACACACCTGCTGATTAAGTTCATCAACAACAACCAAAATATATCACCTGGAGAGATAAAGTCGTTGGTTCTGAAATGCTTAGATGACACTTTGCATCTCTAATATGATGCTCAGAAACCTCATAACCTCAACCCTATAAAACAAACAAACAAACAAACAAAAAACAGATAGGGCAGTCCATCTGATATTTCAGAGAAATATTCAAATTTAGCAAAAACAAGAAGAGGGAAACGATACTAGAGTTGGAAGAGGAAATGAAGACATGACAGTTAAATGCAGCATGTGTCCTACAGTTGAATTCTAGCAGAAGAGAGTTCAGGCAAGCGAAACTCCAGAATTTTTAATGAGGTGTGGAGTACATGCATAGTTCATTTCCAACACAAAAGCACCACATTAACAAAAACTGCCAATCATGGGCACAGCTCACACTGGCTCTGTGCCCTCATCTCTAAACTTCATTATAAGCCAGAAACATTTAAAGAACAGAATCTCTCCTCTTCAAAGGAGTGAACAAGTCCCAGTTGCTATTTCTAATACTGTTCCTTGGCCCGTAAAGGGTTTGAACATTATTTTTCCCCTTTCCTTACACATGTGTTAGTCAAAACAATAAGCCCTGTTATATATTACACACAATCTTCATGAAGTGCAAAGAGAATATCTCATGAAAAATGTTTCTCATTCTCCTAGGTACTCTCCCTGAAGCTGCATGTACGCAGGACTCTAACTCAGGGAACTGGGGTACAAAAGAGGAAGTTTGGGACAGTCTCACTAACAAGAAAGCGGAATGCTCACATTTTTATCAGGGAAATTCATATCAAAGAGATGAAAATAAAATACTCTGTTCAAGTAAAAGTCTTTTTCAAGTGACAAAAATCTCAGAAAACAACTGAAGAAGGAAGCCATCCCCTGGGTTTGGTGTTTAAGTGCCATTCTGGTGGGGAGGATGGCATGGCACAGCCTCGATTATGAGCCAGAGATAAAGTTTCTGTGTCTGGCCTCCCCTTTTATTCAATCTGTGCACATCCAAACAAGTATGTTACTGATCTCACTAGTGCTTCTCAGTTCAATGAAGTTTAAGATTAAGATTTAACATCATCTGTCTAAATCCAATCCTGACAGCCTGACTTCCCAGAGAATCTTCTTAAAATATCATCTCAGTATATCTACACTTCCCGAAGAGCAGGCCTATTGCATAGTGTGAAATTCATGTAGCCCATGCATTATTTTCTCTTATCACTGAAAATACTCATCAGAAGTACCTTAGGTCTTTCCATGTACTGGTTCAGTTACGTCCAGTAAGAAGAAGAATGATGGTGAGAGGGTGAAGTTCTCCTCACATCTTGGGGACTATAAAGTGTCCCTCCCCAAGTGACTCATTTCTGTCAGGCATGCCCATGATTCCTGCAAGCACTGTCAGCAGCTCCAGTCAGGGTTCAAGTGTAGAAGACTGTATGGAACTTTCCAGTTGAAGCCAAATGGTACAGATACAGTTCCAATACTGTTAAAAAGTTTAAGGCCCTTGTGTTTTCTTGGACCCTTGTGGAACTGTGTCAAATTTATAACACTTTGCATTTGTTCCAAAGATCTGTTGTGTTTGTGGGGAGGACATTAAACAATGTCTATTTACTACAAAACAGACACCAACTGACCAAAGAAACAATCCCATCTAAGTCTAACTTTGTAAATGAATCAGTTTATTGGGATAACTCTAAGGTTCACAGAACTCAAAACAGATGTATTCCTAACCACACCTAAGCCTTGTTGATGAATCAGAAAAGATACATATTAGGGTCCCAAGTTCAGACTATCATCTCCCTCATGTCTACTCCAGTATTCACCTAAGAACATGAGCATCTAGGAATGTTAGACAGGGAAATGGAAGCGTTAGGCCAAACACCCTTCTAATCAGAAAATAGTAATTATTTCCTTATCATCACCATACACTTCACCTTGTAAATGTTATTATTCCTTTCCCACAACTGTAAGGCAAGGTACACAATATTTTGCCACAGCAAATTCCAGGATTATTAAAGGTCTTGTCAGATCTGAGCAAACAGCTTCCCAGCAATATCAATGGCTCAGAGTAAAAGTTCCATTCCAAGCAGGAGGAAGAGTTGTGAAGAAAAGAAGAAGGGGACCAAAAGTGAGACCAAAAGTGGCAGCATAAATCATGCAGGTCCACAGCCAGTGCCCAGAGAAGTTCTGGCAGTGTCTAGTGCTGGGGCCTTGCTGCCAGCCACCTACAGTCTCTCCTTGGGGCTAGCTGCACGCGTTTCTGATGTCTTCCTGTGATGGACAGTTGATGCTCATTGGATTTCCTTTACTCTCACACTTTTCCACATCTTTCTTTCAAGGTCTCACTGGGGATTCTATGTTTCACCTTTCCTTGATTCCCATGTTTTCCTTTGAAAATGGGGAAAAAGCAGCTGTGATTTCCATATTCTTGAGTTCAAGGTGACTTGAAAACGGAATCACATGGATAATTTCAGGATCTGGCAGAATTTTGAGTTATAGCAAGGTCTGCTCTAACCACAGCTTCAGTATCCGCTAAGTGCCAGGAATGCTGAAAGTAGATCAAAAAGCTGCAAAAATCCACAATTCTCTTTTTGTTAATGCAGACAATCTCCCTTATGAACATTGATGCAAAAATACTTAACAAAATACTTGCAAACCAAATCCAAGAACACATCAAAGATATTATCCACTATGACCAAGTAGGCTTCATCCCAGGTATGCAGGGGTGGTTCAATATACGGAAATCCATCAATGTGATCCACCATATTAACAAACTGAAAGAAAAAAACCACATGATAATCTCCCTAGAGGCTGAAAAAGCATTTGACAAAATCCAACATCCATTTATGTTTAAAGTACTGGAGAGATCAGGGATAAAAGGCACATATCTAAACATAGTAAAGGCAATATACACAAGCCTATAGCCAACATCAAATTGAACGGAGAGAAACTTAAAGCAATCCCTCTGAAATCAGGGATAAGACAAGGCTGCCCACTCTCTCCATATCTCTTCAACATAGTGCTGCAGTCCTTGCTAAAGCAGTAAGCTAGTTGAAGGAGATCAAGGGGATACAGATGGGAAAGAAAGAAGTCGAATTATCACTATTTGCAGATGATATGATAGCATACATGAGTGAGTCCAAAAACTCTACCAGGGAACTCCTACAGCTGATAAACACCTTCAGCAAAATGGCCGGATACAAAATTAACTCAAAAAAATCAGTAGCACTCCTGTATACAAAAGACAAAAGGGCTGAGAAAGAAATTAGGGAAACACCACCCTTCACAATAGCCACAAATGACATAAAGTACCTTGGTGTAACCCTAACCAAGCAAGTCAAAGACTTGTATGAAAAAAATTTCAAGTCTCTGAAGAAAGAATTAGAGGAAGATATGAGAAGATGGAAAGATCTCCCATGCTCATGGCTTGGCAGGATTAACATAGTAAAAATGGCCATCCTACCAAAAGCAATCTACAGATTTAATGCAATCCCCATCAAATTGCCAACGCAATTCTTTACAGACATGGAAAGAAAAATTCTCAACTTCTTATGGAATAACAAGAAACCGAGAATTGCTAAAACAATCCTCTACAATAAAAGATCTTCTGGAGGTATCTCCATCCCTGATCTCAAGCTGTACTATAGAGCAACAGTTATAAAAACTGCATGGTACTGGCATAGATACAGAATGGTGGGTCAATGGATCCGAACAGAAGACCCAGAAATAAACCCACACACTTATGGACACCTGATTTTTGACAAAGATGCCAAAACCATACAATGGAAAAAAGATAGCATCTTCAGAAAATGGTGCTGGTCCAACTGGATGTCTACATGTAGAAAAATGAAAATAGATCCATACTTATCACCCTGCACAAAACTGAAGTCCAAGTGGATCAAAGACCTCAACATAAAACCAGACACATTAAATCGGCTAGAAAAAAAAAAGTGGGGAATACCCTAGAACTCATTGGTACAGGAGAAAACTTCCTGAACAGAACACCAACAGCACAGGCTCTAAGAGCAACAATCAATAAATGAGACCTCATGGAACTGAAAAGCTTCTGTAAAGCAAAGGACACCGACATCAAAAAAAATGACTGCCTACAGATTGGGAAAGAATCATCACCAACCCTTTATCTGACAGAGAACTCATATCCATTATATAAAGAACTAAACAAGCTGAAAAGCAGCAAACCTAGTAATCCACTTAAAAAATGGGGAACAGATCTAAACAGAGAATTCTCTGTAGAGGAATATCGAATGGCAGAGAAGCACTTAAAGAAATGCTCAACCTCATTAGCCATTAGGGAAATGCAAATCAAAACAACCCTGAGATTTCACCTTACACCCATCAGAATGGCCAAGATGAAAAACTCAAGTGACAACACATGCTGGAGAGGTTGTGAAGAAAGGGGAACCCTTCTCCACTGCTGGTGGGAATGTAAACTGGTACAACCACTCTGGAAATCAATCTGGCGCTTTCTCAGACAACTAGGAATAGCGCTTCCTCAAGATCCAGCCATACCACTCATAGGCATATATCCAAAAGAGGCTCAACTACACAAAAAGGACATTTGCTCAACCATGTTTGTAGCAGCTTTATTTGTAACAGCCAGAAGCTGGAAACAGCCCAGATGCCCCTCAACTGAAGAATGGATGCAGAAATTGTGGTACATCTATACAATGGAATATTACTCAGCAATGAAAAATAAGGAAATCATGAAATTTGCAGGTAAATGGTGGGACCTGAAAAGGATCATCCTGAGTGAGTTGTCCCAGAAGCAAAAAGACACACACGGTATATACTCGCTCATATAAACATATAACATAGGATAAACCCACTAAAATTGGTACATCTAAATAAAGTAAGGAAAAGAGAGGACCCTAACTAAAACGCTCAATCCCCATCCTGAAAGGCAAAGAGGATGGACATCAGAAGACGAAGAAAACAGGAAACAACCTAGGAACCTGCTACAGAGGGCCTCTGAAGTCAGAAGAAGAAAACAGGAAACAAACTAGGAACCTGCCACAGAGGGCATCTGAAAGCCTCTGCCCTGCAGACTATCAAAACAGATGCTGAGCCTGATGGCCAACTGGCAGGCAGAGTGAATGGAATTTTATGTAAGAAGTGGGAAATAGTAAGAGCTGGAGGGGACAGGAACTCCACAAGGAGAGCAACAGAACAAGATAATTTGAACACAGGGAACTTCTCAGAGACTCATACTCCAACCAAGGACTATTCGTGGAGATAACCTAGAACTCCTGTACAGATGTAGCCCATGGCAGTTCAGTGTCCAAGTGGGTTACATAGTAATGGGAAGAGGGACTGCCTCTGACATAATCTGATTGGCCTGCTCTTTGATCACCTCCCCTTGAGGGGGGAGCAGCCTTACCAGGCCAAGGTAGAGGACAATGCAGCCACTTTTGATGAGAACTGATAGACTAAGATCAGAAAGGAGAGGAGAACCTCCCCTATCAGTGGACTTGGGGAATGGCATGCATGCAGAAAGGGGAGGGAGGGTGGGATCAGGAGGGGAGGAGGGAGGGGCTTATGGGGGGGATACAAAATGAATAAAGTGTAATTAATAAAAAATTTTAAAAAAAGAATAAAGAAGAAGAGATATAATGGTAAAAAAACATATATATTTATATATTCATCTCTCTTTCACACACACACACACACACACACACACACACACATATGTATGTAAATCATGGGTCTCTACCCAAGCAATGGATTAATTCTATTTTATGGAATTGAATATCTCTTATTTTATATTTTTTACAAGTACCTGTCTCCCTGTCTGTCTCTTCCATCGCACAACCAACTTCCTTGAGCCAAAGAAATATTTGTGCCATACATTTCAATCTCTGGAACTTTGAGATAAATGAGGCGTTCTTTCTTCGTAATGTTTCTAGTCACCGGTATTTTGTTACAACAATAGAACCGGATTCAGGCATTATCATCTAAGTGGGTTTCAACTAGACTTGATGATGAAATGATACACTTTTTTTTGGAATGCACCTGATTCTCATATGGAGTTGAACACTTTTGCCAGATTCCTCTACTTACAGGAAGCACACTGAGAAGAAATTCTTTCTACAATTGTTCTTTCCCCTGGGTCATCTAAATGGTTTAAATTCCATTTAGATATTGGTCCTTCAAAAGCACCATAATTACCGAAGATAAATGCCTCATCTACTTCCAAATCTTCATAAAAATTAGCTTTGTTATTTTTGTGGTGCCCAATAGCATAGCTATTAGAGTTAAGAGTCTGTCAGCATTTCCATTTACTAACTCTGGAATTTTTTTAGGGTTCATTATCTTTTCTGTTTTGAATCGCATTAGCCTGAAAATTAGCTGTCAGCATGAATATGTATTATATTACCCAAACTCCATGCTCACATCAGTTAGGCAATGGAGAAGGTAGAGATCACTCACCTTTTCCCTCCTTCTTCCTGAAATTCTAAAGGTATGTTGACTGCTTCATTATCTCACAGCCAGCCACCGGCTGAGCATTTTAATCATGGACTTTCTCAGAGAATTGGTCCTAAGCCTGACCTAATCATTTTGATATTTAAAAATGTATGAAGAAGCCAAATTGAAAATGTGCTATATGCGATTTTCAATATATAATACATTTTAAAGCTGCTGGACAAAATTACAGGCCCACATAATTAGAGATCTAGAAGAAGAAAAAAATACAGACCTATGATTTATGCCATTTCAACCAAAGAAGAAAAACAGAGTAAGTCACAATGAGTGTCTTTATTCATTTTACCAAAACCATTTCTGCACTTGCAAGTGGATAGTGACCAATCACAACACAAGTGGGTATGTAACACGGTAAGAGTATTTGGTATCTGGCCATACCATGCCCTCTGCTGTTCAAAGCAGAATCCATGGAGCCAATTGTGTATCAATCTCTCAGTCATTCACAAGTTCATTGCTCTGAATCTTATTTCTGTTCTAACAACAAGCATTTTCCCATGTCTTCATGTTTACTGGAAAGCAATTGCAATCCATCTGTCTGTGCTTTTTTGTTGTTGTTGTTGTTGTTGCAGTGAGAAGTGGGGGAAGAGGGAAGAGATGGTTGCACTGAGACAGCTGGTCCTTTTTTCTGTTTCAACAGAACAGAGCCACATTCATGTTCTTTCAGAAATAAATTACACTGTGACCTGGACAGCATGGCTGTGCACAAGTACACCTAATAGAAGATGACAATGTCTGGAGTCTAGGGTTCAGTAACAAACCTGCCACCTCACAGTTGTAAGGCAATTAAAAATGATGGACAGACAGAAAGGAACATCGGAGATGTCTCATCTGAAATACATATTTGCACGGTTAATTTTGCATCAAAGTTAAGCGGTGGCTACTAATATCATTTGAAGTATTTAGACCTGAAAATAAAAAGCAATATAAAATGCTTTTGTGGAGTAACAGATCATTATTAACAGATGTGCAGAATCACTGCTAAAATAATGTGAAAATTCTAATATCTTATTAAAATGTTATAACTAAAGATGAAACTCCAGCACTTCACTAGTAAACATCCAGTGGGACTCAGAACTCTTCATGACGCTGATATCCCTTCAAGTAGATGATCTAATCCATGATGAATGCTGATGCCTTTATTACCTTAATCTCTTTTATATTCAACAGTTAGAAGGTAACCCAAATGGCTTCTAACACATGATCCCTGCGCAATCTTTGCTCACATTCCAATAAACAGCATTTTGTAGGTAAATATTTCAGGCTTATACAAGAGGAATATTGAATGGCAGAGAAACACTTGAAATGCTCAATATCCTTAGTCATCCTGAAAATGCAATCAAAATGACCCTGAGATTTCACCTTACACCCATCAGAATGGGTAAGATAAAAAACACAAGTGACAATACATGCTGAAGCAGATGTGGAGAAAGAGGAACCCTCCTCCACTGCTGGTGGAAATGTAAACTTGTACAACCACTTTAGAAATCAATCTAGTGCACTGGGAATAGTGCTACCTCAAGATCCAGTTATACCACTCCTGGGCACATATCCAAATATGTGCAAGTATACAACAAGGACATTTGCTCAACCATATTCATAACAGCTTTATTCGTAATAGCCAGAATCTGGAAACAACCCAGGTGTCTGTCAGTTGAGGAATGGATACAGAAATTCTGAGGCATTTACACAATGGAATACTACTCAGCAATTAAAAACAAGGGAATTGTGAAATTTGCAGACATAAATGGTGGGAAATAGAAAAAAATCATCCTGAGTGAAGTAATGCAGAAGCAGAAAGACACACATGGTAAAACTCACTTATAAGTGGATATTAGCCATATAATATAGGATAAACATACTAAAATATGCACATCTAAAGAAGAGATGCAAGAAGCAGGAACCTAGAGAAGTTGTTCAATACTCGTTCATAAAGGCAAATAGTATAGACATCAGAAGAGGAAGAAAACAGGGACAGGACAGGAGCTTACCACAGAAGGCCTCTGAAAGACTCTACCTAGCAGGGTACCTAGCAGATGCTAAGACTCATAGCTAGATTTGGGGCATAATGCAGGGACTCTTATGAAAGAATGGGGAGATAAAAAGATCTGTAGGGGACAGGAGCTCCACAAGATGACCAACAAAGCCAAAATACCTGGGCCTAGGGGGGCCTGCAGAGACCTATACTCCAACCAAAGACCGTGAATGGAGATAACCTAGAACCCCTGCTCAGATGTAGCCCGTGGCAGCTCAGTGTCTAACTGGGTTCCCTAGTGGGAGGAACAGGGACTGTCTCTGGCATGAACTCAGTGGCTGGCTCTTTGATCACCTCCTTCTGGGGGAACAACCCTACCAGACCACAGAGGAAGACAATTCAGCCAGTCGTGATGAGACCTGATTGCTAGGGTCAAATGGAAGGGGAGGAGGACCTCCCCTATCAGTGGATTTGGGGAGGGGCATGAGAGGAGATGAGGGAGGCAGGATGGGGTTGGGAGGGGACTAGGGAGGTGGTTAGAGCTGGGATACAATGTGAATACATTGTAATAAACTAAATAAACATATAATTAAAAAAAACAAAAAACAAATATTAAGCAATCAGTTTAAATGCTAAGCTCCATAAATCTATTTTTCCAACTGTATTCTCAAGACTTTGCATAAATAGATGAAGACTGATTATGTAAAAGAAGAATACATAGTCATTTTCAAATTTATACATTTCTTTTCAGGTAGGGGTTGTCCTTCCTATCCAAGATCTGGGCTTACTTAACTTTTCTTCAGCCATAGATTATTTTGAGAAAAATATATCAATTTTAATTATGCACTTTTTAGGAATTTTAGGCACTATGCTAAGATCAATGTTTTTCAGACTCTTTCAATTCTCCTTGATAGAAAAATGATCTTTAAACCATTTGATGAAATGGTAATTTTTTTTCTAAACTGAAACATTCTTTCAGGGCCAAGAAGGCCTTCGTCAAGAGCTCCTTGCTGGTCTTGCTAGCATCACTCTGTGGACATCTGCTGTCCACAGCCTCTGCAGCTGTGCTAACCACAGTTATGCATTGTTTAGTGCACACACGCTGACCCACACTTTTGGAGCTTTCTACGACTTAGAGTACCTTAACTAATATATTAGTTACTCAACTCTAAACAAATATATTACTTACACTGTCAATTAGTCTATGATGTGTCCCTGTTTGCCTCAGCTTCTTGGGTGTTTATCAGGCTTTCATTCTTTAGCAACTTTAAATGTCCCCACTTTACATTTGATAAAAATGAAAAGCATGACATGAAGGTTGAATTTCAATCTACACATCATGTGAATGTAAGGATGAAAACCACCTGTTAACTCTATGTGTTACTCAACATACTCAGTGCACACTACATGTGATACTTAACACACACCCAACATATGTCTATTAAATCAACTTAAGTACCCGGAAGACAACTGGTTTAACAGATTGATTGACAGAAGGAAAGAAGAGAGTATGTAGGCATGGATTTTTAGTGCATGGGCAGTATGTTCAACTTACAAAGCTCTCTTTATACAGCTCATCATTGTGTCGTAAAAACAATAACAAGTTTGGATGGCTCTGTATCTAGCATTTGCAGTCAGATGTGAGCACAAGAGTAGGGAATTACCACTACTCAGTGGAACTGCCTTGAAAGATGATTGAAGGTCAGCCAAGGTGGCTCCTCATTTGTCCTCTTCTGGAATGGAGTCTGATGATGCTGCCATCACAGACATAAGAGCATCTTGAAAATTAGGCCAAGTACTGAAGAAAAGAGAATAACCGTGGAACAGCCTTTAGGGACTCAGCCTCTGCAACCCATTTTATGAGACAGAAATTCATGTCAATTGATTTAATCTAATATAATTTTTGTAATGTTTGGAATCAAGCTCACAACACACACATGCTAGGCAAAGGCTGCAGCTGACTGACATGGGAGCACAATCCAATATGATTTAACTCACACCTTGACCTACAGGCTCCTTTTTTTTTTAAACCTGAAGAGTAAAAATGTTTTTCAATGAGTATGTTTTTAAACTGAGAACATTTGAAAAGCAGAATGCAGTATAATTTTAAGAGTTCTGTCTAATAAAATATACAAAGATTATAAGAAAAAATTTTCAGTTACAAGAGAATTTCCAGGAAAATCAGCTTCCAATATCCCTGATGCAATGTATGTTCTTCAGTGTCCTGGATACAGTCACACACTGTTTTTAAAAAATCATGAGTTGAGTTTTTCCCATATTTACCTAAAAAGTCCTGAAAAACTAGCATAAGAATCAGTCTTTTCGAAATGCATGCTATAAGATCAGTTCTGCTTGCAATAAAGGATGAACAGGTTACCGCATTTCATTAAATTTATCTCTTTTTCCTTGTCAAGTATTATTGAGTCATCTCAAGATAAACAGCAGAGAAGGGCAATTCTGAGTGGTTCAGTAATTTTTTTCTTAAATATCCAAAGAACCCACAGTGTGCTCATAAAACAACCAGACCCCAATTCATTTCATTCCCATTTTACTGTCTCACCTGTGCTCCTGTCACATGTGCTACCAATTTCTCAGTCACCTTGTTGAACGTGTGGTCCATCATTTCTTTTCAGGCCACTCAATCATCTTCTCAAATACCATCCTGGAAAAAATAAAAGAGATGCAAAATGCACTAAAGGCAGCCCAATTCCTGAAGAACAGATGTGTGAGTGTGAGTGTGAGTGTGTTTGTGTGTGTGTGTGTGTGTGTGTGTGTGTGTGTGTGTGTGTGTGTTTGGGGAAGGTTAACAGCAATGCTTTCCACCTGAAATCAATTTGGCACTTTTCCGCTCTCAGAATTGTTTGTTCTCATTCAAATGACAGTCCCTCAACACATGCATTTTCTTTCACTGAGTGGATCTTTCAGGAAGGATTCTGTGGAATATATTCATACCCAACATTTTCCTTGAATTTCAAGACCTGTCAGTGATGAAGCATTTGTTTTCTCCCTTTGGTAAATTACTTTAAACCCTTGAGTCAAGTTTAAACTGTATGCATCTTACAGATGTCTTTGTACTTCCTAACAAATTATGCTGCCTGAATTTTTCTCTTAATTATTTTTAATAAGTAAGGAATAAGTCATATGCTTGCACTATTGCTGTCAAAATGAGTTTGCATAAAAGAATACATATTAATGTTGTAGGGAAAGATCTCTAGGATACAAAAGAAGTGGCTACAGTGTTTATGGAAAGAATAAGCCTCTGCGTTGAAACATTCAGAAAGCTTTAATGTTCCCCAGCTCTCTTTTATTCAATGATAACAGTAGAGTTTTAAGACTGGTATAGAAAGGAAGCATTAGGCTAACAGGTACTTCTTCCAAAGCCAATGATCGGATTTATAGTCCTCTAGAATTCATATGGTAGGAGGAGAGCACCAACTCCTGAAAGTTATCCTTTAACTTCTGCACATTCACCATGGCACATACAAAGTGGGTAAAAGTGAAAAAAAAATCAAAATGAAAAATGAAGATACTACACAGAGACTCTCTCCTTCTCTTCCACCTCCTTCTTTTCCTTTTCTTCTACCAAGTCAAATGCTGATCCAACCTCCTCTGCATTTTCCAGGTCTTTGGGGTTCATATGTGCTCCTCATATGACAAAACCCATGCTGCAGCTCTGTGAAAGATCAGACAAGATTCCTGGTCACATGAGCTGTTTTCCACATTAAGTTCTTATGTCAAATTTCTCTAGTTTTACGAACTTCAGTTTTCTCTAATGCAAAATTACTCCCAGTTATATCATTGTCATGGAAATGGATTCATTCACACATCTGAAATATATGTGAGTATCATCAATGAGACTGACAATTGTGAGCAGGGAATTTAAGAGAGGTTCTGCCAAATTTTTTCTGAAAATCTGAGAAGCAGTTCTGTGGGTGTATCCCAGTGTACACCAGCTGAGCAATGTTGGTGAGACCTGGTTCACATCCCAGAACCAAGAAAAACGATGAGGAAGACAGTAAAGTAGAAGGATGAGAAAGAAGAGTGGCAAGGAAAAGAAGGAATAGGGGTAGAGAGAGGAAAGGGACAGGAGAGAAGGAAAGGGTGAAGAGAAAAAATATTCAGTGGTTCATTTTATCCAGTTGTCTAAAATTGTGTAGCAGAGTTACTTCACAGAGATGTCCTTCATTCTAAGAACCACTCCTTCATTCAAAACCACAACCAAGCTGGCAAGAATGATGCCTATGTGGGAACATCAGAAATTGAGACAGACTGGTAGCTCTCAGGAGCAATCCTGATGCAGAGAAGAGACAGATGCTCATGATGCAGTCAAGAGCCAGGATGGATGGCAAGGATCAGGCTCTTATAAGTCAACGGTAAGCCTGTTCATCTGCAAGGAACACGGGCTTTCAAAGCATAGCTTGTAACAAGCCTCCCCCTCCGATTTTCAGGTCTCTCTGTCTGTTTGTTCATTTGTAGACAAATGAATTTAATTAGTTGTCTACATGAACTTGGTTGGAAGATTTGTTGCTTGAACAAAGACAGCTTTCAGCCACTTCAGCATTAAGACTGTGACCACTTCTTCCATCACCCATTAACTGCCTCTATCTCCCCAGGAATTCAGAAGGAAGGGAACAGAGAGAACATGATCACAGCACAGTCTACAGAGAGAATAAAGAAGAAAAATGGATTTAATGTTAAACACCAATATATGTGTCATAGTTAATTACTTGGTACCATGCAATATTATTAGCACTATGATTGAAAATATTCTCCACAAATGTAAAAAATTAATATTTCAGGAAAAATATGCATATGTTAATGTGGGTTTTTAATTTAGGAACACACTAATATCCCTATAATTATCTGAATTTAATTCATAAACACATTTGTTTATGTGCAAACAAAAAGAGATAGAATGAACACAGGCAAACTATCTCTCATTAGTAAAACTAGAAATAGTTTGTGTTTTGTTTCATCATATGTGTTTCAAAACATTTTGTAATGAACTTTTATAGCTTGCCTGAAGAGAAAAATAATAATTAAGGTATTTTCAACATGGATTTAAACACAGACTTTTTTCCCCCAGTGATAGTAAATTTGATCTTGTTAGACAAGTGTTCCTGCTGAAAGATCTTAAAATGTATAGACAAAATATTTAAAACATGGGTAAGGCATAAGGTTATTGTGTAATTCAAATGCTGATTTCTGTACCCTCCCATATCTGGTCGAAATCCTTGTTCTGAGAATCTCCTGTTTCAACGTTGTGTAAACACTGCTCCCCAGTTGTCCCCTGATATGCCAATAAACCAGCTTACAGCCAATTGCTGATCAGGAGAGAGAATAAGGCTGGACTTCCTTCCAGCCAGGGCTGGAAGAGTTAGAGGAGGAAGTAGGCATTAGGAGACCTTAGGAGAAAGAGCTGAATAGAAAGAGACTCTAAAGTGCAAATATCTCAAGGATTTGGGCAAAGAGGAAGCCAGACCAGCTTAAAGGGTTAAGAATAGTTATAACTGCTCAGAATTGTGTTGTCACACTTATTAAACAAATATAAGAGAGTCTCAATTATTTTAATGCTAACCAGGATAAGGGAGAAACTGAGAAACATAGTTTTACAAAAATAACTTTAATAAAAACAATTTGTTAGAGGTTTTGTGAAATGAACAACAATGGCTGGAAATGGGAGAACAGAGGAAGGTTTTACAATTGTCAGTATTTTTATGTGTATTTGGCTATTAAATAGTACTCAAACAGCAAGCTTTCATTTCTATCTTGAAGACCTAAGAATAATTTGGAAACACATAGAAAATGAGGAAAACAAGAGGACCTAAATATGCATAAGAATGTCTCTAACATCCTTCAGATGTTTTAATTGGAAACCAGAGTAGACAATTAAATACACCCCTGCTTACTGTTCACACCTCTCTCGTTCTTTTCTTCACTTACTTGTAACAGAACAGTGAATTATTCCAAAGTCCAAAATGTAAAGGGGAGCAAGTGGTTGGAGTCTAAGCATAGCTGTCAGACATTTGGAGTCAGACCTACTCACATATACAGGGTGTGAACACTGGGTTTTTAACCTAATCCCCAGGCATCCATTGTCTTGGTGAGAGCTAAGCCCTGGACTGAACCTGATAGAATCTCAACACCATAACTCAACCACAGACCCAGAGAACTTAACCAAATACAAATGACATGTAAAACTAAAACCAGACTCAGGCACAATTTCAAGCACATTATAACAATTTAAAAATGTGTGCTGTACTTTAAGGAGCAGCAATTAAAAATGAATAGACTACAGAGGGCCTCTGAAAGCCAGAATAAAACAGGAAACAACCTTGAAACCTGCCACAGAGGGCCTCTGAAAGCTTCTGCAGTATAGACTGTCAAAGCAGATGCTGAGCCTGATGGCCAACTGATGGGTAGAGTGAATAAATTCTATGTAAGAAGTGGGAAATAGTAAGAGCTGGAGGGGACAGGAACTCCACAAGGAGAGCAACAGAACAAGATAATTTGAACACAGGGAACTTCCCAGAGACTCATACTCCAACCAAGGACTATTCGTGGAGATGACCTGGAACCCCTGCACAGGTGTAGCCCATGGCAGTTCAGTGTCCAAGTGGGTTACATAGTAATGGGAAGAGGGACTGCCTCTGACATAATCTGATTGGCCTGCTCGTTGATCACTTCCCCCTGAGTGGGGAGCAGCCTTATCAGGCCAAGGTAGAGGACAATGCAGCCAATTTTGATGAGAACTGATAGACTAAGATCAGAAAGAAGAGGAGAACCTCCCCTATCAGTGGACTTGGGGAGTAGCATGCATGCAGCAAGGGGAGGGAGGGTGGGATCGGGAGGGGAGGAGGGAGGGGCTTATGGGGGGATACAAAATGAATAAAGTGTAATTAATAAAAAAAAGAAAAAAGTTAAAAAAAATGAATAGACAGCAGAAAGAGCTATGGATATCTAGTCATAACACAGGAAGAATTGCACAGGAAACCAAATGAGACAGGTCAGGGAAGAATACAGGAAGGAAAGAACACAGATGACACAAGTAAGTGTAGAAAACAAAGAGCTAGGCATGTCCACAAATGACATACTCTAGTTTAAGGTCAGGTGTCCCCAAGCTGGCAAAGCTGATGACAAGTGTAGAAAAGAATGAGCGCAGTAAGCAAAAGTGTGCTTCAGTGTCTACTCCAGTTTCCAAGTAAGAACTTCTGAGGCCGGGTCAGCTCAATGAGTACACTGCTTGCGCATCAATAATGAGTATCTGAGCTCTTCTTCCCAGATCCCATGTAAAAGCCTGGTATTGGAGGCAGACATTTGCCCAGTGGTTGTGGCAGTGGAGTTGAAGGGCAGATCAGTCCAGAGTGCCCCTGGAGCTCAGCTTAACCCAAATGAAGCAGCAAATGTCAGGTTCCATGGTCCTGTTCCCAAAACATAAGGTGGAGAGCAATCAGGTAACATCCAGAGTTGCCCTCTGGCATTCACACCTTCACTTACAGGTCAGCACATAACATACTTGTACACATACCACACACACACACACACACACACACACACACACACACACTCAGAAATAGTTAAGTAAAAAAGGACTAGCACAATAATAAATGTCATCTGGGACTGAGAGTTGGGTGAGCATGTAATAAAAATCCAACAATCTTAAATATATGGCAAGTATGATTAAAATTTAAAATATATAGGACATAAAGTCATGCTGACACTCATAATTGCATATCTTACCAGAGTATAGCCCTTTTATTGCGTAGGCATACAAAATGCATAGTAAATATTTGGAAGATTTTAGCTGTGCTATCATTAAATATGACCTGACAGAGAAAAAGAGAACACCATGTCTAATTATCCAATTATAAGAAAATGCACATGAAACTTTTACTTGAAAATCCTATTCCAGGCCATTAAATGAGCTTCAAAAGTTCTTCAGTTTGAAGCTTTACAAAATATGTTCTATAGGCACAGCAAGGTTAAATTGAAAATGAGTCATGGGTAACTTTTAAGGTGGTTAATAACCTGGAGTCTAGCAACACCCATTTGAACACTCTTTGACACAAGGAAAATCAGGCAGTGCATGTCTGTGTGGGTGTGGGTGACTGGGCTGTGTGTGCTGGTGAGCATATGATTTATGTCAATGATAGTGAAAGCATTCATTAGAATTTGTCCTATTCAGCCAAAGGAATGCTTAGGAGAGAAAGCACATTGTTAATTGCCTTTAAAAAAAAAAAGAAAGAAAGAAAAGTCTTAAAATCAATAATCTAAGAAGACATAAATGAATGTTGAATCATAATGTGATTATCGATTGGCAATTTCACTATTAAGGGAGCTATTTTACCCAAATTAACCTATAAATTTAATTTAGTATCAATCAAACATATATCCTTTTCTGTAAAAATTAACAAATTAATTCTGAAATCCATGTGGAAGATCAATGTACATAACATAGTCAAACTTATTTTGAAGAGAATAGAGGATTTGTCTAATTTAGAGGCTCACAAGGAAGCCATATTCTCAAAGCTTTGTTGTCAGGGGAAAATGCATAGAAGAACTCAGAAAAGAAAAAGAATCTAGGATAATATAAACATATTCATGTGTGTTTATGCAAGCACCAAGGTAATACAGAAAGGGACTTCCGTCCTTTCAGAACGTGATGTTTCCTGTGGTGTGTGTGACCAGCTTCTGAGGTCTGAGCCCTAGTGCTTTGTTTCACTCTGGGCTTTTCACTCTGTTGACATCTGGGCACTGTGAGGAGAATGCCTGGAGCTTTCTTCTTCCACTAGAACAGGAACCTTTATTCTTGCTTCACTCCCTGATCCAAAACTCGAAGGCCTTTGTGTCTACTTATCTCAAAATATGTTTTAAGACACACCAGGAATGCGGTTCCGCTCTACCAGGAAATCCCCACTAACTCAGTAATAAAGTTTTTTTGCATCTGTCTGGTAGAAAGTCATGGCATCATCAGTGTTTACATCTGTCCTGGTCAGCTTCACAGCCACCTTGAAACAGTCTAGACTCACCTGAGAACAGAAGCCTAAACTGAAGGATTGACCAGATCAAACAGGACTGTGGGCATGTCTGTGAGAAGCTGTCTTGGTGATTAATCCCTGTATGAGGGTGTAGTCCACTGTGGGTGCGGACAAAGGCAAGCAGACCTGAGCTGCGTACAACAGTCAGCTTAGCATAAGGCTGTACCAAACAGCAGAACTCCTGTATGGTGGTTGCTTTAGGTTCATGCTTGAGTTCCACCCTGGTTTGCTGCAACAAAGCCTTGTCACCAAAGACATCCTTTCCTCTTCAGCTTGCCTTTGATCACTTTGTGCTTTACAGTGACAGAATGAAACTTGAAAACCATTTGCATTTAGGCTCCTATGTGAGAGTGCTGTATCTTTGTATGAAAGCTACAACACAAAATGACCAGATGTTCACACAAAATGTAAAACTTAACATGCATCAATATGAGAAAAATCTGGGAATGTAATAAAAGCCACAATCATAAAGCCTCTTTAATAAAATTTGATATAAGCATCCTCTCTCATATAACACAAAAGCTATGAAGTAAAATTTTAGCATAATTTTCTAAAATTAATAATAATTAAATATAGAGTGGCAAGAAATATTGAAGCAATGATCTGACAGATACATATACAAATTCTATAAGTCAATTTAAAATGTAAATGGCAATGAAGTTGAATATAACTCTCCATAAAAGGGTATGCAAATGATACTCAGAGTTGAAGCATCTTTAAAATGCATGTTAAAGTCACCAGCACTTCAAAGCTTCACAGAGGTGTGTTGCAACAGTTGATTGACAGTTCTTGTAAGACCTCTTCCAAGCACACTTCAATCAAAGTCAGGGAAGTTAAATACAACTCACATTTGGACCCCACTTCTAGAGTTTTATCAAAGGGAAATAAAAATTGAAATCCAAAAATCATTTGTTCATGAATCTTTACAGCAGCCATACTCATGGAAGCTAAAAGTAGATTTAAACACATGATCAATAAGTCAAGTAACAAACCTTGTTCTGTTCAGTCATTAAGAGATAAAAAGCATAGATGAATCTAGACATTGATGCCCTTAGTGGGCATCCCATTTGTAATGTGAACTGTGTATTTCACTTTTGTGGATATTTATGGTCGTGAGCCTAGCCTTTAATGGCGGAGCCACCTCTCCAGCCTGTATTTTCACTTTTGTGGATATACAAAGGAGAAAAAAAATGAAATTCTGGTGTTAGAAATCACAAGAGTTACCACATTGTAAAGGGGAAAGACTGAACAACATAGAGGTATTAGTGTGTACATGGGGTTTACATAAAGACACCCCCATGAAATGTAAAACTGAAAACAATTTTCCTTAAGGGGAAATTAAGAATAAGAATTTGGAAATGAATGTGGCAATATAATTTGATGGAATTTCCTCTTAAAAATATGTTCGGATCTACAACTGTAGTACCTGTAACTAAGGGATTTTTCCTACTGAAAAAAAAATCACAGAAGAAGAGATGAAATGATTCTAAAAGCCAAAAGATCAACCCACCTGATACAATGTAGTGTCTTCTAAACAAGATGGGAAAGTACACTCATGAAATCTCAACCATATGGTTGCCTAAATAGGCTTTGGGCACCACAATTAACTTTTGGGGAGTCTCACAAAGCCATACCCTCCCACACGATGAGCTATAGGCAATTAATGGCTACTGAAAGAGGGCAATTTAGTCTTCACTAAATACAGATTCCTCAATGGTTAACCACTCCCAAGTAATCCACCCTAAACACACACACACACACAAACACACACACATACACACACATGTATACATGCACACATACATACACACATACACACATCTGAGCTGAACCTTCACATTTTCCTTATGTCTAATTCCACAAAATTGTATATGTATAGCTTTTATGTTATATTAGATATTACACATAAATAAATGGATATATGTAAGCTTCATAACAATTAAAGAAGAAGTGATGAATTTGAGCAGGGGCTCTGGGAAACACAAGATCTGTTACAGGGGAAAGTGGAGAAGTGATGGGTGTGTAAAAACCATCATTTGTTGAAGTCTCAAAACAATTAAAGAAAATAGGGGTAAAAACTATTGGTAATACACTCCACGGTGTGACGTCTTCAGGTGAGTGCAGAAGCTGTGGGCTCTGAGCTTTCTGTGTGGAATCTTTGGCAGGAAGTTAGCCATCTATGTGGGTAAATTGATTCCGCTGCCATCTCAAAGCACAGCACAGGCTGCACATTTCCACTGTATTTCTATTTCTTCTGTTGTCATCAACTTCAACCTTTACAAAAAGCCATCGCATGCAGACTAACCTGCCCAGCTTAAGCAACCTCCAATGGGCAAGTGTAAAATGATGTAATGTTCTTCCAAGCATGATCTGAGACACCCAGACTTCCTGTATCTGCATCTATGTCTCAGAAAAGATACAGATGAGGTGCTGTCGCTTAGGCTTTTTAGATGCCCCTTTCCATAAATACTCTGCTTGTATCTGTATAATACTCAGAAAAGGTCCTAATCAAGGACCTCCACACCAGGAGGGAGAGACCCTCAGACCAACCTCTCTGCCCTCCTGTAACTGCACCATGGGCACTTATCAAGTGGATTCCATAACTGTTGTCAGAAATCTACTGTTGTGGGTGCATGTATTGTTTATCTCATTTGCTGCTGTTGGAGTGTGCTATTTCTGCTTATTAAAAAATGGCTCTGGGATGGCATGCCATATCATATTGCCAGAAGTCTTGGACATCTCATTCGTTTCTGCCATGCCTTTTGATTTCAGTGTTTTCTCTTGGGTTCTATTGAATCCATAGTCCCTTACTACCCTACAAAGGAGTGTTGTGTCCCTTATTCTCCTAGAAACCAGTTTGTATCATGGAACCTGGGTGTGTAGTATGCTGGACCAGGCTCGTGTGTGGAAGGTCTGTGATGTTCTCATGGTAATGAAATTGGCTCAAACCTGCTCAGTGTTTTTACTTGGATTGTGGTTATCATGTATCTGATGGTTTTCAAACACATAATGGATATGACATCACCCTTCAGTGTAGCTCCTTTACTATCGACAAATTATAATCTAAAGAGATACCTAGAACAACTTCCAAATATACAAATCTAATGCAACTCTACAGATAGAGTGATATTCATAGGAAAATTGATATGATTGTTAAATACATTGTATATGAGGCAAAGAAATAGTTTATCTGGAATGTTGGCTTGCATCTTTAGTTCCAGCACTGCAGTGGTACTGGAAGTTGGAAGATAAGGAGGTTAAGATCAGTCTTAGAACACAGGTGCTTTGAGACCAGATTGGGCAATATGAAGCCTTTTCTCCAAGAATCAAACAAATATACATACTGGTTTAATAAGAGGAATAATTATTGTATACAGCCATGTCATTGTATTGATAAAGAACTTTTGAAGTAAGAAAAACTAAGAACATTTTTTTCTTAAACTTCTAACAGCGTCCTAGCAAAGTGCAAGGAGGGAATTCTAGTTTACTATGTAATCTCATTTTCTTCCTACACTGATCTCACTAATCTACAGTCCTACAAAACCATTTTTTGAAGTGACTCAAATATACATCACATTAACTGATAGCTTGAATAGAAAATTATTTAACTTTGAAATAACTTAGGAAATTAGTTGGCTCATAGAATTCAGGGTAGCATTGTTAAGAGGGACATCATTCTACTTTGATATTAAATTGGAATTGGACCTAGCAAGAGACATTCATTTTATTATGAAGGGCTACAAGAAAAATGAAGAGAAGTTTTATTATATTTACGTCAAAGCACTTCTGCATTCAGAGATTAATGGGCAGTCATCTGAAGGGAGAGGAATATCCATATTGGTTTGACTAGAATAATATTTGCTGTATGAAATACTGCATTAATGTGGAGTTTGGTGGTGTGGCCAAGAACCACACAAAACTACTGCATTTAAATAGATTAATTGTTTATGTTATGGTTGAAAAGAGAATCCAATAAGGCTTTTTTACTTCTTTCCATATTATAATGGAATTTGATTTTTAGAGGGGGTACACACTAGTGAATGTGATGTTAGTCTTTACTATCCTGAAGGCCTTACATCTTTCTTACACTCACATTTTGAGAATCATGATTTGTGTGAATACCTACTTTAATACAGGAGCAGGTATGGTGGTTGAATTTAAATTACCTTGACTCGACACCACAAAATAAGACTAAAAAGGACTTATATGCACTTTGCTAGTTAATTATCGAAAAGCAAAGAGAAACATCTCATCTTCTAGAAACACCAACAGCATTTTATTATGAAAGTTCACATAAGTAATGTATGTTTTCAAATTACATTACTCTCTTCTAATCTTGTCCACAAAATGAATTCATTTAGGTCTACCATCACCATAATGCAGACTAATGTCTGTTCTCTACTAAACAGTGAATTGCAGAGTCAATCCATTATTTCCCCTTCAGTAGTCCTCTTTTGATTTGGCAGTGTAGACACAGCAATTTTTTCTCTGATTTTATTGATGAACACTCTAAACAAATTGTTAGCAAAGGGAGAACTCTATGTTTAAGTGTGATTTCAACTCACTCCAGCTTCTCCTACACTTTCCCAAGTGCTCTCTTTCTCTCCCTCAGTGTCATCTGCAATGTTAACCCTGAATCCTCTGCTCTACATTGTTAGACAAGAGATTAGGCGTGCACACTTCAGAACATTTTAGGAGATCTATTTGATTTTTAAAAAAGGTTAAAAATAAAGTCCTTGATTTGTCCTGCTTCATTGTAAAGTGGACTTTAGTTTTATTTGTATATTATTTTTATAGATAAAGTAACAATATGACCCCATAATTTAAACTCTCACTTTGGTAAAGTTGCAGCAACACTGGAAAGTGAGCTCTCTTTCAAAGGATCATGCTTTTCTGTGGTTTAAATGCTAGATTACAGAAAAGCAGTCCATACAGCAAAGTAAGTGTCTCTGCAAGAACGTTTCAGAGAACCAAGGACTAGAAAAACAACTGTAAACCCTACAGAAAACAATCCTTGTCTCTCAAAATATTTTCAAATTATATAAATATTTGTAGTTTTGTTTTATGTTTCTCTCTCTCTCTCTCTCTCTCTCTCTGTGTGTGTGTGTGTGTGTGTGTGTGTGTGTGTGTGTGTGTGTGACTGTGTGTGAGGGGGGCTACAGAGGCCAGGAGAAGATACTGGATACCTTTCAGCTATAGTTACAGGGTTTTAAGCCACCTGATACAAGTGCTGAGAAGTGAACCCATATCCTCTGTAAGATGTGTGTGTTCTCTTAACTCTTGAGCCACCTCTTCAGATCCTATTTATATTTTGTCCTTTTTGCTCCAGTTTGTAATCAACTTGGACATTTGTTGTTCTTTATAGTAATTTTTTTATCTGTTTTTCACAAAACTCCAATTACAGGTGATTCTCAAGTCAGTAAGAAGCTGAAGCTCTATTCCTCAAGATCCAGCCATACCACTCATAGGCATATACCCAAAAGAGGCTCAAGTACACAAAAAGGACATTTACTCAACCATGTTTGTAGCAGCTTTATTTGTAATAGCCAGAAGCTGGAAACAACCCAGATGCCCCTCAACTGAAGAATGGATGCAGAAACTGTGGTACATCTATACAATGGAATATTACTCAGCAATGAAAAATAAGGAAATCATGAAATTTGCAGGTAAATGGTAGGACCTGGAAAGGATCATCCTGAGTGAGTTGTCCCAGAAGGGAAAAGACACACACGGTACATACTCACTCATATAAACATACAACATAGAATAAACCCACTAAAATCTGTACATCTAAACATACTAAGCAAAAGAGAGGACCCTAACTAAAATGTTCAATCCCCATCCTGAAAGGCAAAGAGGATGGACATCAGAAGAAGAAGAAAACAGGAAACAACCTCGGAACCTGCTACAGAGGGCCTCTGAAAGCCAGAAGAAAACAGGAAACAACCTTGGAACCTGCCACAGAGGGCCTCTGAAAGCCTCTGCCATGCAGACTGTGAAAGCAGATGCTGAGCCTGATGGCCAACTGACGGGCAGAGTGAATGGAATTTTATGTAAGAAGTGGGAAATAGTAAGAGCTGGAGAGGACAGGAACTCCACAAGAAAAGCAACAGAACAAGAAAATTTGAACACAGGGAACTTCCCAGAGACTCATACTCCAAGCAAGGACTATTCATGGAGATAACCTAGAACCCTGACAACGCAGCCACTTCTGATGAGAACTGATAGACTAAGATCAGAAAGAAGGAGAGGAGGACCTCCCCAATCAGTGGACATGGGGAGGGGCATGCATGCAGAAAGGAGGGGGGAGGGTGGGAATGAGAGAGGAGGAGGGAGGGGCTTATGGGGGGATACAAAATGAATAAAGTGTAATTAATAAAAGTAAAAAAATAAAAAGAAGCTGAAGCTTAGGCTTTTAGATTTGAACTCTGAAATGCCTGCCATGGATCACGCAGTCATGTGGTTGTTCTCAGAGGCTTCCTGGAAGAATGTGAGTGACTGAACACACAGCTGCCAATAAGAATGAACACTTATTCGTGCCTAAATTTCTAGTAGATCACAACAACAAACTTGTGCTCACTCCCTTTTTCATTCCCTACCCTCACAAATATTTGAAACACAAATAATATAGCCATAGCTGTTATTAAGACTGAGTAGACAACTTTCCTTTGTAAAAGGTATTTTCCAGGAAGACACATTTGTCTATACTTGGTCACTTACAATGTTTAGTCACTCGTTATTTAATAGACATGTTATAAAATCAATTGGTAATATATGTTACTTGTGTTAAAATTATGATACGTTAGTCTAAGTTTTTGTGTGTAAGTGTCATAGCTTGTGTTAGCACTGGAGATATTATTTTAATTGTGAAAATACATTCCTTTTTTAACTCATATCACATGGATATATGGCATATTTAATGTGTGTCTCTGTATATTTTGCTGTTCTCTTCCACACAGTTCCTGGTGACCTCTCCTTTGCATTCACAGTGCTAAATTTGCTCATCATTTGACAGAGTCTGTGTAAAGAGATACACACACTATACACTTATCTTTGGCAGTGCTATGCAAACATTACAGCAGACAATGGGGCTTCTGAACGATTATCATCTAACTGGTCATGTGTCCAAAACTGACTAGAAATGCAGACATTATATTTTAAACAAAAGTAAAGAAAAATCACAATAAGCATAATGAAGTTCAAGCTACCATGGAAAAAGAAAGACAGAGAGAGACTATGATATATACAGGTAATATGTTTGTTACTCCCCCAAAAAACCAAAGAATTAAAGCACAACATTTATTAAACAATCCTCACACTCACCAAAGCTCAACTCTAGCATATGTCTCATCAGGAATGAATGCAGATACTAAACAGGCACATGAAAAGATGACTGTGCCGAATTTTATCAGGGAATTGTAAATTAAACCAACAGTGAGATCCTGCTGGAAGCATACTACAATATTCAAACTCAAAACAAAAATAAAAAACATTCAAAAAGTGATTAAAGAAATAGAGCAAGAGGAAATCATCATACTCTGAGGTTAGAACATAAAGTGTAAATGTTTTAAAAGATGGATTGAATTCTCTATGAAACTAAATACACCTTTACTATATGATGGAGCAATACATTCATTGACATGCAGCAAAATCCACTGAAAACATGTTAACACACACACACACACACAGAAAGAGAGAGAGATAACATGCTCAGTCCTGATGCAACTTGATGAGCTGGGCTGGATGAAAAAGGGAGCTCTTCTTTTCTGAGAAATAGGTGAGGTGGGAGGGGAGAGGGAGAGAAGTTGGGACTGGGAGGGGAGGGGAGATGGGGCTACAAGAAGGATGTAAAGAATAAAAATTAAATAAATTATATATATATGCTTATGTATATACATAAACCATGCTCTTCTAATTCTACTGCTGGAGTGGTTTCAGAATTGTACCTAGAGACATGGCCTTTAATTTCTTATGAATAAGAAAGAAAAGAGAAGTTTTAAAATCAAGTGTTGCAGTTATCATTTAAAGTAGATTCTAGAACAATACCGCAAATCCCTGTCAAATTGTATGAAGTGGGAAATTCTGTTTGTTTTTTTTTTTTTTTTTTTTTTTTTTTTTGAAGACTCAGTTTTGTCAAAATGATATTTTGCTTCAAGCTGGGCATGTGATGTTTTGCTGGCGATTGGCTTATGAGAGGCACATGACATTTTGCTGTGATCTCTCACATCTGAGGGGGGTGCTTTTGGCCATGGGTGCACTCTGGGGACCGAAGATATATAGAGTTCCATCCACAGTGAGGCATCACTTTTTGAATCGACATTGTTGCACTGGTCTTCGTGCTTCTTCAACACTTGACTTTGAGAAAAGAAACGTTCCAGAGAACTTCTTGGGGGTAATCCAATAGTCTTGCAGCTTTCCCTGACTTGTCTCAATCTGCTGAATCCTGTTGCTGCTTGTTGTTGGCCTTTGGACTGGACTGCTGGTATCTTGACAACTGAATCTCATAATCCCCTAACGACCCATGACCCTCATCAGGAATAATTAGAAGTCTATAGCCCTTTACCCTACTAATCTCCCACCTAAGGTCAGGGTTTGGAAGGGAGGTAAAGGTGTTTAAAAACCCTAAATAAACTAGGCTCAGTGAAAAACCTAAGCCTACAGTAGTATTTATTTCATGAGCATCAAGTGAAGTTTCCAAAGTTTTCCGTGTCTACCATCGAGCTTCTGATTTTGAGGTGTCACTACTGGGATATATTTCTAGCCTCACCCACCCCCATTAAATTGTATATTCTTAGTGGCTAATGGTGGTGAGTATTTCTTCATGGCATTGATCATTACCTAGCTATCTTGTTTTTGCTCATTTATTATTTAGTTACTTGTCTTATTATTTATGAGTAATGAATTTTATATTTTCTGAAACCAAGCTTCTATTGCTGCTGTGGCTTCAGCAAGAGACTTCCACAGCTCGTGCTATGAGCACTGTCTCCAGCTGGTGACAATACTTTGGAGGCAGCCAAACCTCCAGAGCATGTAGCTTCGGATGGTAGTCGCTGGGGTTGCGCGTGGCCTGTGGTCTCTCTGCCTATCTCTGTTCTACAGCTATGAGGAGGGTAGCCATAGACACGCTAGGCAACGGAGTTCAATTGTCTTTAAAAACACATGGGATCAGCTGTTCCCACACTGCATCCCCTTGCACTGTTATGAACACACACATTCTGTGACATACTAGCTACAAGTGACACATCAGTTGGTAGTCCCAGGTGATGCTTCAGGGTCTGAGGATGCCTCATGGCACCCAGTGGTGTAAGAGCCTTGAGCATATCCCCTCCTTTGGTTGAACCTTGTTAACGGAGAGTGGACATTCTATCCAGGTGGAAGATAGGAAGAAAATTGTCTTTAAATCTTTCCATGAGAATAAAACTCCTGTGTTCTTATTCGAAGGGAAAGTATTTTCAGGACCACCATTCTTTCGGTCTCTTTAACCAAGGCTTTCTCAGCTGTTCCTGCCATTGAAGCAGGTAGACACTGACTTTCCTAGGCCTCAGCTGCAGAAATGGTAATTAAAATGTAGGGTCTTCACTAGAGAATGCTCTTAGGATCAAAGCCAGGAAGAAAAGGAAGCAAGCAGAGCAGAGTGAAGTAAGCCTGCCTAACAGGACCATCAAAGCACCAAGCATCGTGGAAGCCTCATGGCCTTTTAACTTTTCTGACTTAGAGTGGAGGCTCCAGATTTCCACACGTTCAGGCCGATTAAGCATCAAATGAGAGAAGAAGGAGTTTTGACCAGATGCCATCCTCAAACAAGATTGACAGCTGAAGGCTGTCTCTGGAAATATGTGTAGCAACTTTAAAATGTGTTTCTGGGCTGTGTTTTACCAAAAGAAAAATGAAAAGTACTGAAATGATTATAAACGAAAGAGGTATTTATGGAATATGCTGCAGGCTAAAAGGTGAAAGTTCTTGTTGCAACCCCTGGTATTTTTGGCAACTGGAGAGTTTTCTTTGGCTAGAGAGTGGCAACCAGTCTTCCCTCCTCTCTCCAGTGTGTCCTCACTGTCTTTTTCTTCCCCACACTCAACAGAAACTCCTCACACTGCCGTATAAGAACAGCAGCAGCGGTTGTCCATGGAATACAATTCTCCAGACAGCTCTGCAGATTAAACCACAGATTTATATGATGGATGGTGTCTTAGAGAAAACCAGCTCAGAATTCTAAGTAACTACTGATCTCTAGTCACTGCAAGAAAAATAAAATTATCACGTGAAAAGTATTATATGTGAGACTCATCACAGACATTTGTCAGATGTTTGAATTCTGGTAAATTAATTTCTATCTTTGAATCTTTATTTCCTTCTTCCTAGTCAGAAACTATAACATCAAGCACCAATTTGTAATATTGGGAATATATGTAATTGCTAGTACATATATGTAATATATAGTATATATGTATATATATATATATACATATATATATGTATATATATTCAATTACAAACATTAATAACTCAATACAATTAGTTATCTTACATGAACAAGCTTTGTACAGTCCTCAGTGCACTGTACTAAAGCAAATTTGAGAAGAAAATGAATATAAAATTATATTTAGAGAATATTAACTCATTTGTTTAATATCATCTTAAATGTGCTCATTGTTTCCCAAAAATGACATTTTAAAATCTTCTACCGCAGCCACTTAAAGAGATAGAGATTCAGACTTCTTCACTTCTAGCCCAGGACTATATTTTCACATATATACTCGTGTGCACTTTGAAACTCTTCTGTTTGATCCTCATGGGAGACCCTGTGTCAGGCAGCTGTCCTGGATCTCTGTATTGCTCTGATGGGTTTGCACTTGGCCTCCAGGTAGCTTGTGTTTTCTTTAAGTCCTTGCTGAAATGCAGAATTATCTGAGGGAGGATGGAGAGGAACACAGAAGAAAAGGGAGAGTGGAGAGATAAAAGAAAGAAATATAATTTTAAAAATACCATAACAAATCTAATTTTTGAGAGTTGTTATTAATAACCACATAAGTTAAATTAAAAACATTTAGGATTTAACTATGTCTTCATTTTAAAACAACAATACTAATTTTAACTTTAATATTTATGAAGGTATTTAAAATAATCTATTCTAATGTGATTATATTGGTTTTAGGATTAATGTTCTCTATTCTGTAGTACTGTTTGTTTATGGTGAGCAAGTGCTTCAGTGAGAGGAGGGGTGTGCTCACTCTCTTCACTGTGTCCTTCTCTAGTCTTCCCTTATCCTTTACAATGTAACTTTCAGGACAACTCTGGTGGAAAGTCTTCATGTGCACTGTACTCTGCCTGGGTCATCCACCCTTCTTCATCTGTGGTAACTGCTAGCTTCTCTGTCACATCTTCTGTTTGAATGCTCCCTATGGAACCTTTATTCTCATGCAATAGTTCAAACTATTTCAATGCAACTTCTGGAACAATTTATTAATCTATTTATTTGAATCCACTTAAAATTTGAGAAATATCCCAAATACAAAGAATTTTTATAAGCTCTAAGCTTTCATATTTGAAAAAAAAATTGGGTAATACAAAAATTGCAAAGGACACTGGACATAGCTGTGCTTGGATGTGAGCTGCTCTTCACAGCAGATACACATAAATAATAACCAGGCACTTTCCCACATGGCACCTTTGTGTACTGTAACACATAACTCTAACTACTTAGCAAGTTCCCAGGATATAACACACTATCTTACCCTTGCTCCCATCCAACTATGTACCTGCACACATACTCTTACAAATATACTTCTTTCATTTACCGTACATGACCCCTAGCCCCTCTTTTCCTTCTCAAGCACCTGTTTCTATTCTTTATTTTCTGGAAATGAACTGGTGATTATTTTAGATTCCACATAAAAGAGATCTGAATCTTCATATTAACCTGAACTATCCTCTACTTATTAAATCTCAGGAGATAGCACACATCTTTGAACAGGATGCTATGTAGGCATTTATGTGCTTAAATATTACCTATACAATCACATTACATAGGCACACTTCTTAACTGCTTCATTACAAAAACAGTTTGTATGCATTTTAAATTATTTTTATTTAAGTTCCTTTCTTATAAAAACTTACGTGTAGAAATCAAATAAATTACCCACACAGGAGACTCCATTTCCTCTTCTTTTATCAATAAAACTAAATCCCTCTAGAGTCAGAGTCAATAAGTTGTATTGTACAGAAAAATCACATCTTGGAAGAAAAATGAAAAACACCATCACCTGTATTATAAATCTACTTTTCATAAATTGCTGTGGAAAATAAGGTAATTCTCTAAATGCAAATTATGAAAAGATTATAGTCCCAGTACAACTAAAGATAACTGAGACTGTGATATAATTGTGAAGCAATTTCATAGCTAAATGTTAAGGACTTTTAATCTTATATTTCAAGTGTCCTCCGAATCCTTGTTTATTGCCCAGCTAACCACAATGATGTTTGGTGCCCAACTTCACTTTTGTACTATGGCTATAATAAATGGGAAAGAGTCATTATGAATGAAGCAAAAAAGCCCATGGTATCAGGTGGCTTTCTAGATCTCACCTAATCAAGGTTCTGTAATATTATTAAGTTATGATTTAAATAATTCATATTTTTAATTTTGTATTATGCATATAAGTGTTTTTTTTCCTAATGCATATCTGCTTACTACTTGCACACCGGTTGCCCATGGAGGCCAGAATATGGCATGGGATCCCCTGAAACTTGAGTTACAGAAAGTTATGAGCCACCACGTTAGTGCTGAGAATCAAATCCAGGTCCTCTGAAAGAGCAGCCAGTGCTGTGAATATGGTGACATCACGCCATCCTGTGCTCCATCTAAGCAATATAAGTAACATGTTCACTCTCACGGAGCATATAGAAGGTGAAAGCCAGCATCGTGGTGAGCATGTGATTGAAAGAGGGAGCAGGCAAAAGCCTTGTGTGTACCCTGGAAACAAACTTACTCTTTTTTGGTTTGCAGTCTCTACCCAAAGCACTGAAAGCATGCACCTTGTCTGATCCACAGGACAACCATAGTCCTTGCTAGAGTTAAGAGACTGAACACCTTGATGCCTGCTGACGTTGGAATGGGAAGAACATCCCTTTCCTGAGAAGATGGCATCCTGGCCACCAAACATGTGGAACTTGTTCTTTTAGGATGCTCTGTCTTACTGGGGAAGGGATGACATATCCACACCTTCCTTAAGCTTTTGCTTTTCTGCAGAGATGTGTATTTCATCAGAAGTTATGGCATGCTATAAGATATTCCTCAGCATGGGCTTCACTAATGGCCCAAGTAAACACTTTCTTTCTCCACACCTCCCTGTAATAGTCCTCAGCAACCCCATCCACTTGCCTTGGGCAGCAGGTCAATGGCTCATTTCTTGATCTCTTTCGAAAGGTAGATAACACAAGAAATAAGACACTGGAAATACTTATTGTGGACTCTTACATCTGAATTACCTTGTTTTCCTGGAGGCTCTAACCTACTCATAAATCTTGTTAGACAGCAGACTCAGTTAAGGAAAGTTTATAAAATGACTCGTTATGACATTCCTGTGTTGCTGTGCACCATAGGTGTTCAGGCAGTTTCATGTCATGACTCAACTTTAATTTGTCAGTACAGAAAGGAAGAAGGAAAACAACTTTGCTCACACCCAACTTCACTATCCTCTTGCTAAGGCCCAGGAAGCTGCAAGAAATGGTGCTGGAAAGCTCAGCTTGAAACTCAGCATCATGATTCTTTGATTCAAAGGTATCTTAAAAAAGCAGTTAAAAGTAGAGTGATGTGTAATGTTACAATTTTAGCATATGTGGTAAGATGTGCTGCTGAGGTGAGTATCAGAGTGATATGTTAAAATGTGATGCAGGGAATGAGAAACTTTAAGAGGACCAGATGACAGCATCTATATGAACCATGTGAAAGTGTTGGCTAAGCCCACCAGAACAAACATTCTGTGAATACAATTACTCACCTCTTTTGTACAAGTGTATAAGTTTATTAGTATCTCTGTCCTTGCATTTTTCTCAGGGAAGTAGAGAGTTAAATTATAACCTAAGTGCTCATTAAATGATGATATCCCACAATCCATCAACACAGCTGTTACCATCCTAATAAAGAAACCTTTGAGGCAGAATCTCTCTGTCATCTGACTTTTTTTTCACTTTTTAAAAAAAAAATTATATTTTTATAAACTGTAGTTTATTCACTTTGTATTCAGCTGTAGACCCCTCCCAATCCCATCCTCCCTTCCTCACCTGCTCCCATGCTCCTCCCCAAGTCCACTGATAGGGGAGGTCCACATCCCCTCTATCTGACCCAAGCTTATCAGATTTCATTAACACTGGCTGCATTGTCTTCCTCTGTGGCCTGGTAAGGGTGCTCTCCCATCAGAGGGAGGTGATCTAAAAGTAGGCCACTGAGTTCATGTCAGAGGAAGTTCCTGTTCCCATTTCCAGGGAAAAGGCCTAGAGACTGAGCTGCCATGGGCTACATCTGTGAAGGTGTTCTAGATTACCTCCATACAGGATCCTTGTTTGGAGTATCAGTCTCAGAAAAGAATTCTGTGCCCAGAATATTTTGATCTGTTGCCCACCTTGTGGAGCTCCTGTCCCCTCCAAGTCTTTCTATCTCCTCCTTCTTTCAAAAGATTCCCTGCACTCTCCCTAAAGTTTGGCTATGAGTCTCAGCATCTCCTTTGATACCATGCTGGGTAAAGTCTTTCAACTGCTGTCTGTGGTGGGCTCCTGTCCTGTTTCCTGTTTTCTTCCTTTTCCGATGTCCATCCCATTTATGTTTATGCATGAGGATTGATCATCTTACCCAGGGTCTTCCTCCTTGCTGAGCTTCTTTAGGTGTAAATATTTAGTATATTTATTCTATAGTATATGCTAATATCCACTTATAAGTGAGTATATACCATGTGTGTCTTTCTGCTTATGGGATAACTCACTCAGGATAATCTTTTCTAGTTACCACTTTTTGCCAGAAAATTTCCTAATTTCCTTGTTTTTAGTTGCTGAGTAGTATTCAATTGTGTAAATGTACCTCGATTTCTGTATCCATTTCTCAGTTGAGGGACATCTGGGTTGTTTCCAGATTCTAGCTATTGTGTATAAAGCTCATTATGAACATAGTTGAGCAAATGTCCTTGTTGTAGACTTGAGCATATTTTGGATCTATGACTAGGAGTGGTATAGCTGGATCTTGAAGAAGCACTATTTCTAATTGTCTGAGAAAGTGCCAGATTGATTTCTAAAGTGGTTGTAGAAATTTACATTCCCACCAGCAGTGGAGAAGGGTTCCCCTTTCTCCACATCTTCTCCAGCATGTGTTGTCACTTGAGTTTTTGATCTTAGCCATTCTGATGGGTGTAAGATGAAATCTCAGGGTCATTTTGATTTTTATGTCCCTAATGACTATGGATGCTGAGCATTTCTTTAAGTGTTTCTCTGCCATTCAATATTACTCTATTGAGAATTCTGTTTAGCTCTGTTCTCCATTTTGATGTTTTGATGTTTAACTTTTTGAGTTCTTTATATAGGGTTGGTGGAGATCCTTTCCCAGTCTGTAGGCTGTCAGTTTGTTCCTATGACAGTGTCCTCTGTTTTACAGAAGCCTTTTCAGTTTCATGAGGTCCCATTTATTGATTGTTGATCTTAGAGCCTGTGCTGTTGGTGTTCTGTTCAGGAAGTTGTCTTCTTGCCAATGAGTTCTAGACTCTTTTCAAATTGTTCTTCTAAGAAGTTTAGTGTGTCTGGTTTTATGTTGAGGTCTTTCATCCATGTGGACTTTAGGTTTGTATATGGTGATAAGTATGGATCTATTTACATTTTTTCTACATGTAGACATTCAGTTAGAACAGCACCATTTGTTGAAGTTGTTGTCTTTTTTCTATTATATGGTTTTGGCTTCTTTGTCAAAAATCAAGTATCCATAGGTATGAGGATTTATTTCTGGGTCTTCAATTCCATTGATCCACCATTCTGTTTCTATGCCAGTACCATTAATTTTTTATTACTATTGCTTTGTAGTAAAGCTTGAGATCAGGGATGGAGATACCTCCAGATGATCTGTTGTTGTACAGGATTGTTTTAGCAATACTGGGTTTTTTTGTTTTTCCATATGAAATTGAGAATTGTTTTTTCAAGGTCTGTAAAGAATTGTGTTGGTATTTTGATTGGAATTGAATTGAATCTGTAGATTGCTTTTGGCAGAATGGTCATTTTCACAATGTTAATCCTACTGATCCATGAGCATGGGAGATCTTTCCATCTTCTGATATCTTCTTTAATTTCTTTCTTTAGAAACTTGAAGTTTTTTTCAAACAGGTCTTTCATATGCTTGGTTAGAGTCATCCCAAGGTACTTTATGTTATTATTGGCTATTTTGCGGGGTGTTGTTTTCCTAATTTCTCTCTTATCCCTTTTGTCTTTCCTATATAGGACAGTACTGAATTTTTTGAGTTAATTTTGTATCTAGCCCTTTTGCTGAAGTTGTTTATCAGCTGAAGGACTTCTCTGGTTGAATTTTTGGATCTCCCGTGTATAATATCATATCATCTTCCAATAGTGATACTTTAACTTCTTCCTTTTTTTATTTGTATCCCATTGATCTTCTTTAGCTGCCTTATTGTTCTAGCTAGGAATTCAAGTACTATGTTGAAGAGATATTTTGAGAGTGGGCAGCCTTTCCTTGTCCCTGAGTTCAGTGGGGTTAAGTTTCTCTATATTTATTTTGATGTTGGCTATAGGCTTGCTGTATATTGTCTTTACTATGTTTAGGTATGTGCCTTGTATCACTGATCTCTCCAAGATTTTAGACAGGAATGGTTATTATATTAGGTCAAATGCGTTTTTGGCATCTAAGGAGATGATAATGTGGTTTTTCTCCTTCAGTTTGTTTATATGGTGGATTACATTGTTGGATTTCCCCATATTGAACCACCCCTGCATTCCTGGGATGACGCCTACTTGGTCATGGTGGATGATATCTTTTATGTGTTCTTGGATTCCGTTTGCAAGTATATTATTGAATATTTTTGCCTCAATGTTCATAAGAGCGATAGGTCTGGAGTTCTCTTTTTTGTTAGGTCTCTGTGTGGTTTAGATATCGAGATGACTATGGCTCCATAGAATGAGTTTGGTAATGTTCCTTCTGTTTCTAATGTGGAATAGCTTGGAAAGAATTGGAATTAGCACTTCTTTAAAGGTCTGGTAGAATTCTACACTGAAACCATATGGCCCTGAGCTTTTTTGGTAATGGAGACTTTTGATGACTGCTTCAATTTCTTTGGGGGATATAGGACTATTTAATCAATTTACCTGATCTTGATTTAATTTTTGTAGATGGAATCTGTCAGGAAAATTGCCCCTTTCATTTAGATTTTCAAATTTTGTGGCATGTAGGCTTTTATAGTAAGACCTAATGACTGCTTGGATTTTCTCAGTGTCTTATTATGTTCCCCTTTTCATTTCTGATTTTACTAATTTGGATAGTTTCTCTCTGACTTTTACTTATTTTGGCTAAGCGTTTGTCTATCTTGTTGATTTTTCTCAAAAAAAAACAGCTCTTGGTCTCTTTGATTCTTTGAGTTGTTTTCTTTGTTTCTAATTCATTGATTTCAACTCTGGGTTTGATTATTTTCAAACATCTACTCCTATAGGGTGTGTCTGCTTCTTTTTATTTATTTATTTTTCTTCCTAGGACCTTTATTTAGGTGTGCCATTAAATTGCTTGTATGAGATATCTTGAACTTCTGTCTGGAGGCACTTAGTGCTTTGAACTTTTCTCTTAGCACTTCTTTCATTGTGTCCCATAGGTTTGGGTAAGTTGTGCCTTCATTTTCATTGAATATTAGGGAGTCTCTAATTTCTATTTGCATTTCTTCCCTGACCAAGCTGTCATTGAGTAGAGAGTTGTTTAGTTTCCATCTATATGTAAGCTTTTTCTTATTTCTTTTGTTGCTGAAGTTTAGTTTTAGGCCATGGTGGTCTGATAGGATATGAGGGATTATTTCAATCTTCTTGTATCTGTTGAGGCTTGCTTTCTACCTGACTATATGGTCAATTTTCGAGAAGGTTTCAAGGTTGCTGAAAAGAACCACACTTCTGAGTTTGAGTGAAAAGTTCTGTAGACATCTATCTGTTCCATTTGATTTAGGACCTGTGTAAGTGTCATTCTTTCCCTATTTAGCTTCTGTCTAGGTGGTCTGTCCCATGGTGAGAGTGAAGTGTTGAAGTCTCCCCCTGTTTAGGTGTTGGGATCAATGTGTGATTTTAGCTTTAATAATGTTTCATTTACAAATGCAGGTGCTCTTCTGTTTGGCACATAGATATTCAGGATTGTAATATCCTGGTAGATTTTTCTTTTGTTGAGAATGAAATGCCTTTCCTCATCTTTTTATTAATTTTGGTTGAAAGTATATTTTATTTGATATTAGGATCGCTACCCCAGCTTGTTCTCTGGGTCCATTTGCATAAAAATCATTTTTCTAGCCCTTTACTCTGAGGTAGTGTTTATCTTTGTTGCAGAGGTGTGTTTCTTGGATGCAGCAGAATGTTGGATCCTGTTTCTGCAATCATTCTGTTAGTCTCTGTCTTTTTGTTGGAGAGTTGATTCCATTGATGTTGATAGATAACAGTGACCAATGAATATTAGTTCCTTTTATTGTGGAGTTGGTGGAGTTACTGTGTTTCAATACTTGTTTTTTTTTTTTTTTAATTCTTTGTTGTAAACTTATCTATATCCTGTGTTTTCTTGGGTGTAGTTGTTTTCATTGGATTGGAGTTTTCCTTCTAGTATTTTCTGTAGGGCTGGGTTACTGTATAGATATTGTTTAAATTTAGTTTTGTCATGGAATTTTTTGTTTTCTCCATCTATGTTGATTGAGAGCTTTGCTGGGTATTGTAATCTGAGTTGGCTTCTGTTGTCTCTTAGATTCTACATGACATCTGCCCAGGCCCTTCGGGCTTTCATAGTTTCTTTTGAGAAGTCTGGTGTAATTCTGATAGGTCTACCTTTATGTTACTTGGCCAATTTCCCTTGTTTCTTTTAATACTTCTTCTTTGTCCTGTAGATTTAGTGTTTTGACTATTATGTGACATGAGGAGTTTCTTTTCTGGTCTAGTCTATTTGGTAGACTGCAGGCCTCTTGTATGTTTATGGACATCTCTTTCTGAAAGTTAAGGAAATTTTCTTCTATGATTTTCTTGAAAATATTTTCTGGACCTTGGAGCCTGGAATCTTCTTTTTCATTTCTTGGATGTTTTGTGTTAGGAACTTCTCTGATTTGATTTTATTTTTTGAGAGATGTATCCATTTCTGCAATTGTATGTTTAGCTCCTGAGATTCTCTTTTCTATCTCTTGTATCCTGTTGGTGATGCTTACCTTTTTGGTTCCTGATCATTTCTTTAAGATCTCCAGCTCCAGGTTTTCTCTGTTTGTGTTTTCTTTATTGATTCTAATTCTGCTTTCCTGTCTTGCACTATATCCTTCATCTGTTTGAATGTGGATTCCTGTCTTTCCATGATGACCTCTATTTTTTTGTTCATTTCCTCTTTATATGCCACTAATAGTGCCTCTACCTGTGCCTATATTTGTTTGTCTGTATTTGCCTGTGTTTCTTTGAGAGCTTTGTCATTCCCTCTTTATGTGCCTCTAATAACTGAATAAATATAGCTTTAAAATAATTTTCCTGTGTTTCTGATGTATTAAAGTATCCATTTATTTTTGGGGTTGCTGGTGTATCCATGATGTCCTGTTTTTTGTTGGATGTGTTATTATGGTGACCTCTAGCCATCTGCTTATCAGTAAAACATTCAATGTGTGATCCTGGACTTCTGACAAGGTCTGTCTGTCTCTGGTGTCTGCAGTATTATTCTTCAGGAAGATGAGAGAGGTCCACTGGTTTGAGAGTGGATGTTGGTGTTTCAGCTGTAGCTAAGGGAGGAATGTTGCAGGCTCATATGTGCAAAGTGCTAGCATGTGTGTGGAAGTATGCTCTGAGGAAGAGGGTGCTAGAGCTTGTAGATGCCTGAAAGGTGAAGGGGAGGGAGAAAAAGGAGGTGCAGATGCTGGCACTGTTCGTGAGTGTAGTGTGCGATGTGCTGATGCCCTGAATACCTCAGTGTCCTACAGGCCTGTCTTTCTCTCCTCCTGGTATTCAGATCTGTCTGAGCTCCAGTAATTGTTTGCCTGGACTCCACTGGGCGACCCACAGAGCAGGGGTTTCAATGTTGAGAATGCAGTCTCAAGGATCCTTATGTTGCCCACAGTGGGGTGTGAGTGGAAGGGATCAGGTATCTGGCTGCTAGCATAGAGGGACTCTGGATCTGGGGCTTGGCATGCACTCACTCAATGGTGCACTCACTCACCAGCAGGCCTAGTCAGAAAGTACAGGGATCCTCCTGTTCTCTACTCTCAGGTTTGGCCCCTCAAGGACAAATGAGAGTGCAGGAAATACATCAGCTGAATGGTGTCCACTGTTTGGCCACTGGGCAGGTATGCCTATTTAGCCTCAGTCAAAGAGTACGCACGGAGGCTCCTGCATGTACTAGCCATTGTCCTACCCCAGCGGAAGCTCTGGGAGACCTGCCTGTGCTGTTTCAGTCACTGAGTATGTGGAGGTTTGTACTTGATCAAGCCACCGCCCCACAGCAGCTGCAGCCCCAGGGAAGCCCGCCTGTGCCTTTTCAGTCACTGAGCGTGGAGGCTTGAGCTCAGGGAAATCACTGCAATCTCAGCCAAGCAGTCTCAGTGCTTGGGGCAGAGGACCCTGCTGGCCACATTGCTGAGCAGTAATGCCCATGCTTGGGGAAAGGGGAAGTGCAGGGTGTTGAATATTCTCCACTTTCAGTCTCGGGAAACATCCACAGGTGACCTGTATCCAAACTGTATCAGCTCCTGAGTTGTCCCTTCTCTCCCAGGAAACCTCAATGTAGATGTTCTGGCTTCAGCTGCCTCTCCACTCACCATTTTTTGAGTTTCAGATCCTGTATCCCTCATATATTGTGCACCATATTGGAACCCGTCATCTGACTCTTGATAATTACAAATCCTCATCTTTGCTCTCACTACTGCTTTATAGAACTCCAATAACATAATGGTGTCTATTTTCTTTTTGTCTCATGTGAATGCAAATATTTATACTTTTCCTCCAGCAACACCTCATCTGGAAGTTGTAAGAAAAACCCAGCTTGGGCAGTCACACATATCTCTTTTTACTAAATGCCATCACACTGAACCTAGATGTAAACAGCATTACCCTAACTTCAAGAATTCATCACTACCTGACTAAAATCCACCAATAATACTGCAGTACAGGCTTTTAGAAATACAAAATTGTTCCCATTTATGCATTTTAAATTAGTTTTGTGTATAATCTTTTTCTCTATAGCAGAATTAAAAGAGATATTTTTTTTGTCTTCTGAATTTTTCTTCCAGATGGCTTTTATTCTCATGTTTTGTCTTTGAAGACTTCCCCTCTTGAAATCAATGATCTGTGTGTACCTGCTGATTCTATTTTACAACTATTGAAAGAGGATACAGAAAAGTGCAACCATACTTTCTGCTCTCCCTTGAAGAACTTGCTAATAGTTATTTTGAAACTTCCCATCCGTGCAGATGTGTAAGTCATTTTAAGTGGACTATAATGTGATTTCATACACACCCAGAATGTCTGAATTATATTCATTCATGTCCTCATTTAATAAGCACTATGAAGAATTTGACAAGCAGTGTTTATTTGGATACTGGAGAGAGACAGACAGACAACAAGCAAGATCAATTTTGTATCCAAGTGCCTTGAAAATAAGAAATAAAATGAACTAAATAATGTTGCATAATACAGCAGTAATTTACTGTGTGACAAACAGGAACATATGATTTTTTTTTCCTCTACCTCTAACATTTCACTTTGATACTCTGCCTTTTAGCAATTATATTTCTAATTAAAATTGTATTTCCAGAGTAGTTTGGGAACATGTACCAAACCCACCTGATTATTAATTAGGATATGTTATGTATTTATTTAAACAAACTTTCTGAAAAGTCTCTGGAAACAGATGGCTTATTAAACACCCTCCCTTCTACTAAATCCTTAAGACATTCTCTTCACAAAGGAAACCATCAATAAATGTTGGCTTCATCTGTTTCATCATTTTAATTGTGGTTGGGCAATGCTTTCTGATTTCAGAAATAATGAGAATATGCATTAAGTTAGAATATATCCCACAAGATAATTACTTAGCCACATTTATGTTTCCCATAATGTAGATAATTAATATAATTGTATTGTATATTTTGTTTATACTTCTCTGTGCATATACTTTAATCATGCATGAATTCTTTCATTTGCTAAGCACTAGTGCTTTTTATTTATTAAGCCACTGTAAACATCATCACACAATGATTAATATTCACCGATATCACTTTTCTTGATGGTTTGGGTATTATGTTGACTAAGTAGCCTGTTATTTTCCTAGCTAATCCTCCATTATAGGACACTTATGTTGATTATTTTTTTTCATTCACACATAAAATTCTATGATGAATGTCTTTGTAATTCAATTTTCATGTGGTTAACTACTACCTTAGGATTCATTCCTAGGAGCTGGAATTGTTGTCAAATCCATGTGCCTTTACAAAGAAGCAAGAAATAAAGTTGAGCTGCAAATGAAACTCTACTATAAAAGATGTTCAAAGCCCACAACTAAAAAGGTTGTTACAGATGATTTTCTGAGAATTTAAAATGCTGAAGATAAAACATGCAAATTTTTTTCATACTCATCATGTAGACATGGGTAACTTACTTACATATACACTTATAGGCTACAGACAAAGCATCTAGAGAAATCGTGGGAAGTACCAAACTCACTTAATTCCTATGTAAAACAGGCACATGTGAATAAAGCCATGTTTTTTTCTGCATAACTTTTGTGTAGAATTTGAAATTGAGGTACTCTGATGGGAGTTTAGTAGAGGCAGGGCTGTGCAGGGGCTTTCTGTATTGATGAGAGAAGCATACTTTACTCCTTGGTAGAAAACAAGGACAGAGGTCTTGGTTTGTTCTCTTTTGAATAGACAAAATTAAAATTTGCATTCCCCATTTGACTTAATCTTTTACATTGAGGGTCCTAAACACAAAATATATGTAAATCCATAAGATGATGTAATATATTTTAATGTGGCTGGTAACTACAATATTTGATTTGTTTTTATGAATACTTATATGCTCAGTGGCTATCTGAAAAATTACACCATTTCAAAGAAAGTAAAGGCAGAGTGACACTTCTTTTGCAATGCTGAGCATGACACTGCATCCTGGGGCCCTTTCAATGTTGTGTGCTTCATATCACTGTCTGGGAACTAGCCTAGTGGACCTGGTCCTGGGGAAACAGCACACACACATCTACAGTATGTCCTGTCATGAGTGCAAGATCAAACCCTGGTATTCAACCAGGACCTACGCACCGTTGTTGGAAGCTACATTCAATTACTCTCACAACAGCTTTGTAATTTCAGACGTTACTTCCATTTTTTATAAGACAAAATTGAGGAGCAGAGAACCAAGTTGGAATTTGAGCATTTTTGTCTCTGAAAAGGAAATACTGATCCTGCACATGAACTCAGTTGCAGGCTCTTTGATCACCTCCCCCTGGGGGTTGCAGCCTTAACAGGACACAGAAGAAAATGATGCAGCAGGCTTTGATTGGACCTGATAATCTAGGGTCAGATAGATGGAGAAGAGGTCCTCCCACACCAGGGGAATAGTAAAAGGGCATAGGGGGAGAAGAGGGAGGTAAGATAGGACAGGAGGAGATGAGGGAGGGGGCTACAGTAGGGATACAAAGTAAATATAATAAATAAATATATAATTAAAAAATAATAGGAAAGATTGCATTTTTTTTCTCTTCTATTTCTCATGTTTTTCCTTTGCTTAGCTCCAGACTGTTTTTTCAGATCTTAGTAAACCATCCCCCAGTCAGACACAATCCTGGGTCAACAGCCTCTGCATCCTGTGACTCTGCAGCCCATGAAGCCAGCCCATTCTCTTTAGCCTTGATATCACATAGATGCTCATGACCGTTCAACTTAATTTTATATCCAAAGAATATTAACATCCTTCGCAATATATCAATAATCAGATATTTACATTCCTCATATACTATCAATCAGTAACTTTTGGGAAGGGGTGAGGGTGGGACTACAGATGATATACAAAGTGAATAAATTGTAATAAATAAAAAATATATAGTAAAAATGAAAATAAAATCTCCAGCAAAATCTAAAAAACAAATTTACATATATAAATGTTTTATTTTGTTTTTACATATGAGAAAGATTGTAAAAAGTAAGCTACATATCAGGCCCAACCATTTCCTACGCTTTGAAAATTAACTAAATGTTAGGTCCTGGCAAATGGCAGCAGCAGCACTACTCACTCTACAACAGTATCTAATATGAATTGTTTTCGAAACTAGACATGTTTACGTTTTTAAACTTTCAAACCTGAGCAAACTACCTCCTTTGACTTTGAATATTATTACTCATAATTAAGCAGACCCCTTTCATTTGACCCTTGAGGATATATATTCTGCTTTAATGAACAGCCTAGCTCTACTTTGCATGGTTTCTTTTCTGTTCTTTTGATTGACTATAGAAATCTATCAGTCATGTAGGATATATTAAGAACTCATTTTTTATGTTCTTTGTAACTGCATTGTCTCAAGGGATTGTCTTTTCCATTCGTACGTTTACTAGGCCTACTAAAATTTAATGTGTGGGTCATCAAATATAACACTTTTAAAGGGTTTGCAGGTATTTTGTCATGTTTATCACAGTGTCCTAGCAAATGTGACTGAAATATTCCATGTTCATTTTGTATTCTCATTGCTTTTGTTTAACTTCCAAAGGTAATCGGTATCCTGCTCACACTGCATAAGGCAGATTTTAGGCACACCTAATTAAAATACATATCCCATTTAAATGTCACCTCCTCTTTAGTTTTTGTTCTAGTTTGGATCTAGAATGTTTTCTAAAGGCCCATGTGTTGAAGCTTTGACCTTCAGCATCCAGCTATGTGGGTGAGATGGAACTATAGGAGATTAGGCCGATGAAGTGTCTTCTGTTCACTGGGTGAGGTCACACAACATCCTGGAGGACCTTATCTTTTGTTCCCAGACACTGGGTTGGTCATCTTCTCTAACTTCATCATTATGAAGGTTGGTAATAATGTGCTGTCCACCCATTCCTGGACAGGAGCCTACAGTATTGTCTCCCAAACCTAAATGATCCTTTCTTCTTGTTAACTTTGTTAGCTCAGGATATTCTGATGCAAGAATACAAAACTGATTATTTCTGTCTAGGACACTATTCTTTTGGAACACAGTTTCAAAAATATCCTTGTTTTCATGAATATAATCTCATTATGAAGGGAGTTAGAAAAGTGGGGTTGGAGGCTTTAGTTGGGGAAAGGAGAGGAAACACAGAAGCAGGGATGAGGACAAATGTAACAGCAAGAATGTCTGAAAATATCATAAGGCATCATGTTATTATCTATGTACCTGAAGTTACATATGATACGTAAAAGTCTATGTAAGCACATACATATATAGCTTGAATGGACATTTCCTGTCTTGGATCTAAATATTTTCTCTAAGAGCCAAAGAGTATCGAACAAAAACTCCAACACAAGGCATGTGAAGACCCATTTTGAGTTGTTGATCAGCATTTCCCAGGAATGGCCCAAAACAATACAGGGTATTGCTATTACATTATATCCAGAATATAAGTCCTTATTCCTGATTATACCATGTATTTCAGACACAGGAATCAGATGCCTTGAACTGGATCTAAACTGAAAGTCTCTTCCTTAAGGACTAGCTTTCATCATACCAGAAGATACCAAAGAAGGAAGCAGCCAAGAAATAGTCCTATCCAGCTATGCTACTTATGATCCATAACCTTAACTCTAAGGGTGCAGTAGTGGCATGCATACCTTCAAAGTAGTCAACAGCTGCATAGGTGTAGGGGGCTTAGGGTCACTTTTGTACACTCTTTGGTTGGTGATTCAGTCTCTATGAGCCCCGGTGGGTCAAGGTTAGTTTACTCTGTAGGACTTCTTACAGTGTCCTTGATCCCATCCAGCTCCCTCAATCTATCCTCTAACTCTTCCACAAGATGTCATGAGTCCTATAAAATGTTTGGCTATGGGTCTTGGCATTTGTTTTCAGTACCTGCTGTATGAAGCCTCTCAGATAACATATAAAGCTGAGGGGCTACTTGGTCCTCAAGTGGATCCTCTAACATTTGGAGCAGGGGCTCTGTTTTTCTGGATTCTATTTCCCTAGCAGGGCTACCTTGCCTTGTGACTTGTTGTGACAGGGTGGTTTGGTACCCAGGGATGGCGGTAGGGGAGATAAGAATATGGGAGAAGTGGATGTGAGGGTGGACCTTGGAGGAAAGGAAAGAGTGGGGTTATGTTTGGGGTGTCAGATGAACATGTAAATAAATTAATGAGGAGAATAAAAAGAGGAGCCAATACATCCTTAATCAGACTTAAGGCCCACTAAACAATAATGAAACCTTACCAATGAAGCCATGGATTTTAGAGAACCTACAATTTTCACTTGTGTAAACCAGAATATTTCCTAAGTACATGATAAATATGTATTCTTATATCCATAGATAAGTGTAGGCCTCTTCAAAGAAACTGCATGGAGACCATTTTTATTTTATTTTATTTTTTCATTTCGCAAATTAAAAAAATATTTTTTTAATTCTTTATTAAATTATACTTTATTCACTCTGTATCCCCCCTTGTGGTTCCTTCCCTCCTCCCTTCCCAATCCCTCCCTTTCTCCACCCTCCGCATGCATGCCCTTCCCCAAGTCACTGATAGGGGAGGTCTTCTTTTCCTTCCTTCTGATCCTAGTCAATTAGGTCTCATCAGGACTGGCTGCATTGTCTTCTTCTGTGGCCTGGTAATGCTGCTTCCCCCTCTGGGAGGGGGAATTAAAGAGCAGGCCAATCAGTTCATGTCAGAGACAGTCCTTGTTCCTATTACAATGGAGCCCACTTGGATACTGAAATGCCATGAGCTACATCTGTGCAGGAATCTTAGATTATCTCCATGCATGGTCCTTGGTTGGAATAGCAGTCTCAGGAAAGACCCTTGGAACCTTCTCCAAAATAGACCATATAGTTGGTCACAAAGCAAGACTCAATAGATACAAGAAGATTGAAATAATCCCTTGTATCCTATCTGATCACCATGGACTAAAGCTGGACCTCAGTGACAAAAATAGCAAAAGGCCTACACACACATGGAAACTAAACAACTTGCTACTAAATGACAGCTGGGTCAGAGAAGAAATAAAGAAGGAAATTAAAGACTTCCTAGAATTCAGTGAAAATGAAGGCACAACATACCCAAACTTATGGGATACAATGAAAGCAGTGCTAAGAGGAAAGTTCATAGCACTAAGTGCCTTCAAGAAGAAATTCAAAACATCTCATGCAAGCAATTTAATGGCTCACTTAAAAGCCTTAGAAAAAGAAGAAGCAGAGACAAAATGGAGGAGTAGACAGCTAGAAATAATCAAACTCAGGGCTGAAATCAATAAATTAGAAACAAATAAAACAATTCAAAGAATCAATGAAACCAAGAGCTGGTTCTTTGAGAAAAATCAAGATAGACAAACCCTTAGCCAAACTATCTAAAATGCAGAGAGACACTATCCAAATCAACAAAATCAGAAACATAAAGGGGGACATAACCACAGACACTGAAGACATCCAAACAATAACCAGGTCTTACTTTAAAAGCCTGTATGTCACAAAATTTGAAAATCTAAGTGAAATGGACAATTTTCTTGACCATTTTAATTTTTATTTTATTTTTTACAATTATATATCCTGATTGAAGCCTCCTCCCTCAAATCATCCCAATCCTACTATCCTTCCCCCCCTTCACCTTCTCTTAGTCCACTTAAAGGGGGATTTCTCCTCCTCTGCATTCTGCCTATAGCTTATCAAGTCTCATCAGGACTTCGTGGTTCCACTTCCTCTGTAGCCTGGTAAGGCCACCTCACCGGGGCAAGTGATGAAAGAGCAGGCAAATGAGTCTCACAGCCAAAATCTGGGCAGAGCACAGGGAATTTTATGAAAGAGGGGGATAGAAGGACACAGAGAGGACAGGAACCTCACAAGGAGAACAACAAAGGTAAAATAATCTGAGCCTAGGTGGTCCTGAAGAGACTGATGCACCAACCAAGGACCATGAATAGAGAGGACCTAGATCTCATGCTCAGATGTAGCTGATTAGCAGCTCAGTCTCCATGTGAGTTCCTAAGTAAAGGGAGCAGAGACTACCTCTGTCATGGAGACCATTTAAAAGACAGATAACAGGAGATCATGAAGTTTCCAGTCCCAACTGATGCATCTACAGCACAATTTCTGAACCTAAGTCTCTGGGGTCATTGAGAAGAGGGTCTATAAATATTGTAAGACCCCAAAGAACAAGATATTTGCTGTGAAATTATGGTTCTTAGAAATGTCAGTGAAGCAACATCCATGAAGTCACACCAACACAGCTGCCCAAACAAGACCTGAACAATGACAGCACCAATTGACATGGACATGGAGTATGGAAAACTCCAGGGAAATCAATGCTCTACAAAAACTACAATTCAGCGAGGAGTGTCAAGGCAATCTGTCAGTGGAGTAGAGGGAAGAAAAATGGTGGAACAGCAAATACATTATGTATGACAGCAGGTTTGGGTCTTTGAACTGCTATGAGGTGTTCAGACTGACCAGAAACTAGATGCCTTTGATCAAGGTGATAAAGCTTTGTAGAAGATTCAGGATGGTCCCTTTTTTATGCCCAGTTCGTGAGACTCCCAAAGACCACCAGGAATCGACTCTGCTGCAAATACATAAGGGTTTATTGGATACATGCTGAAGCCTGGGTCACAAAAATTCCTATGGAAGTAGGAGAGGGATGCGACCCTGTGATCTAGGGGAAAAAGATTTTTTTATTATTATTATTAGTTACATTTTATTAACTCTGTATCCCAGCTGTATCCTGCTCTCTCATTCCCTCCCAATCCCTCCCCTCCTCCCTCATCTCTTTCCTGCCCTTTCCAAGTCCACATGTATGGATATAACCTAGAACCTTTGCTCAGATGTAGCCCGTGGTAGCTCACTAACCAATTGGTTTCCCATAGTAAGGGGAACAGGGAATATTTCTAACAGGAACTCAATGACTGGCTCTTTGACCTCCCCACCCCCCAAGGGAGGAGCAGTCCTGCTAGGCCACAGAGGAGGACTTTGCAGCCAATCCTGAAGATAATACCTGATAAAACGAGGAATACGATTTTTTAAAGGGAAAAAATGCAACTGGGGGGTTACATACATTTGTGTTACATGATTCGGTAAGGAAAATTGCCTTTTGAAATGATTTGTTCACTTTAGGTGCCAAGAACTTAAGCAGTTCTGGCTTGGCCATCTGGGCTGGTTTCCTAGCAACTGTATCTCTATTGGGCAGGAAAAGAATGCAGTAAAGCTATTTCCTTTCCCCAGGTGCCTGGACATGTCTATACCTGGCTGGCCTTCACTCAGGCCTGTGCTCCAAACCCTAAACTAATACTCAAAAAAACAATTTTCAATTCTTTGGTCTTTCACCTGATGGAGTAAAGAAGGCTACTGGAAAGTTAAGAGAGGTTCTGGTGGATTATAGAAGGCGACTGCAGACTAAAGGAGATTCTCTTTAACAGAAACTTGCCTTTGGAGATCCAAAGTGTAAAGGTAGGTTTTTGCTTTTGCTGGTGAAGTCAGTTTGATACATTTTTATCAGCACTGCCATTTTTTGGGGGGAGGGAGCTTTGAACCTAACAATTGTATTATATTTTTAATATTAAAGTTATTGTGTAAATGGCATTTTAAACAATGTCAAGATGCAGAAAAGCTGTAAAATATGTTTATGAGATTTAAAAAATATTTTCTTCCATGTTAAAAAAAATCTACCTCCCTGGTCTCCTCCCTGCCCCTTTCCAAGTCCAGGGAGGGAGTGTGGGGTTGGGGAGGGAATGAGGGAGCGGGATACAGCTGGGACACAGAGTTAACAAAATGTAACTAAAAAGAAAAATAAAATAAAAAAAATAATAAAATAAAATAAAATAACCTGAAAACAAATAAATAAATAAATAAATAAATAAATGGCTCTTATTTGCTGCACAAAAAAAAAAAAATCTACCTTTCTTTCTTTGGCATTCTAGCTGTATAAGCAAAGAGAAAGGCATTAAAACAAAAAGGAGGCTGGCTGGGTCCCAAGTTTTATGTGATAATGCAACATGTATTTAAAAGTAGGTTATTCTCTCCTGGTTATAGTTGTAGTAAGAGATACATTTTTTCAGCATTTACTCAACGCCCATCACACTAACATTTATAACTCTTAATCACAGCAATCATCTGAAATGGTAGATGCTCTAGAAGATTCATCACTGTTGAAAATGAATAGGAAGTTTAATTTCATGAAAGACACAAATAATAAAAGTGAAGGCAGGATTGAAAGTGAAGCAGTTTGACCCTGGAACTGCATATCATTCAGAGTCCAAGTGCCTTTCAAAGACTGCATCTTGCATAAAAAACAGAGAGTTGTTGGCTTTGGGGTCATGATCTACACATCTGATCTACACACATGATCTACAACTGCCAGTGTATAGATCACAGTGTGAGCAACCTCTGAAGGGCCACTTTCCATGTTATCATTATTTTATGGTCTCTCTGGCTGCACTCTCATCATTCTTTCTTTTACGGCCTTCTGGGATGCACTCTCTTATTTCTATTTCTCCCCTTGCATTCTCTGTGTTCAGTAACAGAAACACATACTTTAGCTAGGCGTGTGATCTAATGGTTACTTAAAACCAGTCAGATGCTCTCAGATTTATGTATAACCTTTACTAGAAGGAGAAATGGCTGACCTTATAAGCTCTAGGCTGACTTTATCTGCTAACAACTGCCTTGATCTAATGAGATCTGCTATTTTCTCCTGGAACCTGACCTAATGTCCTTGAGGATAACCTTACCTGCTAGAGGTTGATCACATCTCTGGAGTTTGAGCTCATCCTTAGGACTCTGACCTAATCTGTTAGGTAATGCACATATCTGACAGAGTTAGCCTTTGACTTCTGGAGGACAGCCTTATCCTCTGCTAGAGTCTTCCCTTATCTTCTGGAGTCTGATCTCTTCTTCTGGAGAACTTATCTATGAGTTTTTCTTTATCTCTGGTAGATTGGCCTTATTCTCTTAGGTTGACCTTATTTTCTGGAGTCTGGCCTTATCTGCTGGAGTCTGTCTTTCTCTTCTGCTGCATGCCATTAGTCCTAGAAGCAAAAATCTTGTCTCCTAGAGGCTGATTTTATCTTCTGGAGGCTGGAGGATTAATTTGATACGGGTGAAGCAGCATCAGTAGAAAGAATGGAGACCTTATGAAAAAGCAGAGATATTAAAAGCTGACAACAATGTTAATGCAAAAGAACAGAACATCTAGGCCTCAGGTGACCCTGTAGTGGGGAAGTGTCTACCCACTGTGAATCCCTTGCCTCTCTCATTGACCAAAAGAAAATTTCATTTCAGTGCACTTTTAATGTTGAAGGCACTCTCTGATAAGCTATTCTTTACCCTGAAGGATGCACTTCTTCATAATTCATCCACTGAAGAGTAGGCAGAGTGTGTTCTAAATACCTCAATGCTTGTTTAATATCTCACCCAAAGTGTTAAAATGCTTGATTTAAAATGCATCACAAGTATTTTCTGGAGACAAAGCCTTTCGTAATCTAAAATGCCTTCACTTCCTGCCTTTTTCTTTTCTCTCTGCACTTCTGGGCATAGAAGAATCTGATTTAATCAATGAAATTGCTCCCATAGTCTCTCAGTATTTGAGAATGTTAAGATTTATTACTTTTTCCAATATTTTTGATTTCTGTAAATATTCTGTGTTCTTATTTGATGGAACTTTACTTTCTTTGGCACTGAGCAGGTAAGGATCTCTGATTTTGTGCTCATTTTAAATGAACATAAACAACAGTACACACCAGTAAACACGCAATAAAGACTTTAAGTCTCTACAGTGAAATAATTTAATAGAAAAGAAACCAGTGAGTCATCAGAGGGGCTGTGTTATGCTTCTCCATCCAGTGTGATTTCCAACTTCCTGTGACCTTGTGTTATGAGTTTAGAGTTAGTATTAATCAGATGTATGTAAAATATATAGCAAATGTGGTTGCCAGATGGGTTTCAAATATCTAAATCTTGATTTTAATTGTATATTCAGTGGATGTAAATTTATAAGGAAGTTTAATTTTGCTGATGCAATCAAAATCAAAATTTTACTGTCTTATTATTTAGGGAGATAAAAAGGTTTATGTGGTCCCAGAAAGAATATACAGAGGAGTGTAGGGTGAGGGGTCATTTAGTCTTGATGGCCCAGATCTTAGGGTCCCCAAAGACCATTAGGAGCTGGACAAGAACTTTATTCAGGCTTAAGCTCAGTTTCTCCACCATCACCAACACAGTGGATCAGGGAGGAGACTCCCCCTCTGTCTTTCCAGCAGCTGCAAGGCAGGGTTTTTATTGGGGATTGAGCAAGGACCTGGAATTTCCAGTATAGTAATTATGTGACTGCATGACATTCAGAAAGGGCAGTCTTGTTACAAAGTGATTGGCTAACTAACATAACTAACATTGAGTGAGCTATTTATAGACTTCAGGAATGTTGGGTATTTTTCTGTGCCATGAATAATATATTGCAATGTGGGTAGGCTGCCCATCATTGATGTCTCACCCTTAGATAAGATGTCTTCCCATTCTTGTGGTTATCCCCAGGCTGTTTCTTGAGTGGTGGGATTTTATGGTCTTGTTTCTGGAATTGGTGACCCATGGCCTAGTTTTTCTTTTAAGGTAGGCCTAGTCCTAAAAAGGGGACAAAATAGGTTTTACATCATCTTCTCACTGTGAGCAAAACAACTAGCCTGTTGACAGTCATGGCTGCAAGCCCAAAGGAAACAAAGGATTTGTGTGTCCTGGCTGACTAATTCATTTCTGAGAGTACATACGTTTAATGTTCTTTGCTCATTGGTGGTCTTCTCTGAGTTTATGCACTTTCACCAGACCCATCAACTAATCAATATTCCCAATATACATTCATATCAACCAATCAAGTTCCAATTGAATTCCTACCTTAAGTGTGGCCCTTGCTAATTAGGGTCATTCTCCACCCCAAACCCCAAACCCACCCTTGAAAAGAAAAAAAAAAAAAAAGGTTTCTATCTATCCTACTACAGTTTGGTATTTTCTAGACTTCTGTCTGCTGCAGGGAGCAGCTTCTCTACCTTGCAATGAGCCACACTTACCTCTTCTTGTCCTTACCTCTCCATCAAGTTCACAAGGGAGCTAACCTGAAAAGCATTGGCTCAGAGAAGCTTTGGCAGCCATGGAATTTTCCAGGATCTTAAATCCCCCTTGTAAGTTCCCTAAGATTTCAGGCGTGTTCCCTTGTTTGCAGAACAACACAACAATCTTTGGCTTTTCCTAAATTTACATAAAAAGTTTTATAACTAACTATACCATACATTTTTCTTTTCAAGAAATAAATTTTACCTATAGATGTTTCAATGAGATGACTAACATAGATTTAAATCTGTTTCTTCAAGAAAGTGGAAATTCCACATTTAACATTCACCAAATGAAAGGAATAAAAATCTGAGAATAAAGAGAACTACAAAACTGAAATTATAGGCAGTATACCCTGATATTAATTGGACAGGTTTTTTTTTAAACCAGATACATTCCTTTATTTCCTATCTAGAAATATGACAGTTTTTGGACATTTTCACTGAGACAATGGTGACTAATGTTTACATCACATCCTCAAGCATTATAATCTTTTACCTCTCCAATGCCACACATCTGGTTTTTTTTTTATAGCACATACAGGTAGCTTTGCATATAGTGGTTACTAAAATGTTTACTTGAATAGATTGTTTTTAAGTAATTTAGATTCCAGTTAAATTATATTTTTCATGATCTCTATGTAAAAAAAGAAAACATACTACCTGAAAGAGCCTAAAAATATACCTCTTCAGTCCTTGGTCTTCAAATGAATACAGCTATCATTGCTGCAAAATTATGATGTGTGTGTGTTCCCCATGCACATTTGTTTAATGTGTTAAGTTTATATGACTTTAATTTTTGTGAATTTTATTAAGAAAATCAGAAAAGCAACCATGTTTGAAGCAAATATTATAAATTCATAATCCAATATTTCAGATGTTTAATTAGCTATCCCAGCATGATCCCTCCCAGGTAAAAAATTGCTTAATTTATTGGTTACATATAGCTTTATTCTTTTCCCTTTATGACATTAACATTTTATTGAAATATTTTATGTCTTTTCCCATAGGAAACAAAAGAAAGGGTCAAGAGCAGACTTTGCATGTCTTTCCCAAGATTTTAAGAGCAAAAACGACACAACTCACATTTAACATTTCGTTTGAGTCACAGTTTGTGCTTAGAAGAAATTATTCTGATGTTTTATTTTAATGATCATGCTCATGATTGCACAAATGTGGTGACAGTTACTGGGCTTTGTTAGTTTCTTACCCCATTGAGAAAGGCTGGTTTATAGATAATGATGTAGTTTCTGGAAACATGTGTCCAGTGTCCATGGGATTCATACTTAGAATAAACCAATTAGACTAATGGTTTAGAAAAGCCTTGAAAATGTGTCAAAAGTTACACTAAGTGTGGACCTGGAAGACTGGGTCCTCCAGACTCAGGACTGTGCAATGCCATGTTGGGACAAAACAGCATGGGGATTGAGGGTGCACCACAAGCAATAGTTGGGCAAGGAAGAAAGGAGGGATAGCATCTCCTAGGATGCAATGCTCTCTGGTAGCTAAAGGAAGAACTCTCTATTACAAATGCAAAATGGCCTAATTTCATTCACAAACATCACGTCAAAGCACCAGACATTCTTTAAATGGGAAGCATGCTAGACAAAATAGAGAAACTAATTGCCTGGATATAGTTTATCCTATAGACATTTTATACATTGACCCCTGTCTTTTCAAAATGACTCATTTAAAGTGAAACACACGAAGTGTGCAAATGGTAATTTTTGGTTTTTTTCTTTGAAGTTTTCTATCTTTTTTATTTTTATTAATTACACCTTTTTCACTTTGTATCCCCCGATAAGCCGCTCCCTTCTCTCTCCTGATCCCACCTTCCCACCCCTTTCTTCAACGCATGCCCCTCCCCAAGTCTACTGATATGGAAGGGCTTCCTCTCCTTCCTTCTGATCTTAGTCTATCAAATAACATCAAGAGTGGCTGCATTGTCATCTTCTGTGGCCTGGTAAGGCTGCTCTCCCCTCAGGGGGAGGCGATCAAAGAGCAGGCCAATCAGATTATGTCAGAGGCAGTCCCTCTTCCCTTTACTATGTAACCCACTTGGACACTAAACTGCCATGGGCTACATCTGTGCAGGGGTTCTAGGTTATCTCCATACATGGTACTTGGTTGGAGTATGAGTCTCTGGGAAGACCCCTGTGTTCAAATTTCTGGTTCTGTTGCTCTCCTTCTGGAGTTCCTGTCCTCTCCAGCTCTTACTATTTCCCACTTCTTACATAAGATACCATGCACATTGCCCAACAGTTGGCCATAAGTCTTAGCATCTGCTTTGATATTCTGCAGGACAGAGCCTTTCAGAGGCCCTCTGTGGTGGGTTTCTAGCTTGTTTCCTGTTTTCTTCTTTTTCTAAGCAGATTATTTTGAGATTTCATCTACTTAAGATGAAGCAATTTTAATTTGGGTTTGCACCCTTTGCTGGAAACTTTACAGCTCTCTAATCTCCTGGACTTTCCACTCCCAAGGTGAACATAAATTCACACAGGAACATACAAACATAAATGTAAACAAAAAGATTAAACACTTTTTAATGAAAATAATGGCAGACATACTAGAGGACACACAGAAGGGAAAACCATAAGTTGCCTCGCAAAGTTCTCTTATGTTGACCTGCTTTCTTGGATGCTCTCCCTTGATTCTTTATTGAAGGTTGCTTATGCTTAGACTGGCACCTCAGCAATGCATGATGGCTCCTTCTCACCAAACAGGGATGGAAACAATTCCAACCACATCTAAGATGGAACTCACAATCTCTCAGCTAATCTTGCCTCTCAAGAAGGTCTCAGAGACTTCACACAATTTTCCTGTTGAGGCACAATGTTCTTGTTCAAGCACAAATGTGTGAAGTAGCCTGCCAGCACCAAGTGATGTGAATTATGTTTTTCTGTATTTCAGTGCTTGGTCATTATGAATCTGGAAACATTTGCTGCATTGATTCATCTAAAGCAATGTATCACCCTTCTATATGTTGTTAAGAAAGAAATGTGAGATGAAATGGATAGAACTAAAAACCATCTTATTAGTCAAGGTATTCCAAAATCAGAAAAAAAAATATTAAAATTATAGGTAGATCCTAGATTTCTGATCGTGGTGTTCCAGTTTTATGTCAAGCTTGTCACTTGAAGCAATAGAATCTTAATTAAGAAATGTTGCCATCAGATCAGGCTATAGAAAAGCCTGTATGATATTTTTAAATCAGTGATTAATGGAGAGCTCAGCCCATTGTGGATTATGTCATCCCTGAGCTGGTGGTCTTGTGTTCTGTAAGAACGAGAAAGACAAGGGTAGCTGGCTGAGCAAGTCACAGAGAGCAAGCCAGTAAGCAACACCCCTCTGTGTCCTAAGTATCAGCTCCTGCCTCCAGGCTCCTGATCTCTTTGAATTTCTGTCCTGACTTTGTCAAGGATGGACTATGGTACGGAAGTATAAGCCAAATAAACCCTTTCTTCCCAAACTTTTGATCCTTTTTGGTCATAGTGTTTCATTGCAGCGATAGAAACCCTAACTATAACAAGTTTGTACCAGATGTGGGGTGTTCCTATGAGAGATGTGATCACATTGTTTTGTGGAGAATTATGGAAGGACTTTGGAATTTTGGACTAGAAATGCCATTGAATATTGACATCTCAGTTCTGTAGGATCTTGGAAGATAAGGGTCAGCACACAGAAACTGAGTTCCAGACATGGGTAGGGTTGTACCTTACACTGGCAGCCAAACTTGGTAGTGTGTCACCCAGGTGCTGTCAGTTTTGAAGTCATGAAAGAGTCATGGAGAGCACTGAGGATTGTCACTCTGAAAGGCCTGAAGATTTTGTTGGTAAATGTGCAGCCTCAGCAGCCATTGAAAGCCCAGATTTGAAGAGGCCAGGCAGGGAAATTAAGGCCTTTTGTAATGAAGAGAGAAAAAGTACTGCCCAATTGCCTCAGAAGACCCCCACATTTTGGAGATTCTAGTAGCATAATAAGACTACGAAGAGCAGCAGAGGTGATAGAGTGGATCCTACCTGAACTGAGAAGACAAAGTGTGGGTGCTTAAGAGGGCAGAACTGGAGAAGCATCCAAGCCCCTCAGAGAAATTCAGAAGATCAGGACTGGACCTCAGACATTGGGCTGGGTGTTATTCACTCTGTTGGGTGCTCATTTTTGGTTTGCTATGGAGGTGACTGTTCCCCGGTTCTGACCTTGTGAAGAAAGAAAATCAATACATTTTGGTTCTTACATGGGCCAACACTTGAGAGATTTTGAACTTTAAAAAGCGATTTTGAATTTGTAAAGAACCTGGATATATTAAAGGGACTGAACTTTTAATGTGTTTGAATTTGTAAAATCTATGGGACTTTTAAAGTTGTTTGTTTTTAATGTGAAATCTTTGGATAATGAAAAAAAGAAACATGTGTCTTAATGGTAATATGCTTGTGTGTTAAGTTGACAAGGGGTTAATTGTGCTTGATAGTTTTATGACAACTTGACCCAAGTGAAAGTGATCTGAGAGAAAGGAGCCTCAATTAAGAAAGTGCCTCCATGATATTAGGCTGTAGCCAAGCTTGTAGGGTATTTTCTTAATTAGTGATTGATGGGGAAGGTCCAGTCCATTGTGGGTGGTGTCACCTGTGGTCTAGTACACTTGGGTGTATAAGAAAGCAGGCTGAGCAAGCCATAGGAATGATCCCATAAGCATTACCCACTCCCATGCTTTCAGCCATGCTATTTCATCACAATAGAAACCCTATTAGGACAATGGGTATGCATATATATTCTCATGTATGTGGGATGTACATGCCAGAGATCAGAGAGGACATTAACTGTCCTGCACCATCACTCTCCTTCTCATGCCTTTGAGACAGGATCCTTCCCTGAACCTGAAGTTTAATGTTTTTAACCTAAAGCAGCTGTCCAAAATCTTCATGATCTTCTTGTCTCCATTACCCTATCTCCAGGTGGGAGATTTAGGCCCACACATACACATCTGACTTTTATGTTGGAGCTAAAGCTCTGAACTCAGTTCTTTAGCCTTTCCTAACAAGCAACCATACCCACTGAGCCATTGTCTCAGCTCACATCCTGGAGGATATATATGTATGAAAGTAGAAATGGGACTCCATCAGGAAGGAAGGGAGCTACAGGGAAGAGAATGAGAGGAGGGAGGATAAGTGGAGAGAGTGTGGTCAAAGCACCTGGTGTTCTTGGTTGGAAACACACCTATAGGGCACCTCATGATATATAGTTGAGACACTCAGCAGTATTTTCAGATATCAGTTTTAGACCTGATTTCTTCTGTGGCCTTCACTTTCTTTCCTTTTCCAAGGAGGGAAATGATTCTTGAGACTGCCATTAATTGTCTTATGTGAAAAACGTTCATGTCTGGAATTCAACCAAACAAAACTGAAGCAGATCATAGCTGGATAAAGTAAAAATCTAGCCTCCATAAATAACTTTTTCTAATCTTTCTAGAAGTGAAGCATGTGACTTGCAGAAGGCTGTCTTCAAATATTTTCATGGCACGATCCTTTTTTTTAATTGATTTTTATTTTTAGTAATTATAGTTTATTCACTTTGTATCCCTGTGTAGCTCCCTCCCTCCTCCCCTCCTAATCCCATCTTCCCTCCCTCTTCCCTATCCGTGGCCCTCACCCAGTCCACTGATAAGGAGGTCCTCCTCACCTTCCCTCTGATTCTAGTCTATCAGGTCTCATCAGGAGTGGCTGCATTCCTCTGTGGCCTGATAAGGCGGCTCCCTGCTCAGGGGGAGAAGATCAAAGAGCAGCATGGCCTGATCCTTAATGTGTATTTTGAATATTCACTACTCCCAACTCAGGAAACATGCATTTTTCCCCAAATGCCCTAGAAAACCAATAGTTACTTCAAAACACTTCAAAATTCGTCCATTCTCCACCTGTATGAAAGCACCAGTGTGTCTAGGTTTTGGATGCTGCAAGCACAGGAACTTTGCACAAACAGCAAAGATGAGGACATCTCAGACTTTCAAGACCCAGGCATCCTACTGTGCTCTGAAAAGGTGTAAGTCCATATTAGAAAGAAGGTCACATGGGAGGACAAATCTATTATTTTCTTACATTACTTGGGAGACAAAAGATAGCAAATTTATTTCATAAGAGTTTGAATGTTGGATGGTTTTAAGATATGTGTCCTCAGCAGAACATGGTTCCTGTTCCATTGAGGTGGTATTTCTCAGGGTGAGATTGTTAAGTATGCATTGGAACAGAGCCCATGTCCTGAATGTTGAGAATAATTTAAATATACATTTAACACTCTGTATTCCTTTCTCTATTCTAGACATGCACTTATGTACAAACTCTTGTAATCATAATGTAATAAAAGCCTCAGTAAATGTCACATGTAGTAGATAAGTGAAACAGAAAAATATGGTTTCATAACACACTGAGATCTTATGGGCAGCATATCATCCATGCTTCTGGAGGCACAGAAACTGTAATGTTATTTGATGAAAATAGCCTTCACAATTATGAGTTTGCATTGCAAGCATCTGTGAAGCAGACAGACAGACTGGGGACAGTAGTGACTATGGCTTAAATGAACCTGCCACAGAGGGCCTCTGAAAGCCTCTGCCCTGCAGACAATCAAAGCAGACGCTGAGACTTATGGCCAACTGTTGGGCAGAGTGCATAGAATCTTATGTAAGAAGTGGGAAATAGCGGGGCAAGATGGCGGCGACGGGAGGACTCTTATTCTGAGGAGCAGCACAGCAGGATTGGCACAGTGACCAGCAATCAGAACTCGCGGCCATAAAACACAAGTGGTTGTGTTTCTCAGGTGAGAGGATACCCCACGGTGGGGGATTCAATCAGCTTTAACTCACCCGGCTAAACCGCAGAAGATATCCTGGTTCCGCCAGGCGCTTAGTCGCCAGCCCAGAGCTACCCGCCAGCGCGATCTGGTCACGGTCCCAGACTGAACTGTGGGCCCACAACACCATAGACTGGATTTCCCAGTCGAGAGATAACCCCACGGAGCAGGAAACAATTGGGACCGACCCCAGGTTACCCAGAAATCCCCTGGAAAAGACTTGGGTTCCGCGGGTGCCCCAGGAGCCAGCCCGGACCCAGAGCCGGGACAAAGGCGCCTGCACAGAGCCCTGCTTGCGCGTGTGATTCGCCGCCTCAGATAGAACTGTGGGCACCAGGGCACCAGGGCACCAGACTGTGTGTCTCTGGCAGGAGGAAACCCCCAGCAGAGGGGGTCAGCAGCTCTAACGCTTAGGACACCCAGCACCAAAACACTTCCTGGACTCACGCAGACTCTAGTGCAGGCAGAAGCGCTGTGCTCTGCCGCCATTGTTGCATTCCCCTGGCGCACTGGGACACACAGCTGCATCCTCGGACCTGCAGGAGCCGAAGACCCATTACAGCAGCCCTCAGATACTGTGCCAGGGATCGGCCAGTTGTCCTTGGCTGGACTGCCAAAACTGTGGGAATCCCTGATCCTTCAGGGGGGCTGCACCCACAGCGTCTGGACCAGAGCGGTGCCTACAGCTGCCATCCCAGACAGAGACACACAGCTTCTGGTCCAGAGTGAGGCACCCAGCCTCCAGACCAGAGCAGTGCCCCCAGGCTCCTACTCAACCTAGGTGCACATTCTCCAGGTCCAGAGCAGAGCAATCAGCCTTTGGCCCAGAGACTTGCTGAGTGCACCTCCCACTTTCCCGGACAGAACTGTGCGCCCCAGGATAACAGACTGAGTTTCCCTGTTGGGAGAAAACCCCACAGCTAGGGAATCAGCAGTCTCTTCAAGAGGACTGTACATGGAAATTTAGTGAGCAGCAGCACACTAAATTTATAACAAGAAACCCAGCAGTGGGGCAGCTGTCTTGAGAAATTTTATGGGTAAGAGGAGATTCCCCCCCTGCCTAACATAGACCACAGCTACTACTCAGGGCTATAAACCTGAGGTGAGCAGTGGCATCTCCGGAGAAACACTGGCCATACAGTGACCATAACCAAAAAGCAGAGAAGGACTCCTTCAGGAAAAATCATCTTCCGGCCAAGGGGATACTCCCTACCTCAGGACTCCAGGAAGCACAGAAACTAACAGCCAAAACCTAAATCAGCCCAATGGGTAGAGGTCAGCGTAAAGGCTCAACCAACAAAAGACAGAGCAATATGGCATCTCCAGAACCCAGCCATCCAGGGGCAAACAGCCCTGAACAATGCAGCATAATAGAAAATCAAGAAGATGACCTTACATCTATGTTGATGAAGAGAATAATAGAGGAAACAGATAAAATACGTAAAATAGAGGAAGATAAAACCAAACAGATCATGGCTATCCGTAAAGAAATGGAGGAAGATAAAGACAAGCAAATTAGGGCCATCCGTGAAGGAATATGGGAAGATGCAGCCAAACAGCTTGTGGCCTTCAGAGAAGAAATAATTAAATCACTGAAAGAAATCAAAGAGACAGAGTTGAAGGAACTAAAAGAAAAAGAGGAAAATACAAGCAGACAGGTGAAGGAAGTAAACAAAACAACTCAAGACCTGAAGATAGAACTAGAAAAATTAAAGAAAACACAAATGGAGGAAATAATGGAGAGGAAAAATTTAGGGAAGAAAACAGGAACTACAGAGGTAAGCATAACCAACAGAATACAAGAAATGGAAGAAAGAATCTCAGGTGTAGAAGATACAATGGAAGAAATCGATGTATCTGTCAAAAAAAAAAGTTAAATCCAAAAAATTCCTGACACAGACCGTCCAAGAAATCCAAGACAATATGAAAAGACAAAATCTAAGAATAATAGGAATAGAAGAAAAAGAAGACTCCCTTCTCCAAGGCCCAGAAAATATTTTCAACAAAATCATTGAAGAAAATTTCCCCAAGTTACAGGAGAAGCCAATAAGGATACATGAGGCCTACAGAACACCCAACAAATTTGACCAGAAAAGAAAATCCTCCTGCCACATAATAATCAAAACAGTAAGTATACAGAACAAAGAAAAAATACTAAAAGCTGCAAGGGAAAAAGGCCAAATAACATATAACGGCAAACCCATTAGAATCCCACCTGACTTTTCAACAGAAACTATGAAAGCCAGAAGGGCCTGGACAGATATCATGCAGACCCTAAGAGAACACAGATGTCAACCCAGGCTACTATACCCTGCAAAAGTCTCAGTCCTCATAGACGGAGAAAACAAGATATTCAATGACAAAAACAAATTTCAACAATACCTACACACAAATCCAGCGTTACAGAAGACACTGGAAGGGAAAATACAACCCAAGAAAATTAGCTTCTGTCAAGAAAACACAGGAAATAATTAACCTTACTACAGCAAAACAAAAAGCAACCAAGCACACAAACTTATGAACACAGCCAACATCAAAATCAAAGGATCTAACAGCCACTGGTCATTAATCTCTCTCAACATCAATGGACTCAATTCTCCAGTAAATAGACACAGATTAATAGAATGGATGTGTAAACAAAACCCAGCAATCTGTTGCATACAAGAAACACACCTAAGACACAAAGATAGATATTACCTGAGGGTAAAAGGTTGGAAGACGACTTTCCAAGCAAATGGACCCAAGAAACAAGAAGTAGTAGCCATTCTAATATCTGATAAAATAGACTTTCAACCAAAATTAATAAAAAGAGATGAGGAAGGACACTTCATACTCATCAAGGGAAAATTCCACCAGGAAGACATCACAATCCTGAACATCTATGCCCCAAATACAAGAGCACCCACATTTGTAAAAGAAACATTGATAAAATTTAAACCACATATAGATCCCCACACATTAATAGTGGGAGACTTTAACACCCCACTCTCAACAAAGGACAGGTCAACAAAACAGAAATTAAACAAAGAAACAATATCTCTGACAGAGGTCATGAATCAAATGGACCTCACAGACATTTACAGAACTTTACACCCAAACACAAAAGAATTTACCTTCTTCTCAGCACCTCATGTAACCTTCTCCAAAATAGACCATATAGTTGGTCACAAAGTAAGCCTCAATAGATACAAGAAGACTGAAATAATCCCTTGTATCCTGTCTGATCACCATGGAATAAAGCTGGACTTCAACAACAACAGAAATAGCAAAAAGCCTACACACACATGGAAACTAAAGAACTTGTTACTAAATGACAGCTGGGTCAGGGAAGAAATAAAGAAAGAAATTAAAGTCTTCCTAGAACTCAATGAAAATGAAGACACAACATACTCAAACTTGTGGGACACAATGAAAGCAGTGCTCAGAGGAAAGTTCATAGCACTAAGTGCCTTCAAGTAGAAATTTGAGACAGCTCATTCAAGCAACTTAATGGCCCACTTAAAAACCCTAGAAAAAGAAGAAGCAGAAACACCAAAAAGGAGTAGACGGCTGGAAATAATCAAAATCAGGGCTGAAATGAATCAATTAGAAACAAATAAAACAGTTTAAAGAATCAATGAAACCAAGAGCTGGTTCTTTGAGAAAATCAACAAGATCAACAAACCCTCAGCCAAGCTAACTAAAAGGCAGAGAGACACCACCCAAATCAACAAAATCAGAAATGAAAAGGGGGGTATAACTACAGACACTGAGGAAATCCAAACAATCATTAGGACTTTCTTCAAAAGTCTCTACTCAACAAAATTTGAAAATCAAAATGAAATGGTCAATTTTCTTGATCGATTTGACTTACCAAAGCTGAATCAGGACCAGGTAAATCAATTAAATAGTCCTATATCTCCAAAACAATTAGAAGCAGTCATCAAAAGTCTCCCATCCTAAAAAAAGCCCAGGACCAGATGGCTTCAGCACAGAATTCTACCAGACCTTCAAAGAAGAGCTAACTCCAATTCTCTTCAAACTATTCCAAAAAATAGAAACAGAAGGAACATTACCAAACTCATTCTATGAAGCCACAATCACCTTGGTACCTAAACCTCACAAAGACTCAACAAAAAAATAGAATTTCAGGCCAATCTCCCTTATGAACATTGATGCAAAAATACTTAACAAAATACTTGCAAACCGAATCCAAGAACACATCAAAGATATTATCCACTATGACCAAGTAGGCTTCATCCCAGGTATGCAGGGGTGGTTCAATAGACGGAAATCCATCAATGTGATCCACCATATTAACAAACTGAAAGAAAAAAACCACATGATAATCTCCCTAGATGCTGAAAAAGCATTTGACAAAATCCAACATCCATTCATGTTTAAAGTACTGGAGAGATCAGGGATGCAAGACACATATCTAAACATAGTAAAGGTGATATACAGCAAGCCTATAGCCAACATCAAACTGAACGGAGAGAAACTTAAAGCAATCCCACTGAAATCAGGGACAAGACAAGGCTGCCCACTGTCTCCATATCTCTTCAACATAGTGCTGGAAGTCCTTGCTAGAGCAATAAGACAGTCGAAGGAGATCAAGGGGATACAGATGGGAAAGGAAGAAGTCAAATTATCACTATTTGCAAATGATATGATAGTATATATGAGTGACCCCAAAAACTCTACCAGGGAACTCCTACAGCTGATAAACACCTTCAGCAAAGTGGCCGGATACAAAATTAACTCAAAAAAATCAGTAGCACTCCTGTATACAAAAGACAAAAGGGCTGAGAAAGAAATTAGAGAAACAACACCATTCACAATAGCCACAAATGACATAAAGTACCTTGGTGTAACCCTAACCAAGCAAGTCAAAGACTTGTATGAAAAAAATTTCAAGTCTCTGAAGAAAGAATTAGAGGAAGATATGAGAAGATGGAAAGATCTCCCATGCTCATGGCTTGGCAGGATTAACATAGTAAAAATGGCCATCTTACCAAAAGCAATCTACAGATTCAATGCAATTCCCATCAAATTGCCAACACAACTCTTTACAGACCTGGAAAGAAAAATTCTCAACTTCGTATGGAATAACAAGAAACCGAGAATTGCTAAAACAATCCTCTATAATAAAAGATCTTCTGGAGGTATCTCCATCCCTGATCTCAAGCTGTACTATAGAGCAACAGTTATAAAAACTGCATGGTACTGGCATAGAAACAGAATAGTGGATCAATGGAATCGAACAGAAGACCCGGAAATAAACCTACACACTTACGGACACCTGATTTTTGACAAAGATACCAAAACCATACAATGGAAAAAAGATAGCATCTTCAACAAATGGTGCTGGTCCAACTGGATGTCTACATGTAGAAAAATGAAAATAGATCCATACTTATCACCCTGCACAAAACTGAAGTCCAAATGGATCAAAGACCTCAACATAAAACCAGACACATTAAATCGGCTAGAAAAAAAAGTGGGGAATACCCTAGAACTCATTGGTACAGGAGAAAACTTCCTGAACAGAACACCAACAGCACAGGCTCTAAGAGCAACAATCAATAAATGGGACCTCATGAAATTGAAAAGCTTCTGTAAAGCAAAGGACACCGTCATCAAAACAAAGCGACTGCCTACAGATTGGGAAAGAATCATCACCAACCCTTTATCTGACAGAGGACTCATATCCAATATATATAAAGAACTAAACAAGCTGAAAAGCAACAAACCAAGTAATCCACTTAAAAAATGGGGAACAGAGCTAAAGAGAGAATTCTCTGTAGAGGAATATCGAATGGCAGAGAAGCACTTACAGAAATGCTCAACCTCATTAGCCACTAGGGAAATGCAAATCAAAACAACCCTGAGATTTCACCTTACACCCATCAGAATGGCCAAGATGAAAATCTCAAGGGACAACACATGCTGGAGAGTTTGTAGAGAAAGGGGAACCCTTCTCCACTGCTGGTGGGAATGTAAACTGGTACAACCACTCTGGAAATCTATCTGGTGCTTTCTCAGACAACTAGGAATAGCGCTTCCTCAAGATCCAGCCATACCACTCCTAGGCATATACCCAAAAGAGGCTCAACTACACAAAAAGGACATTTGCTCAACCATGTCTGTAGCAGCTTTATTTGTAATAGCCAGAAGCTGGAAACAACCCAGATGCCCCTCAACTGAAGAATGGATGCAGAAACTGTGGTACACATATACAATGGAGTATTACTCAGCAATGAAAAATAAGGAAATCATGAAATTTGCAGGTAAATGGTAGGACCTGGAAAGGACCATCCTGAGTGAGTTGTCCCAGAAGCAAAAAGACACTCACGGTATATACTCACTCATATAAACATACAATATAGAATAAACCCACTAAAATCTGTACATCTAAACAAACTAAGCAAAAGAGAGGACCCTAACTAAAATGTTCAATCCCCATCCTGAAAGGCAAAAAGGATGGACATCAGAAGAAAACGAAAATAGGAAAGAACCACGGAACCCGCTACAGAGGGCCTCTGAAAGCCAGAAGAAAACAGGAAACAACCTTGAAACCTGCCACAGAGGGCCTCTGAAAGCTTCTGCAGTATAGACTGTCAAAGCAGATGCTGAGCCTGATGGCCAACTGATGGGAGAGTGAATGGAATTTTATGTAAGAAGTGGGAAATAGTAAGAGCTGGAGGGAACGGGAACTCCACAAGCAGAGCAACAGAACAAGATAATTTGAACACAGGGAACTTCCCAGAGACTCATACTCCAACCAAGGACTATTCGGGGAGATGACCTGGAACCCCTGCACAGGTGTAGCCCATGGCAGTTCAGTGTCCAAGTGGGTTACATAGTAATGGGAAGAGGGACTGCCTCTGACATAATCTGATTGGCCTGCTCGTTGATCACTTCCCCCTGAGGGGGGAACAGCCTTACCAGGCCACAGTAGAGGACAATGCAGACACTTTTGATGAGGGCTGATAGACTAAGATCAGAAAGAAGAGAAGAACCTCCCCTATCAGTGGACTTGGGGAGTGGCATGCATGCAGAAAGGGGAGGGAGGGTGGGATCGGCAGGGGAGGAGGGAGGGGCTTATGGGGGGATACAAAATGAATAAAGTGTAATTAATAAAAAAAAATTCCTATATATAAAAAAAAAGAAGTGGGAAATAGTAAGAGCTGGAGAGGACTGGAACCACACAAGGAGAGCAACAGAACCAGAAAACTTGAAGACAGGGTACTTCCCAGAGACTCATACTCCAACCAAGGACTATTCATGGAGATAACCTAGAACCCCTGCACAGATGTAGCACATGATAGTTCAGAAGTGGGTTACATAGTAAAGGGAAGAGGGACTGCCTCTGACATAATCTGATTGGTCTGCTCTTTGACCACCTCCCTGTGAGGGGGGGAGCAGCCTTACCAGGCCACAGAAGATGACAATGCAGCCACTCCTGAGGTGATCTGATAGACTAAGATCAGAAAGAAAGAGAAGAGGACCTCCTCTATCAGCGGACTTGGGGAGGGGCATGCATGAGGAAGGGGGAGGGAGGGTGGGATCGGGAGGGGAGGAGGAAGGGGCTTATGGGGGAATACAAAATGAATAAAGTGTAATCAATAGTAAAAAAAATAAAAATAATTTTAAAAAAAGATATCGGGCGCAAAGTAATTTTAAGAAAGGTTTTATCATTGAATTTTTACCTGATCTAATTAAGCCCAGATACAGCATAGGATGCAATGTGTCTCTGGGCTGGTGAACTGTCTCAGCAGTTAAAAGTGCTTACTATATAAGACAGAGGAGCAGAGTACCCTCACCAGAAAACCAGGCAGAGGAGGGAGGTGTCCCCTGTAACTTGCCTTCTGATCTCTATACATAATGATGCTGTGCATGATCATGTACCCTGTGCATTACACACACACACAGGCACACACATGTGTACACACACATACCACACGACAATAAAAATAATAAATTTATATTTTTAAAAATAAGAAAAGAAAGTAACATGCCGCACTCAAAGTCTTCAGTCTTAATGTTAATGTAAAATTACGGTCATGGTGACATTCAGACATTGGAATACTGTGGCCAGTTCAAGTTCATACAAGTTTACAGACCTAATTACCTCAACCATAAACAAGTCAAGATACAAATCCAAAGACTATTCATTCAAACTTGAAAAGGCTCCATTTCAGAAGCCAGAGAGGACACTATTTTCTAGTTCTTCTTGATTGTAGGTTTTCCTTCTTTTTTTTGTGTTTAACAGTAATATAATTGCCAATGAAAGTGAATAAAAAAGATAATCTGTAGTGAAGATATAAAATCATAAACAATCCATGGCTTCAGAATGACCATTCTAACTATGTAAAAGTTCAGCAAGATGTAAAAAATCAGGAAGTGGGCAAGTATTTGAGTGGCATCTTTAAATTAGCTGTATTATATTTTCACCCATGAATTAATTAAAATAAAAAGGTTTTATTAAGAGAAATGGAAAAATTGTAAGACTGAAAAAAAACTACACAGAGAAGTTTGTGATATGGTTACAGGGTGAAGTTTTATTTCTTTCTCATAATTCATTCTTTTTAAAGTCTCTTGTTTTATATTTTTTGGTAGAGTTGTCCTACTCCAATGAACCCAAGAATAGCCATCACTATCGAATGACTACGTCACATGCATTCATTTGTTCAAATCCATGTACTGTATAAGGAGAGATTGAATCCTAGCTTAGACTACAGACTAGGGAGCTTCTGATGTGATTCTTCAGCTTCCTTTGCAATTTAAAAATACTTCTTTTATTTGGGAGATGGTTTAGTTGGTAAAATGTCTGTTGTGTGATCGTGAAGACTGAAGTTTGGATCTTCAACACCCAGGCAAGTAGCCACATTTGTTGATATGTACCCATAAGCCAGGTGTCCGGGAAAAACAAAAGGAACCATGAGGTCAGGAAGTATACAAGAACCAATGAACTCCATCTTTAGAAAGAGATCCTGTCTCGAAAATTACAATGGAGAGAAACTTAGGCAGATACTAAGCATTGACCCTGGCCTTTGTACTCACACATGCACATACTAATGAGCTGTTTGGTAGAACTTACTCATAGTATCAGGGTCTGTGCATGTGGGGAGACATGCTTAGAACCTAACGTTGCTCAGCATATAAACTTATAAACAGAGATTTGTCTGTATGAATCGCATTTTTATCACCGACTAGCATACTAGGAAAGAGGGGCTTGTGGGTTTGAATTTTCTCTTCATTTCAATTCTGTTTGTACCAAATTAGCAGAGTTTGTGTTCAATATTGTGATAGATACAATTCCTTTTTTAAGGATATATTTTATAATTTTTATTAATTGCAGTTTATTCACTTTGTATCACTGCTGTAGCTCCCTCCTTCCTCCCCTTCCAATTCCCACCCTCCCTCCCCCCTTCTCCACCCATGCTCCTCCCCACGTCCACTGATAGGGGAGGTCCTCCTCTCCTTCTTTCTGACCCTAGTCTATCAGGTCTCATCAGGAGTAGCTGCATTGTCTTCCTCTGTGGTCTGGTAAGGCGGCTCCCCCTTCAAGGGTAGATGATCAAAGAGCAGGCCAATCAGTACATGTCAGGGACAGTCCCTGTTGCCTTTACTATGGAACCCACTTGGACACGGAACTAACATGGGCTACATCTGTTGTTGTTTTGTTTTGTTTTGTTTTGTTTTTTTGGTTCTGTTGCTCTCATGGAGCTCCTGTCCTCTCCATGTCTTACTATCCCCCCCTTCTTTCATAAGATTCCCTGCACTCTGCCCAAAGTTTGGCCATAAATTTCAGCATCTCCCTTGATACCCTGCAAGGTAGAGCCTTTCATAGGCCCTCCGTGGTAGGCTCCTGTCTTATTCCCTATTTTCTCCCTCTTCTGATGTCCATCCTCTTTGCCTTTCTGAATGAGCATCTTAGACAGTCCTCGTTTTTGATTAGTTTCTTTAAAGTGTCCAGATTTTAGTATGATTATCCTATATTATATATCTAATATCCACTTATGAGTGAGTATACACCCTGTATGTCTTTCTACTTCTGAGATACCTCACTCAGGATGATCTTTTCTACTTCCTACCATTTGCCTACAAATTTCATGACTTCCTTGGTTTTTATTTCTGAGTAATATTTCATTGTGTATATGTACTACAATTTCTATATCCATTCCTCAACTGAGGGGCATCTGGGTTGTTTCCAGATTCTGGATATTACATATAAAGCTGCTACAAACATGGTTGAACAAATGTCCTTGTTGTATACTTCAGCATCTTTTGGATATATGGTATAGCTAGATCTTAAGGAAGTGCAATTCCTAATTGTCTGAGAAAGCAGCAGATTAATTTTCAAAGTGGTTTTACAAGTTTACATTCCCACCAGCAGTGGAGGAGGGTTTCCCTTTCTCCACAACCTCTCCAGCATGTGTTGTCACTTGAGTTTTGATGTTAGCCATTCTGATGGGTATAAGGTGAAATCTCAGGGTCGTTTTGATTTGCATTTCCCTGATGACTAAGGACATGGAACATTTCTTTAAGTGTTTCAGTGCCATTCAATATTCCTCTATCATGAATTCTATGTTTAGCTCTGTACCCCATTTTTTAATTGGGTTAATTGATTTGTTGCTGTTTAACTTCTTGAGTTCTTTAAATATTCTGGATAGTAGCCCTCTGTCAGCTATAGGGTTGGTGAAGATCCTTTCCCAATGTGTAGGCAGTTGTTTTGAATTAGAAGAAACTATTAGAAGATGGAAAGATTTCCCATTCTCATAGCTTAGCAAGATTACCATAGTAAAAATGGCCATTTTACCAAAAGGGATCTACAGATTCAATGCAATTCCCATCAAATTACCAACACAGTTCTTTACAAACCTTGAAAGAAAAATTCTCAACTTCATATGGAATAACAAGAAACCCAGAATTGCTAAAACAATCCTCTACAATAAAAAAAATCTTCTGGAGGTATCTCCATCCCTGATCTCAAGCTGTACTAGAGAGCAACAATACTAAAAATTGCAATGTACTGGCATAGAAACAGACTGGTGGATCAATGGAATCAAATTGAAGACCCTGACATAAATCCACACACTTATGGACACCTGATTTTTGACAAAGATGCCAAAACCATTCAATGGAAGAAAGATAGCATCTTCAACATATGGTGCTCTTCTAACTGGATGTCTACATGTAGAAAAATGTAAATTGATCCATACTTATCACCCTGCACAAAACTAAAGTTCATGTGGATCAAAGACCTCAATATAAAACCAGACACAGTAAACCTGTTAGAAGAAAACGTGGGGAAAAGCCTTGTACTCATTGGCTCAGGAGACAACTTCCTGAACAGAATATCCACAGCACAGGCTCTAAGAGCATCAGTCAATAAATGGGACCTCATGAAACTGAAAAGCTCTGTAAAGCAAAGAACACTGACATCAGAACAAAATGTAGATACAATTCTATCATAGACATTTTTAATGTATAAACTTTACAATAACAATTTCCTGAAAAGTTAAATTTACAGGAAAAAAAATCTGGTAATACACCCAATTCTGTAAATGCCATAAAAACAGACAAACATAAAATGCTAGGCTTATATCCATGGGTGTGTACGTAACTGTCAAGATTATTTCAAAACTCAAAAAATTTATATTATATTTTATACTGATAAAACTCTGGAGGGGGGGCAAGATGGCAGCGCCAGGAGAACACCTTGTCTGAGAAGCGGGACAACACCTTGCAGCGACCAGGAGACTGAACTCTGGGCCCTAAAACAACAGCAATCGATCGCGTTTCCCAGGTGAGGGGAGACTCCCATGGTGTGGGAATCGGTCAGGTCCACTCTCGGCTGCCCAGCCAGAACCCGGAAGAGATCCCGGATAAAGTGGGCTTTGGATCTCAGGGCTGGTACCACAAGCCTGCATGTCCTGATCACTTTCCGAAGCTGATTGGTGGGCACAAGGGTGCCTGAGACTGGGAGTCCCAGTCGCAAAAAAACCGCACAGGGAAGGAAAGTTGCAAGACTGATCACGGGTCACCCAGTCTTTCCCTGGAAGGTCTCGCTGACCATGGGTACCCACCGCCATCACAAATGAGCTCCCAACACACATGGAGAGCAGCTGCATGCCCAGCTCGAAATCCCTACTCCCTCTTGGGAGGAGGCAAAAGGCAGCCAGCAGAATCTGCCACAGACCACATTGTCTGTACCCCAACCCGAGATTGGGGCTGATAAAACCCAATCCTTTCGGGCACTCCCCCAAACACCACCATAACCCTGCCGCGGTGGAGCAGAAGAATAAAGAGGCGCACAGCGGCTTCACAGTGCCAGAACTCCAGTGCTGCCGGCTGCTCCTAGCAAACAAACTACAGCTCGGGATCTGGGACTGTGGTCATTCTACACGTCCTGAGACTATCCTGGGTCCAGCACAATAAGGTCTAGCAGCAAGTTCTATCACCGGGCCCCCCACCCACCCCTGGCAGAGAAACGCCGGCTCAGGATCTGACTGAGAAGCCCCAACCCAAGCTGTCACTCCCCTGAGAGCACCTCCATAAGCTTGCCCTAGCAGAGGGGAAGGTCAGAGGGGAAGGACAGAGAGGCAGCCTGCCAAGGACACAGCAACCTCTCTCCAGCTCACCCAGTGACCCTAGCAGAGAAACCCAAGCTCTGGATCTGAGGACACTCAACCCTACCTGGTACTCTCTCAGGATCAGCAAACATAGATTCTACCGCCAGGCTGCTTCTGGCAGAGAGATCTGGGCCCGGGATCTGGGATTGAGTACACTCAACCTAACTCTTTCCCGTGCCACCCAGGGACCAGCCAACATACCCATCCTAGCAGAGGGAAAGGACAAAGAGGCAGCACACAGGAGAGGTGGACACTGAGTCCTGTGGCCACAGTGTCATAGAGCTGACTGTTAACCTACCTGTGAACTTCCGAAGCAGGACCAAATCAGAGAGTAGTGAGCAAGGGGACCCCCTGTACATTCCAACTGGTCCTGTAGGAGAGTGAGTGAGCCTTCTAGGGAAGGTTTGCCCAGGACCCAGGGCCTCTCAACAGAAGCAACCAGACAAGATCCCTGCCACCCACACCTCTAGTGTGGGCATTATAGGGATTCTTGGGATAGCGACCCCAACATTGAAGCTTCTGCCTTGCAGGTCCACCAGTGTAATCCAGGCAAACAATCCCTGGATCTCAGTCAGAACTGCGTAATAGTGGCTTGCAGGCCACTGCAATAGTCAGAGAATCCGTGCATGCACAAAGCGCCCGCTAAAAGCACACGAAAATAGCACCAGCATCACATTCCTTACTTAGGCAAAACTGAAACCACAGTGCACACTCCCAAACCAGTGAAGCTCTCTCATCTTACTGAAAAAACAGTCCAGAAAACAGAAGGAGAGGATTATAGCCCGAATTACAATCTCGAGGAACAAACAGTGAGGATTATAAATAACCAGATGGCTAGAGGCAGACATAAGAACACTACCAACAAAAATCAGGACATAATGACCTCACCAGCAACCCCACAAAACAATGGACACTTCAGTTCACTAGATATACAAGAAAATGACACCAAAACTATGTTTCTCCAGCTATTAGAGCCCATAAAGATGAAATGAACAAAGCACTCAGAGAAATAGCCGAAGAAATCGAGACTAACCAAGAGGAAACAAATCATGCTCTCAGAGAAATGACCACGAAAATTGAGGCAAACAGAGAAGAAATGCACAAAGCTCTCAAAGAAATGTCCACACAAATGAAGGCAAATAAAGAAGAAATAAACAAAGCTCTCATAGAAATACAGGCAATTATACCCAAAGGAGTAGAGGCACAATTAGTGATACATAGAGAGGAAACGGACAAAAAAATAGAAGCTATCATTGAAAAACAGGAGTCCACATTCAAACAGAGGAAGGAAATGGTGCAAGACATGAAAACAGAATTAGAATCAATAAAGAAAACACAAATGACAATGCCTTGATGTAGGAAGCGTATCATTGGGGTGCACTTGTTGAGTTTATACCACACCATTTCTGGTTCACTCTGCCTGGTTCATGCCTGTGGCTGAGGATGGGCCATCTCAGCTGGCCATGCTTCCCTCCTATGACAGGTCCTAAGCCAAGACACACCCTTTCTTCCATGAGTTGCTTCCTCATAGCATTTTATTTCAACAATAGAAATAAAGACGCCAACAATTAGAGCTTAAAAGAAAACCCCATAGGAGGCAAACCAAACATCTTAACAAGTGTTGGGAGAAGAAAGAAGATCAAAAGAAAAAGACAAGGTGGTGCCATGTGACTTAATCCAGAGGGGAGAGCATCAGCAAGGCAGAGTACAGCCTCAAGGCAGGGGTGGAGCCTTAGAAGGTGAAGCCCAGAGAACTTAAGAAACGCTCTCATTATGAATGAGCTCAAGTGGCCCTGTCTGATGTGGCAGCTGTGACTCTCCAGATTAGTTATGCACCCTCCACCCAGGCTTTTGAATGGAGAGACTTTTAATATGTGGACAACATTATTTCTGACCAACAACCCAGGAGGGTCTACATCTTTCTACTTTTGTGTTTTCTACACTAACCCAATAGGGATTATATTTCTTACTTGCCTTCATCTGATCAAAACTTTTTATCTTCAAAAGTTGGTTGAATATCATATTCTCTGATTTCTTTACATAAATCCTGAAGTACAACATTTTGAACAGTGACATTAATGGTGATGTTATCTTAAGAAAGTATTTATGGACTCTGAAGATGTCTCAGAAAGTAAAAGACATGGTAAAGAAGTATAAGAACCAAAGTTCTACTTCCCAAGCACAGCTACTAAACCTTGTAAGCTATCTGCACATTAAGTCCATCATTTAAAACAAATATTGAGATAAAGTTTCCATTATTAAATATTCATATTTTGGTCCAAACATCAAAATACCTACCTTTAGTGAAATATCTGTCCATCATATATCTTCCAGCAAAAAATGGTTCCTAAGAATGGCCTCAGCTCAGCTATCTCATCTTTGTAACTCTGTATAACAGGGTGTTCTCTTAGCTAGTGTGTTCACAACATAAATAAGAAAGATGCAGCCTGCTACATTTATTTTCCTATAAGTATATAAATATCCATATCTTATCCAAAAGTACCCTTGCAGAGAGATTTTAGATACTTTTACATCCTATTTTCTTAGGCATGGTTTTACTATAGTGAGATACTTCTAAGTGTTGAAATGGGAAGGGAACTGAATCACAAAATTGGGTGTACCTCAGAATCTGCTAGGATATAAGAATGATATAAAGGACCCAAGAATTATAGCAATAATAAAATCTAATGATAACAATAAAAAAAAAGAACGGTTCCCTTATTCCAAGAGAAAATTCTGCTTTAAGCACTATTACTGTTTGAGAAAAATATTTTCTTCTGAATAGAAAACCACATAGATGTCTTGTCTTCTCCAAATCCTGTAGTCACAAAAAAAATGTATTAGCCTGGATTGCTCTTAAAGGACAGAATTCCATGTCTAAAGGAAGCAAAGGAGAAAGATTAGGGCATCAAAAGACTGGTGACAGCCATGCTTTAATTCTTGGAGTGCCTCATATGGCAGACAGGATTGCTGCTCTGCCAGGCCTTTCTAAAGGCCTTTAGGCCATGGATCCGTCTTAGTGACATACTCACTTCTCAAGGGCTCCAATTCTTATATTGCTGAATTCAGAATTAAAACTTGATGTGTGAATTTAAGGAAGACACATATCCAGACTAGTGTCAAGGAACATATGATGTATTTTCTGGGTCTTCTTAAGGTATGCCCAGGACTGGAATATATAGAATCATATTTTATTTATTGATTATTATTTTTCATAATCCCCAGTTGATTGCATTTGTCTCTGAGAGATCTCACAATGTGGCACTCCTACAGATATTAAGGACTAACTGATCAGCTGCTACTATATTAGTACAAGTAATGAATTGTTAAAAAATAGCTTAACAATTACTGAAATGTCCACCACTTATTTTCGATGGTCTATATAATTATTGGGCAAAACCCTTTTTAATTTGTTGTAAATAACAGGAGTACCCATCAATATTTGTACAAGGACGGTTGAAAGGAGGCTCAGTTAGCAACAGTGATGGTCACCAAGCCTGATGACCTGACTTTGATCCCTGAACCACACATGATTGAGGGAGCGAACCAATTTCTTTATGTTGTCCTCTGACCTCCAATGTGTGACACAGTGCACATAGCACTGCTACACGCACAGTGGATGTGTTAATAAAATAAATTAGGGACGAATAAATGAATGGATGAATAAGCCATTTTTATAAAAGTTTCTGGGAATTTGAAAAAAGGTGGCCACTGTTAGAATAGTCCCTTTTAATAAATCTACAACAGAGCTTTGAGGATCTTTTCTAAAAAGAAGGTACAGTTGCAAGATTAATATTCATAAATATTGATTCAATTCTGTAAGCCAAAGTAAAATATAAATATTTTTTAAAATGTCAGACATGGCAAGTCACAGCATTCAGATAGAGGCAGAATATTCACATTTTCATGGGTTAGAGAAGCATCAAGCCTTAATCCTGCCTTGTGCCCAATGAGCTAGAAATAATTTCTTTTGGCCAAAGTCAGAGTGTGTAGTAAGTAGACATGTTGCATTTGCTTTGTGAAAAATGAAGGAATATGCTCTGCTCATTAAGTTCAAACGTAGTTGCAATATCTTCAGCAAGACCACAGGCCTTATGTTTGTCTGAAATGCTTGCACCTGGACAACTGTGAATGAGTGCTGTTGGGGCTTCCCAAGCTGACCCTTCCACACTGCAAGGGAAGTTATGGGGCCATGCTGACACTGGTCCTAAGCATGGCATCAGGGTGAGTCAGTCCTGCAGTGGCACTCTATGGTTCAGGCACCTTGCATGACAGCCTGGGTTTCTTCTCAAGACCCTAGTAAAAATTCAAAGTATATAGAACTTATTATTATACAAGCCAAAGTACTAAACTTGCAATATGTGACTTTATTCACCATTTTTATTTATTCAGGATAGGATGTCACACTATAGCTTGGGTTTACTTGGAACACATTAAGACTACAAGTGTGTGCTGTTACATCCTGCTTTTCTTGTTTGTGCTCTCAATATTCCTTGAAAGCATTCAATAGTGTCCCAATATTATTTTATACATTTATACCAATGCAGTTTAACAAATAAGCACTATTGGTTATTTGATTTCTTGATTTGATAAGAAAAAGTTTATATAAAATTAACACATTTCTGATTAGCAGAGAAAGTATCAGAATCAAATGATGTTCACATTTAGAGTACTGTGATGTTCATTGGACACTCTCAGAGGTAGAAACACCAGGTGATGTGTCCTGTAGATTACCTGTTTCCTTTGCTTTCTTTCTCTCTCTTTCTGTGCATATATATATGTGTGTTGTTTGTTTTCTGGACCTACGAAGAATGAAATACAAAACCTATTTTATAATATTGCAATTTTGAACTTGATGATGTATGCTAGTTAGGGTTGAAGAGGCTCAGATAAACCAATATTTTTAATTCATATTGTTTCTGAATTCCCTACCTTCCATGAGTATATCCCTTGTGATTTGAGAAAAATAGATTTCCATTTTTATTTTAAAATACAATACATTTTCACTGCTGAGGTTTATATTGCTTGGTGTTTATGGGCAATTTATTTTAAAAATTATCTTCCCTGCCCATATTTCACTTACCTTGCTTTTTGTTTAGCTGTGTGAAATCAGCATTCTTGTTGTTGATTTCTGAGAACTTATCTGCGAGGAACATCCTGTTTGTTACAAACATCTAACTTTATATGGCCAAGTTTCTTTACCATATTGAAATTCACACACACACACACACACACAAAACAAAACAAACAAACAACAACATAAAGCCACCCCATAGAAATCCCTAAGAAATAAGTAGAATGCTGAAGAGCTACTGTATTATTGAGGTAAATATTCATATAAAGAGTCCATGGTAAGCAGCTTATGGTCAAGGCTGAATGTAGGCACAGGAGTCACTTAGGTACCTCATAGGCTCTGGGGTTGGTCAACAGCCATGGTCACTGTCCCATGAAAGAGGCCATGCAATTGCAGAGGAGGTGTCAAGACAGACATTTTGATCTTAAACTGAAGTACACTGGAATTCTAGAAAGTAATCATATTTAACTTGCTGTATAGCAATGTAATTAGGAAATTTGACACTTCATTTTTAGTGGAGGAAAAGTCCATGAAGACCAATTAGCCTGGAGGTCACAGAAGTCACAGTGTGGCCTTAGGACAAACAACGCCCCACAGCCAGAAAGCCTTCGGGCAGTGAGTCTTGGAGTCCAGAAATTAGGGCATTATAGTGTATGCTACAAGAACTTGCAAGAGTTAAAACATTTATTCCCTGTAACACAATGTCTCTGTGGCATTGGTCCCACAACACCCACAGTAACTCAAAAAATGCATAGAAGCAGACCACAGTATTCTTTGAATCTTTTCCTCATCACCTTCAGCTTTAAAATAGTTATGTTTTCAGAATTAGATACAGTATTTTTCCCCATTTTTAAAAGATTTCTCTTTCTTTTGATCAAGACACAATATTTATACATCTTTACAAAGAACATTATGATAACGAAAGACAGGTGTGAAATGCAAACACATCAAATCAAGCAATATAAATTTGCATCTTTTCAACTATTAATTATTGTATTGTTTGAAATTTTATACTCTTCCAGGCATTTTGACACGCATACATTATGCATTGGCTGATAGATACCTCACCCCACTGAAGAAATGTAGTCCTTCTCACGCTGCAGCTTGGGACCCTTGTTGAGCTCTTTCCCTCGTTGTTTACAGCATTTGCCTTGTTTCTGTGGTGTCTGTGGTGTCTGGCAGTGGTGGCACTTGTCTTTCTGGGCTTGACTTATATCAGTTAACAATCACCCACAACAGTCATGGTGTTGATAATGACAGGATTTGCCAATTTTAAAATATGCATTTAATTAACATCTCTTTTACTAACAGGATTCCGTGTGATATCTCCAAGCATGAACAGCTCTTGCAGGGATTGATTAAGTTAATTGGTATTTCCATCTCTGTTTTATTCTTTGCCTGAAGATTTCTAACTCTCTTCCAGAGCTTTCTAAGATTTGTGATGGGAGCCACAATCCTGCCTCTGGACCAGGCAGTGCAGAACTTCACCCTCCCTTCATGCACTGACTCGCCCTTTGCCTTCTCCCTGTCAGGATTCTACCCTCAGGTTGACTTCCCTGGGTGCCCAACATGATGGAGGCTGTGGAGTATCTCGTTTGACTCTAAGTTATTTAAGCACATTGCATGATGTGCTTAAATGTCAGGATTCATTCTTTGCTGTGTTTTAGTAATGTTCCATATGTGTAAGTGCACATGCACACACAGATATGCACAGATGTACTAAGGTGCACACAAGTGCATTCATATGATGACAGCAGCGTATTGGAAGTTGTGGTTTCTTTGTATGCTATGTAAATATGCTTTTGTTTTAACCCCCAGCATCGGACTTTAGTTGGTCTATAGTTGATCCATACCTGTTAATTGTCACATAATCTTTGCCAGCTGGTAATGGCCTTCCACATGCTGAATGAAGAGGGGTGTGGTCTAGAGGAGCGTGGTCTAGAGGCACATGGTTTAGCACTCTGAGAGTACAAATATGAGGTCTAGAAAAAGCCCTTGTAGCGTGTTCTGTAGTGGCCTCCTGTGCGGTGTTTGCCGTTGGTGTATGGCATGGAGCAGTTTGCAGACCAGTGGCAGTGTGGTGGTTTGGAGCAGACAGATGAAGATAAATGTTTTGAGGCACAGTGGTGTGGAGGAGCCTGCTAGCTGCACCTGCATTTTATGGAGATTGGGGTAGAACCCTAAAAGAGCCAGGAGAAGTAATGGGGTCTGGGACCCCTCTCTCCACTAACCTTTTCTCTCTCCTACTTAAGGTTGGTGGGTTGGTGGAAGGGAGGTAGAGGCCTAAACACCCCAAATAAAGTAGAGTTTTTATATTCTACTACAGAGGAGTCTCAATCGGTTCTAAATCTTGGGTTTGTGGATGATGTCATGATATGGGTACACAGAATAAATGTCTGGTATCAATACTTCCCCTTTCTACTCATAATCTAGGTCTGTAGTTGTTCACACAGAACTATTTCTCTGCTTTCAAGGAACACATACATACTTTCCTAATGTCTGAGCTGGTTCTCATCTGTCACTGACACTGTGAGCACCTCTGTTACTACTGGGTTTGTCTTGATTGCCACTCTAACCGGGGAGAAGGTTGTCTTGCTGTGATTTTAATGTAATGTAAGAGTCTGTGTTCTTCATTCTCTTTCCACACCGGCTCTCCGCTGCACCTGCGTATGTTCTCTTGTTAGACTTTACATCCTGTTTAGTCTGACCACTCATTTTATACATTTTTTCACCTGGTAAGCATAGGACTGAGCTCTCTGTGGGTAGTCAAGTCCGTATCAGATAATTCTTGAATCTCATTGAATTGTGCTGGAAGAAATCAGGTTGTGTAAAGAGACCATATTATGTCAGGGTGGCTAAGTCTGGTGAATATTTTGCAGAATTATCATCTCTGTGCAGTCCAATGTGAAAGTGTGATCAGAGAGAAAGTGTTTGTAGTTCAGCTGACATGAAGAGAAGTTTCTTCAGTTCCAGGTGCACTGTGACTGGCATAAAGGTCCCAGCAGTTTTCACTTGCCTGTTTCTTCTGCAGCTGGGCTGGACAATAATCATGTAGCTGTGAAGGCACTCTGTGTGCCTGCAACAAACGGGCATTTTCTACAGAAACGGGAATTTTAATAGACTTCCTCAGCAGGTTTCTTTCCAATATCCCACTTGGAGGACAATCTATCTATCTATCTATCTATCTATCTATCTATCTATCTATCTATC